>NC_060149.1:58666483-58986233 GCF_021461385.2 Schistocerca piceifrons
TAGGTGTACGGGTAAGCTACTACAAACAGCATAATGAACGCATTATTGTGGCCAAGACAGACACGAAGCACACGCCTACTACAGTAGTACAAGTTTATATGCCAACTAGCTCTGCACATGATGAAGAAATTTATGAAATGTATGATGAGATAAAAGAAATTATTCAGGTAGTAAAAGGGAGACGAAAATTTAATAGTCATGGGTGACTGGAATTCGTCAGTAGGAAAAGGGAGAGAAGGAAACATAGTAGATGAATATGGATTGGGGCTAAGAAATGAAAGAGGAAGCAGCCTGGTAGAATTTTGCGCAGAGCATAACTTAATCATAGCTAATACTTGGTTTAAGAATCGTCAAAGAAGGTTGTGTATATGGAAGATCCCTGGAGATACTAAAAGGTATCAGGTAGATTATATAATGGTAAGACAGAGATTTAAGAACCAAGTTTTAAATTGTAAGACATTTCCAGGGGCAGATGTGGACTCTGACCACAATATATTGGTTATGAACTGTAGATTAAAACTGAAGAAACTGCAAAAAGGTGGGAATTTAAGGTGATGGGACCTGGATAAACTGACTAAACCAGAGGTTGTACAGAGTTTCAGGGAGAGCATAAGGGAACAACTGACAGGACTGGGGGAAAGAAATACAGTAGAAGAATAATGGGTAGCTTTGAGGGATGATATAGTGAAGGCAACAGAGGATCAAATAGGTAAAAAGACGAGGGCTAGTAGAAACCCTTGGGTAACAAAAGAAATATTGAATTTAATTGATGAAAGGATAAAATATAAAAATGCAGTAAATGAAGCAGGCAAAAAGGAATACAAACGTCTCAAAAATGATATCGACAGGAAGTGCAAAATGGCTAAGCAGGGATGGCTAGATGACAAATGTAAGGATGTAGAGGCTTATCTCACTAGGTTCTAAGATAGATACAGCCTACAGGAAAATGAAAGAGACCTTTGGAGAAAAGAGAGCCACTTGTATGAATATCAAGAGCTTAGATGGAAACCCAGTTCTAAGCAAAGAAGGGAAAGCAGGAAGGTGGAAGGTGTATATAGAGGGTCTATACAAGGGCGATATACTTGAGGACAATATTATGGAAATGGAAGAGATGTAGATGAAGATGAAATGGGAGATATGATATTGCGTGAAGAGTTTGACAGAGCACTGAAAGACCTGAGTCGAAACAAGGCCCCTGGAGTAGACAACATTCCATTAGAATTACTGACAACCTTGGGAGAGCCAGTCCTGACAAAACTCCACCATCTGGTGAGCAAGATGTATGAGACAGTCGAAATACCCTCAGACTTCAAGAAGAATATAATAATCCCAATCCTAAAGAAAGCAGGTGTTGACAGATGTGAAAATTACGGAACTATCAGTTTAATAAGTCACAGTTGCAAAATACTAACGCGAATTCTTTACAGACGAATGGAAAAACTGATAAAAGCCGACCTCGGGGAAGATCAGTTTGGGTTCCGTAGAAATATTGGAACACGTGCGGCAATACTGACCCTACTACTTATCTTAGAAGAAAGATTAAGGAAAGGCAAAACTACGTTTCTAGCATTTGTAGACTTGGAGAAAGCTTTTGACAATGGTGATTGGAATACTCTCTTTCAAACTATGAAGGTGACAGGGATAAAATACAGAGAGTGAAAGGCTATTTACAATTTGTACAGAAAGCGGATGGCAGTTATAAGAGTCGAGGGGTATGAAAGGGAAGCAGTGGTTGGGAAGGGAGTGAGACAGGGTTCTAGCCTATCCCCGGTGTTATTCAATCTGTATATTGAGCAAGCAGTAAAGGAAACAAAAGAACACTTCGGAGTAGGTATTAAAATCCATGGAGAAGAAATAAAAACTTTGAGGTTCGCCGATGACATTGTATTTCTGTCAGAGACAGCAAAGGACTTGGAAGAGCAGTTGCACGGAATGGACAGTGTCTTGAAAGGAGGGTATAAGATGAACATCAACAAAAGTAAAACGAGGATAATGGAATGTAGTCGAATTAAGTCGGGTGATGCTGAGGGAATTAGATTAGGAAATGAGACACTTAAAGTAGTAAGGGAGTTTCGCTATTTTGGGAGCAAAATAACTGATGATGGTTGAAGTAGAGAGGATATAAAATGTAGACTGGCAATGGCAAGGAAAGCGTTTCTTAAGAAGAAAAATTTGTTAACATCGAGTATAGATTTAAGTGTCAGAAAATCGTTTCTGAAAGTATTTGTATGGAGTGTAGCCATGTATGGAATTGAAACGTGGACGATAAATAGCTTAGACAAGAAGAGAATGGAAGCTTTCGAAATGTGGCGCTACAGAAGAATGCTGAAGATTAAATGGGTTGATCACATAACTAATGAGGAGGTATGGAATAGAATTGGGGAGAAGGGAAGTTTGTGGCACAACTTGACTAGAAGAAGGGATCGGTTGGTAGGACATGTTCTGAGACATCGAGGGATCACCAATTTAGAATTGGAGGGCAGCGTGAAAACACTAAGCAGATGCAGAAGGATGTAGGTACAGTAGGTACTGGGAGATGAAGAAGCTTGCACAGGATAGAGTAGAATGGAGAGCTGCATCAAACCAGTCTCAGGACTGAAGACCACAACAGGAACAACTCTAATGTACAGATAATAAGTGTTATTAAAAGCCAGTTTTTGGCTGAAAGCATTAATACTCCTGTGTAGTTCCTGCCAAATCACTGGTGCATTACTTGCTAACTGTGTGCCTGTCTTTTGTCTTATAAGCAAAACGGAAATTCACTTCAAGTAATGTAAATCCTAACAGTTAACTTTGTTTCTGAACCGTGCTTGTACTGGATATAACATTGCCTAATTAGGCTGGCTACCTTCTCATTTTACGTAATTAAGGTTTACTTGATTAATAATAGAATCTTGATT
Organism: Schistocerca piceifrons; assembly: GCF_021461385.2. NCBI lineage: Eukaryota > Metazoa > Arthropoda > Insecta > Orthoptera > Acrididae > Schistocerca > Schistocerca piceifrons. Next base: position 58,669,384 of record NC_060149.1, read on the forward strand.
CGATTTACGTTTGTTTCGCTGTTGCTTCATCTCAACAGCAATATTTCCAGAGCCGAAAAAGAGTTCGGCTCCTTTCTATTGCACACAGTCACCATCATATAGTAAAAATCCTTTCACAGAAGTAACAATATCAGCATATTACTTATTTAATAGTAGCCGGTAGTGTTGTTCTTGGCTTCTTCAGTGACAGGACTGTAAGTGCCGGCCGGTGTGGCCGAGCGGTTCTAGGCGCTTCAGTTTGAAACCTCGCGACCGCTACGGTCGCAGGCTTGATTCCTGCCTTGGGAATGGATGTTTGAGATGTTTGTTAGTTAGGTTTTAGTAGTTCTAAGTTATAGGGGACTGATGACCTTAGATGTTAAGTCCCATAGTGCTCAGAGCCATTTGAACAATTTTGATTGTAAGTGGTTCTGTTAGGGGAAGAGTGTTGTACGCGCAGGCTGACATAGGTAGCTTGCGGTGTATTAATGTAGATGCAGAATGTGTGTAACATTTCTGAGTGGGAGCCAGCCTAGCATTTGCCTATTTAGGTGCCTGAATGCGTCTAAGATAAATCTCTATGCCGGCCGCTGTAACATTCCATCTGTCGTTAACCCGCGCGAGGATTCTATCCAACTATAAAAAATTTACCTCCGTTGCACGTATATCTGTATCCACATGGTGGTTTCCTCGGTTAGCTATACTATCAAGTTGGTGGGGTAATTAGAATGAAATTTCACTCTGCAGCGGAGTGTGCGCTGATATGAAACTTCCAGGCAGATTAAAACTGTGTGCCAGACTGAGACTCGAAATCGCGACCTTTGCTTTTCGCGGGCAAGTGCTGTACCATCTGAGACGAGGTACTGGCAGAATTGAAGCTGTGAGGGCGGCTTCTGAGCCGTACTTGGATAGCTCAGATAGTAGAGCACTTGCCCCCGAAAGGCAAAGTTCGCGAATTCGAGTCTCGAGCTGGCACACAATTTTAATCTGCCAGGGAATTTCGGTAGGGTGATATTTGTGATTTCTAAGTTCATGATTTCACTCATTCTTTTAATGGTTTAATACTCGTAATTACACCTCAAAAAATATTTTTATATCAGTGTCAGTACGTTCCTTCTTCGGTTTGAGTGCCTCATAATATTACTTCATTGCGTGTGGAGTAAAGTGTAAGGAGGAAGTGGAGTTCAATACCTAACTTCTCGAAAATGATTTAGCACATTCTTCAAACGTGATTGAAGTCCTATAGCACATCGTTTGTTCTTAAGCTTATTCTGTTGTAGAGGTATTTAAGGAAGTCAAAGATTTTCTCCATCTTATTTTTCCATAGTACCCTGCAATAGAAAATAAATTTGAGAAGGAGGCTGTCAGTATTCTCTGTAGATGAATGGCCACTATCCAGAGCTGCTGATAAAGAACTGGGCGTACCATCCACTCTCATTTTTGAGCACTTACTCACCTTCAGTAACTTTATGCATGAGACCATACAGAAGGATTTGCTGTGTGAAGCACGACGCAAAGCAGATTTTGAAGTGGGATTGCGAAAGAATATATGCCGTGCAGGTGGGTACTAAATGTTAGGTGGTGAGTGGACAAAGAGACTGCCATAGTACGCCATGCGAGTGATAACCAAGCTGCTTTCCACTGTACTCGACTACTTGGGTCGGGATTTCACCGGCGCGGCTTCCGATTGCTGACAGAGCTGGCACCACGAAAAGCCCGCAAAATTCCAGTCAGGCATCACATTAAGTACCTATGAGCTGGTGTGGAAAATATTCTCGGTACATCGACATCCATTGATAGGAGTGGTGTAAGTGTTCAGTACGACTTCGTACACAATGGTAATGAGACGTGGACTACAGAGTGGTGCGTCAACTGTCCGCTGCAGAAATCATTAGTGAACAAGAATACATAGAAAACAAGATTCAATTAACCTGTGTCTCTCCAATAGTATGAAGACTCGTTACAAATAATGCAACAACAAATAGTGCGACTACAAATAGAGTACAGCTCCCAATGTCAACAAGGAAGAAACCTTCTATACTGAACCACAAACGATGATGCAGGTGCTGTGACTAAGCGGCGTGTGCGTAGCCTGCCGTAACGAAATGGCTCCAAGCGTGAAAGGGCTGAGCCTCTGCCGCCGACGGCGACAGAGGGCGCTCGAAGTCCCTAGAGGGATCTGCCATATTATGCGAGACAGCTACAGGTTTCGCACGGAGACTTGCTATTCCGTTACCAACTTCACTACGTCCGTGGACTCATATCGCTGCGTGTACCACAGTGCGTTGGCTTACCGCTAACAGGGGAAGGCGTCAGACACGGCCAACCGATTCAACTCACATGTGGCTGGTCGCTTGTGAACAACCTAAAACGAAAGACGCTGAGATATCTTAGCTCAATACCCCCCACCTCCATTTCTGAGGAAACTGCCCCAAAATACATGGCGTGCAACCGATTAAAAATTGATGGGATCGACAGATGAATGAAATCTGAGCATTTTTCACCATCATATAAGAGTTCCGCAGACACATGTTTTCCTATAAATTGAGAAAAGAAACTTTATTGATTGTCGCCTATATACCCATAAGGAATACGTTATGCAACGTAAGCGCCGCCGGCGTAGCAACTATGGTATCTGGCTGGGGAGCAGAGAACCTTTGTTCAATTCCTAAGAGTATTCATATTTCTTTCATCTGTACTTTCTCTCTTTTCATTTCCAAACTGGTAATGATAGGAGGTTTAATAAGGTACGTAAATCAATAAATAATCGTAACAAGGAAAGCAAATAAATTTCTCAATTGAATTTCATTAATAAAGAATTTAAAATGTTGTCCTGCTCGATTACAATGGGTTCTTGCACTCACTCTGTTAGATGTTCTCGTATCCTGTACTCCTTTAGAACTGTTATATGGATGGTACATTCAAAGCAAATATACCCGCGGCCCCAGAAATATCTAATTAACTCAATCTTCTCGCAATTACATCGTTCCTTTCGAAGTTTCGGAGAAAAACAAACTTGGCTTACATTTAAAAATCTTTCTTGATCGGGAAATAATTTTGTTTCACACCGAGCATACTACAGTATTCCCTGAAAAATTGGTGCTGAATGTTGATCGTGGAGTACACTGTGAATCGTTATTGCATCCGCACGGTTGTGCAATTCGCGCTGTGTTTTCAGAAGCAGATTGCAATTCTGAAGCCCCGAAATAAAGTTTTTATCTTGGCGATGAAGGTAAACATCACGTGGCTGGCACAGAGGGTGGTACTTTGATGGTATTATTTCTACCGTGCAAGTTGACTGACCTTCGCCGCCTATAAACGTGGTATCATACATGGCGGTATTATTTTTTCCACGCCTGAAACCCAACATCGTACAAAACTTATTATCAGCGACTTACAGTTTTCAGTTATCATCAAGATATGTACTGTAAATTTAATTTGCCAGTTTACCATATATGGAGAAAGTGACGTAAACATTTCTTAAAGAGTCGGTTAAACGGTTGACCTCCTCAATACAGCAATGATCAAATTAGTCATAAGTTTCTTATAGGTGAAATTCTCCAGGCACTGATGGAACACAGCGCCGTGTACGAGTGTGTTGTGTTATATATACCTCCAACTGCGACAGGAGATCGTTTCGCTCCCCTATGCAATAACGGGGGCCGAATGCTCGTCTCCATTCTACTCTACCCTAAATTGTTTTCAACGAGGATCAAAATTTTTATTATTTATTAATCCAAGTCGTTTGAGGAATTTCTTTGCCTATCTTGTTACTATTCATTATTTATTTCCTTACTTATTAACCACCCTATTCCTATGAGTTATGAAAGTAAAATAATACAAATAAAAAAAGGGGATTCGGGAACTGAACATACGTTTCCCGCTCCCAAGCCAGAGGCCTTGATCGCCACGCAAGGGGCGGTTTCGTTGCACAAAGTTTACCTTATTGGTGCATTAGCGGATGTCAAAAAAGTTTCTCTCCTTAATTCGTAAGAAAGTATGCGTTTACGCTGATGAAGAATCCTCAGTTTTCAAGTACCTATCGGTCCGGTCAATTGTGAGTCAATGTCCGTTATAAATATAAATATTCATAAGCTTCCAGGCAACTTTTGCACAGTATCGTGGAATTTACTTTTTTTTTTCATCGTTAGTTGGACGCGGTCGTTGTGGCCCATTAACGTGGCTATTCTCGAGAATGTTGAGACAATGAGATACGATCCTTTCCTCATTGTACTGTATGTAGTGTTTTCCTGTGTAATATGGAAGTTTATGAAGGTTGTTTGTGCAGTTTAGGAAGGAAGGAAGTTTAAAGCTTAACGTACACTCGATGGAAAGCTCAGTAGAGACGGGGCACAAGCTGGGAACGGTGAAGGATGGAGAAGGAAATCGGTCAGAAATTTTAAGCGGTCTATAAATACCACATGGAACCAGATTCTGCGTGACCCTAACGATAGTCAAGAAGATTAGGTTTAATCTTTGCTAAGGGAGTTACTTTTCCGTAAGACGAACGGATCAACATTACCACTGTGTGATGCGGCTACTTTATTAAACACTGAACGGAGACTTAGGACCTAGAACAGTGACCTAACCGATCAGATGTCTTCTCCTTTCCGACTTAGTACCTGTGTGGACATTTGCTTCCACTAAAGTACTGAAAGTGGCAACCGCCGTGTGAGCTCCGCGACAACAACGTGCATCTGTGTGCTCGGCTACAGAGCTGTCTGCTTATGTGTTTGATTCGACCCTTTAATTCCACGAGTCTCTCGTTCAAAACATGGCTCTGAGCACTATGGGACTTAACATCTAGGGTCATCAGTCCCCTAGAACTTAGAACTACTTAAACCTAACTAACCTAAGGACATCACATACATCCACGCCTGAGGCAGGATTTGAACCTGCGACCGTAGCGGTCGCGCGGTTCCAGACTGTAGTGCCTAGAACCGCTCGGTCACCCCGGCAGGCAGTCTCTTGTTCAGGTCATCTTCTTTCTTCCTATTAACTCTTCATTATCTTGCTCCTGCAGTCTCCCCTCATTCGAAGACCTTAATTTTGATCCTAGTATCAGTCCATCTATGAAGTTCCATCGTTTTCCCATAGCTGTAGTTACCCTCCACTGGTGCGTATGAACTATTTCCTTGAAATCCATTTGCTTTGCAGTCCTCACTTTCCTGTCAGTTCTTCCCTGTGAGGCACGTTGCGCAGCATATCTTCTGGGTGAAAATGTTGTCGTCCATCCGCATGAGGTGCCCACAGGTCTTTGTCATCTCCTCAGTATCCATCCTGGTACTGGGAGTATCACAGAGCTACTGTCTTCGTACATGCACGCAGGCTTCATCTTATTTTTCGTGCCCTAGATGTCTCTAAAAACCATCCGTTCCACCTCCTCCAGCTGTATCGGTGTCTCTTCCCGAGGTGGTTGTCTTCGCTGCATGTAACGTCATTATACAGGTTCCAAAATAGGTCATTCTTACCATAGGTTTCTTTGCAACATCTACAGTAATTGAGACCTGTGTATTGTGGGTGATAAGGTTTACGTTTCTTTCAATTTTACATTCTTATTGCTCTCTTCTTTCCAAATAAGATCTATACTATGTGTAACAGCAATAAAGCACTTCGTTGACAAAACGGTTGCTACAAAACATTGCACTGCACGACAGGAATGGAAAAACTTTTCGTGTCGCAGCAAAATGTTACCATCAGAACCTTTGCTAATATAACTTTCCTCCGTCAAACAACATTACCACTGAAGGGATATCGTGCAATTTTCCTATTTGAAAACTTACTTCATGATATTTCCCACAGTTTTCCAGCGCCAACATTGACGCGGCGTGACACAATATATGCCTTGTACTGTTCCCTATCCTTCACATTTACGAAGGAAGGAAAATGGGGCTTAACACCTCATTTAGCTTGCAAAAACATTTTTGTATCTCTTGAGGATTGTACATTTTATCTACAGTCTTAATTTCGTAGCCTTCCAAGGCCAGTGTCTCTCTGAAAATTGGGGGCGCCTAACTGCTCGAGCCCGCATCTCGTGGTCGTGCGGTAGCGTTCTCGCTTCCCACGCCCGGGTTCCCGGGTTCGATTCCCGGCGGGGTCAGGGATTTTCTCTGCCTCGTGATGGCTGGGTGTTGTGTGCTGTCCTTAGGTTAGTTAGGTTTAAGTAGTTCTAAGTTCTTGGGGATTGATGACCATAGATGTTAAATCCCGTAGTGCTCAGAGCCATTTGCACCATTTTTTTTTAACTGCTCGATTCTGGGGATGGTCTGTGCTGTATGCTGTCTTATTTCGGTTTTCAGGTGACTACAGCCGTCACATTATGGTATACCATGGGACAGTTCAGTACAGACATCATCCATAGAAATCGTTACTTCGAAGAGGACCGCTGCAGAAATGTTCGCAACGTCCATGGTTAATTGTTTTAGTGATTTATAAAGACGCGATCTTATATCCAAAAAGCTTTAAATGTTACTCAGATTTTATGTATAAATTTGGAACTGCAAGGTTTTGGAGAGGGTGCTCCTAAGCTGAATCGCCTCAGTTTAAGAACTAGAACATTATAAGAATGAAGATGTCCGCCATGGCGTGCCACCGTCACTAGCTATTAATGTTCTTTTTTATTTTACATTTTAGTTTGTTCGTTTAATATCGGTGTTTAAAACGTATCTAGATTGTGACTTGGACATTTTACATTTGGTAGGATAATAGGAAGAGAAGATTTAGACTGAAACTGTTTGTAACCACAAGTAAACACTGCGAGTGTAAGTCCAGGAATAATTCTGTGACAAGTTCATCGTCACTAAATTCTGTTACCTCCGGTTCTTATTTAACAATGCACATTTCCATGATTAGAGAGACGGACAACAAAATAACACGTCCGTTGTTTGTCACTCACCACACAGACCGCAAATGGAACAACTAGAGTCATTTGATTCAGGTAAGTGATATATCATCTACATTTCAGTCGATATCAGAATAGCGGTCAAGTATAAAACACCACTCACGATGCACGACGCCTCTTTCTGAAAACAGGGAAGAGGACAACTCATTTCAAAGCCTTCTTTAACCTACTTTCTTCTCCATTTTTAATAATCTGAGAGGCGCTAGGCATCTGTAGTAGTGGAACTATTACTTTTCGCAAAGTGTTACAGTTGGTGCAGCAAACGTCGTCGTAGCATGCCAAGAGTCTAAAACCATACAACTACAAATTTACTCTGCTATTTTTCTTAACTGAAGTTGCTTTTAACCGAAGCTATATTAAGCAATATTTCTTGATGACGAATTGTTCAGTTGCCAGAAGTTATACTACCACTGGTTAACATCCTTACAATTATACTGATTACGACCACTTACAGAAAGCACTTATCCTCCCAATAAACACGATAAGCATCTGCTCAAATCTTTCATCAGTTCCCTAGACAGAGAAATCTGTCAGTGGTGTACGGTCAATAACTGCATGTAAATCTGCCCTCTCTTGAGCTGGGTTAAGTGAAACTGGAGTGGCGCCTTAAGTAGGAAGGCTGTGTGGGAGCGCTGTCGTGACTACTTCGCAAAGGTCGCTCCTGATCAATCTGTTCAATATTCAGCATATGACTCTCGGCTACAGCCAGTTCCGAGAAGGGACCTCTTCTCATTCAATTTGGGGTTAACTCGCTTTCGTGATGAGCCGTAACTTGGCGTTACGCCGTTTAATTTTATGTAACGGCCTCTCTTCTGGCTAAATCAAAAAACTTGGATCAGCCCGCCTTTAAAGAAACTTCTCCGACTGCCGCCGGCGAAGATATGAACATACGATAGCAGTGCCCACGTTTAACTGCTACTATTACTTGAACGTAGGATTTCTACCTGCGGTATTGTGACAGTGCCGTGAAATTCTTCACGTTTACAAATACGTCACCCCTAAACAGAAACTAGGAGATCAGTGCACTATCTAAAATAAAATCGGAAAAACAGTGGCCAGTTGCGCAATGATAGTCATTTTAAATATTTGTAACATCGACCTAAATATAAAATTGAATCATATAGTAAGAACTATGATCAGATTGCAGTGGAGTGTTTTTCCATAAATCATCTGGAACCAGATAAAAATAGCAGGTGCAAGATTAATAATACGCTTGGAGCATCTAAATGCCGTGGTCTTTCTCCGTGAAGCTGAATAAATGAATTATGTCCACTGTTCCCGCCCATTGCTGGCCTACAGCCACAGCCAACTGTTTAAATGTAGTCAGTTTTCCCTAATGGGTGCACTTTTATTGAAAAATGCGCTACTGGCCAATTTCGACAGCTGAGGCAGCCAATTGTCACGTATATGTTCCCTTTACGTCTTGTGGGTTAGAGTAGCCATTGGAGCACAAATCTCATGTTTTTCACAGGCTACAAGTTCTTATTGTCTTGTAACTTTGTGTTAATGATTCTACCGCAATAAAGCCAGTTCAATGTTAAATTATTTCGTCTACAGAACGACTTTGAGTGACTCGTAAGCGTCACATTTTTTTCAGAGACAGTAATCACAGCAACCTAGCGTAATGTAAATGTATCCGATATTGCGCGCATGACCTCTAAACGATTAGTTCCAAACTCATAAGTAAAAATAAAAGTTGTGTCCGGCAAAGCTAAACATTTTCGTAAAATACGGTAAAGATTCCTTTCTGCACGCTTTCAAATGTCACTCATAACCCACTGTGAGAAGATACGACGTGTGGCAAAGCCTTAGCGACCAAATAATGCAGACAGTAAATGACTCGAAGCCGAATATTTTCAGATACAGAACCCTTGATTGAAAATGAATACTTTACGTGATAAAATGTCATGAATTAGTGGGATTCTAGCTTACAAGTGTTGCTGAATGTTGCGTATTTCCGCTTCTGGGGAAGCCAGAGGGCCCTGTTTGCCTGCTGAAGCACACCCACGCATCGAGTTCCGCCTCCACTTCCGAGATGTTGACCTTGCTTGTTTGTGGCAAGCAGTGGCGGAAAAAGTTGTGTGTTTTGGAAATCTGGAGCGCTTAAGTTTGTCCGAACAGCGATGAAGCGGTGGAGGCAACGAATGTCGTTGTCCCCCAGTGACGGTCGCCTAGGTTGGCATACGAGCAAGGTTCAGCAGAGGGCTGAAGTCATTGTTACTGAATATAGCTAGTTCTTGAACTCGTCATCATATATGATACCGAGGGCAGGAACAGTTTGTGGATGGTATTGTCCCCACAGTGAGCACAAATAGCAGTAGGAGAGGCTCAGGGCTCATCAGAATTTGACGCGTCTCACCTGGGACCGCCACTGTTTCCTGATGTGTCCGTAACGAAGGCAATTGCGTCATTGCCTGACAGTTGGCATATAAGGATCTACGGAAATCTAGTTCCATGAATAGCCACAGCTTCCAGTGGGAGCTTGAGAGTCAACGAGGCCTGCAGTTTTGACGATTTTTTATTTGCCATACCTCTTCGTAAATCTGCGGGCACCTCTAACGGGGAAGACAGATTGCACGACTTCCAAAATCACTTCTTGCTCAAATTCTGTGTCTAATTTTCTTATTACTCCCAGTATGTGAACAACAAAAGAAGGAATCTAAGCTTCTAAATTTTTTAGCGTTTAATCCGTTATTGGTGCCAAAGAATCTATCCGAGTCTGGAGTTTCAGTTCGACCTTCACGTTTTTTTATTTTATTTTATTTTATTTTATTTATTAATTTTTTGTAGCAGATGAGGTATTACTTATACCATTCTTGAGTTCTGGTAAGGGAAGATGCAAGCGTTTCCCTAAAGCCATAGGGGCACACGTCCTATGTTTTTTTCAAAACGTTCGCTGTAAATAAAGTAGGCCCATTGTCTGGGCGTTTGTAGAAATTAGGAGACCATTGAGTAGTTACATTTACCACTGGCGGAGTATTGGTAGCATTTTGTTGGTCGGCAGCGGAACCATAAGCTACTGGTGCAGGGTGATCAGCACCGTTGAAACATTAGTAGCAGATGAGACATGGTTAACTTCTTCAATGAAGGTTTTTTATTCCTTCAATTTGAACTAACCTCACATTGTCGCTTATGCCTCGAGCTAGAGAAGCCACCGAGATCGTGTTCTGACAACTTCAGAGTCTGTTCTGTAACGCGTATTCCACATTCACCCTGCACAACTACTAACGCCTGGCTGATAACACCCATCCTGGTTTCCAAAGTAGTACCTGGAGGCACTAGAAAGGGAACTGCATCTGGATGTGGCCGCTGGGCAGGCGATTTTAGTTGATGTTGTTCTGAGGGGACATCGAAATCACCAACCCCAACATACAAGACGGGGTTTGTCGCCATCGAGGGTCAGGTGTTAAAGTTTGTCGCAGATAACAGGACCAAAAGTAAAACCAGTATTCACACACTAAAACCAAAGTCCTTCACTTGTTAGCTAGACGTAAACAACTCGAGCTATAGTGTCGCGGAAGTAGCAACAAGCCGAACGCTGTCGCGTCTCAAGCGGAACTGGTTGACTGTGTTATCTTGGAAAACAACCATTTGTGCCGTGTCTAATAAGAAGTTTACCACTACTGACAATTCACGACTGGTTGTCGAAGCTGAGGCCTTACTCCTACCGGGAACATGACTACAACCGTATGAAGTACGAAGCAGCAATATGTGGTGCACCAGAAAGCGAAAATATGTACAGAAGAAAGTCTCACAATAAGCGACATCATAATTACAGGAAATGTATCGTCGTCGATAGAAATTTACAAGAAACCACGTCGTTTGTGCTACAGAGACCTGTCTCGACAGCAGTTCTGCACACAGTAGTATCTGTAGGGATAGTACTCGATCGAGAGGGGAGGATTAAGACTTAACTACCCGTCAACTTTCCTCTGAAATGCACAATTCCAAGGCTACATTGTGCAGAGTACCGATGGAGCAGCAGTTACACGTGTATCATTAACAACGTGAGCAAGTAATATGGCCACAAGATTTTTGTTTTGTTCCAGAATCCAGCTCTATTAATAGATTATGTTGGATTTCTTGTTCTGATTTTGATGAACTGCTGTAAGCTGCATACTGGATATTTAGGTTTTTTGGCTCATACGTCTCTGTCTATAGGATCTTTTACCATCTGTATAACTTCGACTATAAAGGATGGGGCACTCCTTATAGCCAGTTTTGTCCTTAAATATTATCGTTTTGACAAACAAATAAGGGTTGAGTTTGAGTTGAATTATTTGTGTGAAACAGAAGTGTAAACCGTAAGTTTCATTTTCTTTGAAAATGATTCACAGCTCCCCTTGGACTTATTAGACACGTCGTAGTGAACCTCAACTGAAACGGCGCTGTTTTGGGAACATTTACTTTTCCGACAGTTGGTTACTGAAATTTTCCCTGCATGTTTCACATTAAAATTTTTATATCTAATTATACTAGCGAAATACCTGTGTTTGCTCTTGAATGCATTTATTCCGATCTTCTATTAGTTTCCTTCTCCTACCGTATCTGTCCATCTGCCCCTCCCCTTCTCTTTGTCCATATCGTCCTTCACCTCTCTCTGTCCACCTTCTCCTCCCTTGTTTCTGTTTACCTGCTCCTGCCTAGATGGTTCCGTCCATCATCGTCTACCTCTGAGTGTCCATCTCGTCGCCCCCTCTAGCTGTCTACCTGTCCACCTCCTCCACAACTGTCTGTCCATCTCCTCCTCCGCCACTCTCTTCACCTTCTCCCCCCCCCCCTCTCTCTCTGTTCACCTCCGCCAACCTTGTCTCCATCCACTTTCGCCTCCTCACTCTTTGTCCATCTCCTCGGGGATTCTCTCAGCCTCGTCATGACTGGGTGTTGTGTGATGTCCTTAGGTTAGTAAGGTTTAAGTAGTTCTAAGTTCTAGAGGACTGATGACCATAGATGTTAAGTCCCATAGTGCTCAGAGCCATTTTCCATCTCCTCATCCCCCCTCTCTCTATCCACCTTCTCCCCCCCCCCCCGTGTCACTGTCAATCCCCTCCTTTCCATTGTCTCTGTCCATCTCTTCGCCCCTCGCTCTGTGTCCATCTCCTCCTGCACCTCTCTGTTCACTTTCTCCTCCCTCCCCCCCCTCCCTCTCTCTCTCTCTGTCTACTTCCACTTCCCCTTGTCTCCATCCACCTTCTCCTCCCCCCTTTTTGTCCATCTCATCCTCCCCTCTCTCTGTCTACATCTACATCTACATTTGTACTCCGCCAGCCACCCAACGGTGTATGGGGGAGATCACTTGAACGTGCCACTGTCATTACCTCCCTTTCCTGTTCCAGTCGCGTGTGATTCGCGGGAAGAACGACTGCCGGAAAGCCTCCGTGCGCGCTCGAATCTCTCTAATTTTACATTCGTGATCTCCTCGGGAGGTATAAGTAGGGGGAAGCAATATATTCGATACCTCATCCAGAAACGCACCCTCTCGTAACCTGGACAGCAAGCTACACCGCGACGCAGAGCGCCTTTCTTGCAGAGTCTGCCACTTGAGTTTGCTAAACATCTCCGTAACGCTATGACGCTTACCAAATAACCCGGTGACGAAACGCGCCGCTCTTCTTTGGATCTTCTCTATCTCCTCCATCAACCCGACCTGGTACACACTGATGAGCAATACTCAAGTATAGGTCGAACAAGTGTTTTGTAAGCCACCTCCTTTGTTGATGGACTACATTTTCTAAGGACTCTCCCAATGAATCTCAACTTGGTACCCGCCTTACCAACAATTAATCTTATATGATCATTCCACTTCAAATTGTTCCGTGCGCCTACTCCCAGATATTTTGCAGAAGTAAATGCTTCCAGTGTTTGTTCCGCTATTATACAATCATACAATAATGGATCCTTCTTTCTATGTATTCGCAATACATTACATTTGTCTATGTTAAGGGTCAGTTGCCACTCCCTGCAACAAGTGCCTATCCGCTGCAGATCATCCTGCATTTCGCTGCAATTTTCTAATGTTGCAACTTCTCTGTATACTACAGCATCATCCGCGAAAAGCCGCATGGAACTTCCGACACTATCTACTAGGTCATTTATATATATTGTGAAAAGCAATGGTCCCATAACACTCCCCTGTGGCACGCCAGAGGTTACCTTAACTTGTGTAGACGTCTCTCCATTGAGAACAACATGCTTTGTTCTGTTTGCTAAAAACTCTTCAATCCAGCCACACAGCTGGTCTGGTATTCCGTAGGCTGTTAATTTGTTTATCAGGCGACAGTGCGGAACTGTATCGAACGCCTTCCGGAAGTCAAGGAAAATAGTATCTACCTGGGAGCCCGTATCTAATATTTTCTGGGTCTCATGAACAAATAAAGCGAGTTAGGTCTCACACGATCGCTGTTTCCGGAATCCATGTTGATTCCTACAGAGTAGATTCTGGGTTTCCAGAAACGACATGATACGCGAGCAAAAACCATGTTCTAAAATTCTACAACAGATCGACGTCAGAGATATAGGTTATAGTTTTGCGCTTCTGCTCGACGACCCTTCTTGAAGACAGGGACTACCTGTGCTCTTTTCCAATCATTTGGAACCTTCCGTTCCTCTAGAGACTTGTGGTACACGGCTGTAAGAAGGGGGGCAAGCTCTTCCGCGTACTCTGTGTAGAATCGAATGGGTATCCCGTCAGGTCCAGTGAACTTTTCTCCATCATAACGCTGTCACCCCCAACTCAACAGGAGGTTTGTGATTCTTCCCTCCACAGTATTATCTCTAGACACTTTGCAATATGTGAACCAAGGGTGGTTGAAATCGATCCAGGGATTTAAAGGGAGCTTTTTACAAGATGCTTCGCATGTGTTACGCATATGTTATATATTTTTCGCATATATTTAACCTATTTCACCCTATTCCTCACATGTTTGTGCACATATTTCACCTGTATCCCTAGCGAAATACACCCTGCAGTTTTCTTTTCACACAACTCTGTGTTTGTGAGGTCATATCTCCTGAACAACGTGCCCTTCAATTATACAATTTTGCGGGTATATTTCATGGTATTTTTCGATACTGTATGCAAAACGTGTTGCGAATGGAGTTAGTAGTAAAAATGTCGTAAGTTAAAACGGCATGGATGATGCGGCTGTTTTACTGAACAGAAAAAACTAAACAAATTCTCTTTCAACATTTTGTGGGAGGTGTCAGCATGAAAAAGTCCCGTGAAGCTGAGAAATTATGTTTAAAATTTGTTCCAACCCCCTAAGTGCTCTCATTCTCAAATACTAGAAGAATAAAGTGGGAGTATTTGCACGTCGAGGGCTACGCTTCGTTCCATACCCACCTTTTTGAGAGGTAAGTGCTTCATACTTCCACAGCACTTGTTTGCAGACAGTTTAATTAAAATGGATCTGATGGTTTAGGAGGAGATGTTGAACATACATACATACATACATACATACTTTTTTATACGATGTATTGATTTCATTAGTACTATGCTCGTCCATGCGGCTTTCATTTACTTTAGGCTATGTAAGAATACATGGAATGTATAGTTTATCATTAGGAAATGTAAGAGTTCCCTGTCAGAGTCCGGTATCACGACGGAAATGCTGCGACTATTGACTGGCTGGCATGTAGTATCACACGGGCTACTTGTCGCGATGATGCAGCTGGAATAATTCGTGCGGTGTTGCTCCGCGCACCGGCTAATGGAAATGATTCATCACCGCAGCCATCGTCTAACCAGGTAGCAATGCCTAGCAAATGATTCCAGTTACTTTTCGTTCCAAACTAAAACACAATATCCCCTGTTCTGTCTTAACAAAACGAATCTTTGCCTATATTCTTGACAATCTGAATTGAAGCTATATTTCTTCCAGGCTCAGTTATGGCAGCTTGTAACTGGCTCATTCTAATCAGCACTTCGTGCTTCTACTGGATGGTGAGACTGTCGATGCTACGATGTTATGTTTCAGACCTCATCAGGTAAACAGACTGTTAACTAAGTCTGTAGGAGGTAGTATAATCTTCAATCTCCTGACAGATAAAGGAAAACACGGCCAATCGTGTTTTTACTCGACCGTCACAGCTTAGGTTTGGGGCTATGCATCTGTCAGTGGAAGCGAATTATGAATGCAAAATGAAGGAAAGTAGTTTGGAACGTAGCCTTCAGAAGTGTTTACAGGCAGAGAACTAAATGTTTTGGACAATGCACACGGGGATTTTCATGAGAGTTACAGCATGAGAGGAAACATGAGTAAAATAAGCGTCTGAATGTGAAGCAGAAGCGTTCCTCGTTACTGAACTCTCGGTACGCGCTGTCACATTCAATAACAGAGAGACTCGGAAACGTCTGAAGTTGAAGACGATCGCTGCAATAGTGTCACCGTAGCTCTCGAGCAGTTGTTACACTTATACAATAACGGTTCCAAGCCGCACGATACTGAAGCATCGTACAGGCGCTAGTCAACCAGAAGACACGGTCGGATGTCAGTCCAACTTTGTACACGTACATAACAGCTGAGGGTATGTTAATCATTCGAACTGAAATTATTTGTGACAGATAGATGGCCACCAGAGTCCATTAGTGTTGTTCGTGTTTCCTGTTGTTATCGGGCATGGCAAGGCATATATGTGGCATGGTCAGCATCAGATTTTGAGTGATCCGAACACGGAGATACTGCATACTACTGTCATACAGCGTTACCACCAACGTAAAGGAGTTTGAAAGTGGAATCATGGTGGGCCTCCATTTGGCCGGCTGGTCGAATCGTGCAATACTCAAATTTGTGTGGCATTCGGTTGTGACAGTGGCCGATGTAGGAATTCTTGGGAACGTGGGGGCAACAATACTCGTGGTCAAGGTTCCGACTGATCATGCTTAACTACTACAAGGGCTGTATTGCGCAACAGGAGCATCGTAACCCACTCACATTTGCACCTCGCTGCCGAGTACAAGTAATGGACTCCCTGCAATATTCTGTGACATCGTGCATCATTGATCGTAGTCTAGCAGGTACCGTCGTCGGCTGATACTCGTATCCGAGTTTTCATTTCTCTCCTGAGATTTCCTTTGTCATGGTTCAGGTGTGGAAGTGACGTTGATGGCTTAGCAATCCAATCCTAGCGTGAAACAGGCGGCCACAGACATTACAGCTGATGGAAGGTGGAGGACGTGGCTGAGCCTGGAGGAGTTCACGTCTCTGGCGTTTGTCATTCTCCATTCTTTGACGTTCCAGCTCAAAGTTTTGAAGAGCATTTGAGGTAACTGAGCGCCAGCGACTTCGGTCTCCTGCTATTGTGGACCAGTTACTCGGATCGATGTTCAAGTTTTTCAGATTTTTCTTTTACCGATCCTTATAACGTTTGAGAGGGGCACCTCGTGGCCTTTTACCTGTGCTCACTTTGCTGTACAGCATTTGGCGTGGAAGTCTGTCATTTTTCATCCGCTGGACATGTCCGACCCATCTGAGTTGATGCCCAATGATAAGAGCTTCCATGCTATGCATTTTTGCTTTCTCAAGAACATCCGTGTTGGATATGAAGTCATCCCAATTCAGGTTCATGATAGATCTTAGCTTCTGTTGGGTGAAGCGTTCTAGTTTCTTCAGATCGCAGCGATATAACGTCCAGGTTTCGCAACCATATAGCAGGGTGGAAATGACTACAGCTTTGTACACCATCAGTTTGGTGTACAGTGTTAGGTCTTTATTCAGGAAGACACGCTTTGTAAGACGTCCAAATGCTACATGGGCAGCACGTAATCTATTCTCCACATCTTTTCCAGATGAGCAGTTAGATGACAGTGTGCTTCCCAGGTAGAGGAAATGGTCCACTTGTTCCAAGGGTGTATCATAAATGGATATGCTGAAGTCAGGAACGGAGGAGGCAGGACTTGGTTGCGCCATCACCTTTGTCTTTGGAATATTGATGGAGAGACCAAATCGTTCGTATGCCCTGCTGAAGGAATCAACTGACAGCTGCAACTCTGCAGGTGAATGAGCTGGAGAAGCATTGTCATCAGCATACTGCAGCTCTGTCACACGAGTGGTACTGGTGAACCTTTTTGGATGGAGTCTTGACTGGTTGACTAATCCTCCATCAAACCTGTACTTTAGTTCTATTCCTGCATTGTTTACGGTTGTCTCGTAAAGCATACTGCCAGATACAATGCAAATAATGTTGGTGCAAGAACGCATCCTTGTTTAAGCCCACTTGTTATTGGGAATTCACCAGTCGTCTCATTCTGGCAGAAGACCTGTCCAGTCATATCATCGTGGAGAGCTTCAATCAGGTCAACAAAATGTTCAGGGCAGCCGAAGCGTTTTAAGACCATCCACATGGCTTCTCTAGGAACTATATCAAAGGCCTTTTGTAGATCGTAGAAAACAAGTAGTAAAGGCTTTTGCTGTTCTCTGCATTTCTCCTGTAGTTGTCGCGCACAGAAAATCATGTCAATTGTCCCTCTTGAAGGTCGAAACCCGTATTGAGACTCAGGTAGTATAGTCTCTAAAAGTGTCTGGAGGCGATTTAAAAGGATTCTTGCAAAAATTTTGCCAGTGACAGAGAGTAGAGATATTCCCCGGTAGTTACCACAGACGCTTCTGTCGCCCTTCTTGAAGATGGTGACAATTGTGGAGTTCTTCAAGTCAGCTGGTACCTTGCGGGTTTCCCACATTAATAGAATGAGTGAGAAGAGTCTAGTTTTTAGAGGCAAGCCGCCACCCTCAATAAGCTCCATCGGGATGCTGTCAGGTCCAGGAGCCATCCCAGGTTTCACACTCTTGAGTGCTTTGCAAAATTCTTGAAAAGTTGGAGGATCAGCCATCCAGGGTTTTGGAGGGTGCTGTGGGACATTTTTGAGAAAATCTCCAGCGGCAGTAGAAGGGCGGTTTAAAAGTGAGCTGAAGTGCTATTTCCAACGATTTAAGATGTCCTGACTTTCAGTAAGAATGGTGGAGTTGTCAGCCGCTTTCAGTGTTCCTGATGAGGAGCGGATAGGTCCATACAGCTCTTTAATACCAGCATAGAAGCCACGCAGGTTCCTTGCATCGGAAAGATTTTGGAGTTCTGTGGCTTTCTGTTGCCACCATTTGTTCTTGATTACTCGTATTTCACTTTGACATTTCTGCTTGAGTTCTTGAAAGTGTGCTTTCTTTTCTTCGCAGGACGGATCTTGAGCAAGGGATAGGTAAGCATCCCGCTTTGCATTGATGATGGCTTGGATTTCTCCATGGTTGTCATCAAACCAGTCCCTTCTTTTCCGTGCACTAAAACCAACAACATTCTCAGCAGTTTCTTTCATGATGTTCTTTAATGTGGTCCATTCTTATTCGACGTCATCTGTGGTTGCTGGAGCTTTGTTAAGTTGTTCAGACAGTATGTCTTGGAAGTGTGAGCAAACGTTTTTGTTGTTCAGGCTGCTTATGTTGAATTTCCTGCGTGGTGGGTTTGAAAAGTGGTACTCTCAAACGGCTGACTAAAAGTCTATGGTCAGTCCAGCACTCATCGATGTTTAGTGCTGCTTTTGTGATGAGAATGTCTTTCTTGTCACGCTGTCGCGTAATAACGTAGTCTATAAGATGCCAATGTTTGGAGCGTGGGTGCATCCATGTGGTCTGATAGCGGTTACGCAAACGGAATTGGGTATTGGAGATGAAAAGCTCGTGCTCAGCACATAGACCAAGAAGTAACAACCCATTTGCATTGCAGTGCCCCACCCCTTGTTTACCCATGACGTCTCTCCAAAAACGGTTGTCCCTTCCCACTCTGGCATTGAAATCACCAAGTAAAATTAATTTATCTTGAATGGGTATTTTAGAGAGAGTACTGTTCAGTTGGTGGTAGAACTGATTCTTTGTGTCTTCATCACTGTCTAAAGTAGGAGCATATGCAGAGACGAGGGTGATGAATCTGTCTGAACCAATGGGTACTCTAAGAGTCGTCAGTCTTTCATTAATTGAGACAGGTGTAAGTCGAAGATCTTTCACTATTTTCGTTTTTACGGCAAATCCTGCACCATGGATGCGTGGTTCTCCTGCATCCTTTCCCTCCCAGAAGATGGTATACCCTGAACGTACCTCACTAATGTGACCCTCACCTGAGAGTCTTGTCTCACTCAAGGCAGCTATGTCTATATCTAGCCGGGCTAGTTCTTGGGTGATAAGAGTGGTTCTTCTCTCTGGCCTGTAATTGTTCACGTCCAGGAGGGTCCTGACATTCCATGTCCCTATTGTCATAATCATTTCATTCTTCTTTTGTTTACGTCCGCAGTATAAGGAGTGACCTACTGGGTGCGGATTCCTAGCCCGGTTCAAGTGTGACTTCCGATGTTTAGCCCACATTTTCTAGGGCCTTCCCCATTCAGGGTGGGCAGCGGTCATCCTAAATAGGCCTGCCCAGTCGCAGATGCAGGACCGGATTCCCGAGTAGTCACACGGGTTCTCAGGAAGGCGACCATCACACACCTGCCGCCAATGTGCAAGTCCAGCCTAGTAGCTTCCAGCCTCACTCGGAGCCTGCTACCATCGTCCTTATGCCATCGCGATTGGTCTTTAGAGAAAATGACAGGAGAAATTGCCATTTGCGTGAATTTGTTTCAGGTGGATTACAGCTTGCGAGGAAGTGACTCACACACTATGATTCTGTAACAATTCATCACGGCACAAATGTATGTGACATGTGACTTCAGGCAGTAGAACTGCAACGAACTGCCGCGAGCTCAATGATGGGTGAGCGGCGCCTTTACAGCCAGTTCGTCTGGCATGACCTCTTCCGCCTCCACGATCGTTGAGAACCTGGGATATAAGATTCTTCTTCCGCTTGCTTCGGCGTTGGGTCGAAGGGTAGATAACAGATACTAGAGAGGAAAGTGAAAGACACCCTTGGGCCTCGGAAACCTAATACCGTTGGGGTCGAAGAAACCAAGAGTTGGCCGAGGGGGGCCGGATAGCAAAGGAAACAGGAGAAGCCTGACACAAGTAAGTGGAAGTAGTGCCAGGCTTAGCTAAGGGCCCGTGTGGTTGCCACCCACATACTCCCAAGACGGGAGCCCCCTGCGGCCTACCATATTAAAGAATTATGGTCCAATGCGCAAGCTGCAGTTAACAGCACGACGCAAATGGTTGCGTTGGAGTGGTTCCGTGACTACGAATCACGAGCTGCGGACTAATGGTGCCACATTGTTTTCAGCTATCAATCGATGTTCAAAATGGTTCAAATGGCTCTGAGCACTATGGGACTTAACATCTATGGTCATCAGTCCCCTAGAACTTAGAAATACTTAAACCTAACAAACCTAAGGACAGCACACAACACCCAGTTATCACGAAGCAGAGAAAATCCCTAACCCCGCAGGGAATCGAACCCGGGAACCCGGGCGTGGGTAGCGAGAACGCTACCGCACGACCACGAGCTGCGGCCTTAATCGGTGTTCTGCTCGATTCCAAATGAATATTTGCGGTCTCCGATGGCACTACTGTCCGTCAATGACATGCTGCGTCTTCGTGTATTACTTACATCTTGAGCGACAGTATGGCAGCGCCATTTTTTATCTGGACAATGCTGGTCGACACATGGCACGCGTGTTTATAAACTACCTGCCTGAAATGCACTTATGTGGCTAGCAAGATCCCCACATCTGCTCTTGGCAGAACATCTGTGGGGCCAGCTTCAGCGTCAGTTCTTCCCATTACCACTATCAAGCGCGTTATGGACCAGATACAACAATATATGAAGATAGTATCTGTTCTTTAGGACATGTGATCTCGCAGCTCTCTAAGAATGTAGTTAAAATGAAATACAGACCATTAGCTGCTTACAGGGGTTGATAAATATCAACGGGGACAGTTGAAAATGCGTGCCCCGGCAGGACCCGAACCCGGTATCTCCTGCTTACATGGCAGACGCTCTATTGGACTGAGCCATCTAGGACACAGAGGATTGTGCGACTGCAGGGACTTATCTCTGGAACGCTCTCCGTGACTGACTGCCCACACACTACATTTGCAGTGCCCCTGCCCGCTATACTCATTTCTTGCGGCGGTCAATCTACCGATTCCCGTAAGAGTTTGAGCAATGTAAGTGCATCTGCGCTGAAGAAGATCATTGGCCGGTAACCCTTATCCATACGAAGATGGTATTGGTTCTTTCAGACACGTCCGAGAGAACTGATACCATCTGTTCTCTCGGACATGTAGGAAATAACATATATCTATCATCTTTATATACTATTGAATCTGGTCGTTGATACCCTTGATGGTGGTAATGGGAAGAACTGACGCTGAACCTGGTCCCACAAATGTTCTGCCGAGAGCGGATCTGGGGATCAGAAGTGGATTATCGGGCAGGCAGTTTATAAACACGCGTGCCGTGCTTGGACGAGCATTGTCAAGACAAAAAAAATGGCGAACCCGGATTCGAGACCCGATCGGGGCCCATATTTTCAACTGTCCCCGTTGATATTTATCGATGCCTGTAGGCAGCTAATGGTCATTGTAATTTCATTGTGATTTCATTCTTCGAGAGCTGCAAAATCACCAATGGTATCCGTTCTTTCGGACATGTCCGAAAGAACAGATATCATCTTCATACAGATAAGTCTTAGCGGCCAATGATCTTCTTCAGTGCGGATGCACCCACATTGCTGAAACTCTTACGAGAATCGGTAGATTGACTGCCGCGAGTAACGAGTATAGCGGGCAGGGGCACTACAAATGTAGTGTGTGGACAATAAGTTGGAAATGTGGGACTCACTGAGAGCGTACCAGAGATAAGTCTCTACAGTCGCACTATTCTCTGTGTCCTTGATGGCAGTGCTGGCCTAGCCGCCGCCGTATGCGGAGTTCGCCCCGAGTGGGGCACGTCGTCGGCCGTATGTCGCTGTAGCTTGTGAGTACAACATAGACATTCAGCTATGGAAGCTCAGATTGTCAAGTCTTCGTTGAAATTTTCCTTCCCGTTTGGATATGAGAGGCCGAAAGTTTATGAAATCGACGATTGGTTGTCCGAAAATATAGGTTTACAATATGATGAAGTTCACGCTTTGTCATATGATTTTCTCGGTAATGCAGTGTTTGTTAAAGTGCGAGATGTTGAAACATGTGCCCGGATTATGACAAAAACAGACGGTTTCGTGAATTTTCTTCATTCCAGTGGTGAATCTAGATCAACTGCTATCAGATACGCTGATTCAGGGTTGCGATCTGTGCGCTTATTCAATCTCCCATTTGAACTGAAGTTCGATCTCATCAAACAAGCGTTAACGCCTTACGGAACGGTTTTGCAGGTTACTGGTGAGAAAAAGATTGGCAATAAACATTTCAATATTGACAATGGTGTGCGAAATGTTATAACTGATCTTCATCAGGAAATCCCGTTATATATTATGGTTCAACACTTCAGAGCTTTAGTTGTTTATGTTGGCCAACCATGGACCGGCGTATTATGCGGATCCACGGATCATCTTAAGGAAACCTGTCCCGTGTCAAATTCTTACGGAGGGAAAACCAGGCACTCACCTCCGCGGGCGATGTCGACATCAACAGAAACTGTCGTATGCGGAGACCTTGTCAGCCCCATTACAGGAAGCCGAGAATGGGCAGATCCCGGACGTATCACCTCAGGGAGAAAATTAAGGAAATCAGGATTCAATTTCACGTAAAGTACTGCCAACTGAACAGAGTTCAACGGTTACCCTGCTAAACTGTTCGAATCAGGCTTCTCCAGGAGAGACTAATTCCCAGACCTTAGACGGTAGCAAGACACATGGAAAAGAAATTACTATGCCTGTTACACATCCCGATGTACCACTAAGTTGCAATCTCGATGATATTCGAGTGTCATCAGTAGGTAATGGCATGTACGCATGTAAGATGTAATAGGGAATGAGCTCACAGATATGTACAGTGAGTTATTAACTAACCAGGCGTTCCCTCCTATATTTACGGAGGGAACGATTGCACTCATTCCTAAAAAACCAGACAGCATGAAGCTCCACGTTTTACGACCACTCATCTTACTCAACGCTGATTTTAAAATTCTCACTTGTCTCCTGAACAGATGGATGAAGTCCCTCCTGTAGACTATCATAGGTCCATACCAAACGAGTGCAGTAAACGGAATATCAATGCTAGACACCTAATATGAGTATATATATGTTCATATGTGTGTGGAATCTTATGGGACTTAACTGCTAAGGTCATCAGTCCGTAAGCTTACACACTACTTAACCTAAATTATCCTAAGGACAAACACACACACCCATGCCCGAGGGAGGACCCCAAACTCCGCTGGGACCAGCCGCACAGGCCATGACTGCAGCGCCTTAGACCGACGGCAAATCCTATGTGAGTATAGGGACGTCGTAAACCTCACTTGGTTAAGTGTCAATAGTAATTATCTATTTTAGATTTTGATAAAGCCTTTGATAGGATCAATCATGGCTTCTTATTCAGCACCATGAAGAAAATGGGTTTCAATGATCGCTTTATAACTGTCATTCCTAAATGTATCAGTGGTGCGTTTCCACAGATTAAAATCAATGGTCAACTGCCTGAAACATTTCAAGTGCAACAGTCAATACGTCAAGGATGTCCATTGTCCATGACATTATACGCGATCGCGGTAGAACTTTTGCTTTCGACAATGCACCAGCACTTGAGAGGACTACAGATCTTCGATATTAAGACAGTTAGTCACGGTTATGCTGATGACATAATTGTTATTGTAAATTCGTATAGTGAGGTCGATGAAGTGCGATACTTGGTATACCAGTACTCACGATCCTCTGCCGCAAAACTTGATCTTCAAAACTACAAAATAATGTATCTCTGCTCTTACAATAGTGCAATAGGTGCGCACTGGTTAGATGTAACTGAAGAGAGACTCTAACTCGGATTGTGGTTAAGGGCGAATCCCAAGCTCATGGCTACGAACACTTGGGAGCGAAAACTTAATGTCATCAGAGCCTGGTTGAAGAACCATGACATGCGACCTTTAGACCGACTGCAAAAAGATCACTTTATAAATACATACATACTTAGCAAAATATATCAGTCGCAGCAGTCTTACCGATACCGCAGGCCACCGCACATAAAATATTAGCTGCAGTGTGTTGGTATTTGTGGAAACAAAATATCTTCGAAGTATCGCTCCACACGGCGACTTTGTAGAGGCAAAACGGAGGACTTTGAATTTTAAATCTAGATGTGAAGCACTGTTTCTAATTCTTGCTTTTAAACTAATACATGCCACTAACACAGGCATCACGAAAATTCTGTTCCTCTCGTTAGATCCTGAGGATAGCCGGCCAGAGCGGCCGAGTGGTTCTAGGCGCTTCAGTCAGGAAACGCGCGACCGCTACGGTTGCAGGTTCGAATCCTGCCTCGGGAATGGATGTGTGTGATGTCCTTAGGTTAGTTAGGTTTAAGAAGTTCTAAGTTCTAGGGGAATGATGACCTCAGGTGTTAAGTCACATAGTGCTCAGAGCCATTTGAACCATTTATATCCTGTGGATAGGAACGCTCCTGTTAATGTAGCACTATGTGGATTGGAGCTATATCAGACTTCCACCAGCACAAACTAACACTAGAACCGTCTATGATCATATTACCAGGCATCGTCTTCACAACCCAATTCAGGTCAGATATCTGACTAAAAACTGGATGAACGTCTGGAAAAATATCAACAATAAAATTCGACCAACTAGTAGAGTCAGTGCCGCATGGTACGACGTTGTAAACAAAACCATACTATCAGTGGAACGATTACGGAAAATCAAATTGGGACCATCTCCATATTGCGGCTTGTAGAAACTGTAGCACACATGTTCTTATGTAGAAACAGAATCAGAATCTGGAACTGGACTAGGAAGAAATTAGCACTTACGAGCAGAACCGCAGAAAGTCATATACTGATAAGTGAAGCTGCACACCCTGACTGGAAATGTTACCCGTCCGAAAAGAATAACAGTTATTCGTGGCTTCTGGGACAGTTTGTGTTTTACGTGTTAACAAACAAAACTTCGAACTTACAAGAGTACATGTTTTATATTGCAGATGAACATTTTAAGTTGAAGAATAACAAATATAAGGAATTGTCTCAAAATGTTTTGTCTATTACTTGATCTAGACTTCAAAGAGGTGGAAGGTTTTATTGATTAGAAGCAGAATACTATTCTTTCTCTTACTTTATTCCTGGATTCTTTTTTATGTCGGATCTAAAATAAGAACTGTTCGGCTCCGAGATTTTTTTCATTTCATGAAAATATACGGCTTCCGTACAGACCTCTTATGCACCCAGTGTATAATAACTTAAACTGTGAATATGTTTCTGAACGAATGTTTGGTATGTATTTTTATGTCACACTTTTCCCTGTTATTAATTATGTTCTATAAGGAACGCACGCGGTTGGAAGCGGCAATCTCTAATTTATTTTACCTTAAATACCACTTCAGTTTAGTTGTACAATTTAAGGCATATATGGGAACAAATATGGATAGATGGGAATAATGGAGATACTCAGTGACAGGTATGGGGGAGGCATTGCGGCCAGGCCTCGGATCTTCGACCCCTACCCTCTTTTCCTCCGCCTGCCTGTTACTGAAAGTCTTCTCAAAGCCAATAAAATAAAAAAAAGGTATACTTCAATAAATGTGAGCAGGCGACAGGTATGGGGGCGGCATCGTGGGAAGGCCTCAGAATTCTTGACCCCTTCCCTCTTTGCCACCACCTGCCTGGCACTCACACGAAAAAGAAAAGGAAAAAAAAGTAATTGTGCAGTGATCAGAGCATAAACAAAAATGGTTGTCGGATAGAGAGTTTGCCATGTAAGCAGATAAAAAAAGGCTCTGTTGGATAGAACATCTACCATTTAGCAGGAGATCCCGGGTTCGAGTCCCGGTCGGGGCACACATTTTCAACTGTTCCCCTTCGTATTTACGAACGCCTGTAAGCAGCTAATGGTCTGGATTTCATTGTAATGTCATTCAGATACATTAGGTTTGGACCAGATTGCGTCAGGAGAGGGTACAAAGGCTTTATCATATATTTTTCAAGCGAATCAGTGCATGCATCTGAGCCACGGGAAGTGGAACGTCATACTGTTAAGTGTGTTCATACTGCCAAGTTAGTTGTGATTTTCACTCGATTTTCTAATCACTGAGCCGCGCGGGATTAGCCGAGCGGTCTGAGGCGCTGCAGTCAGAGACTGTGCTGCTGGTCCCGGCGGAAGTTCGAGTCCTCCCTCGGGCATGGGTGTGTGTGTTTGTCCTTAGGATAATTTAGGTTAAGTAGTGTGTAAGCTTAGGGACTGATGACCTTAGCAGTTAAGTCCCATAAGATTTCACACAAATTTGAACTTTCTTTTTCTAATCACTGAAATAACATCATATACTGTGTCGATCAGTAAAGTTACATTTAGATTCGCTCTCTCCCTTTGGGTGCTTCACATTTTAGTCAGCTAGTGTATTTTAGTCATGGGTATTCTCCAGCTGTCATTTCGGAACTAAACCAATACAACTCTCACGTAACGCTGATGGTTTCCAGAGGACGAAATGTGGATAGGAAGTCAAGCCTGCAAATTTTATCCGTTGAATCTGAAGAGTGGGGAAAGTACAGCTACCAACACATACTGTAGTCCACCCTGAAAAAAAAGTAGATTTTTGTGTAGGAACATTCGTAGTGTCAAACGATGACTTAGTTTGAAGTTTCCTTGTAACATCCTAAGGTCTTGGCACTGTTCACGAAATGTGAAGGAAGTTTGACTGTTGATGGGATGTAAGTGTCTGGCATGATACAAACGTGGATACAGAAACATAGAATACTACTGGTAAAAGTCTAGTGAGAAAGAAACATGAAGTAGCCAGGTGTGTGTACAGTGTCCTACAAGTTCTTGCGTGTTCGATGTCGTTTTTATCCGTATTAGTGAAGCAAGCAACAAAGATCCCAGCCGGTATGCAACGACTTAAGCTGAATAAAGAGGAAAAAGATGAAGATAACTGAATAAGAAGCGTATACATTTCACTGAAAGGGCGACCTCAGTGGGGGATGATCAGAATGGCGAATAGCCATAGCTGTAATACATGCATATATCTCGTTTGTCCCTCTCCCAAACGACTTACAAGCAAATTTTGCATCACTGTTTGTACATCATACTATATCGGTATGGTACACACATATAGCGGTGCGCAAAACTTAAGGGTGAAAGTAACGCACGCCTAATTTATCACTGCCAAGGAACATGGTTCTTAACATTGTGTGTGATCACTGCGGACAGAATCTTATGCTCTGTAGCGAGGTCTCGTGACGATCAGAAGGCTGGTAAGGAGTTGTTTTGGTAGGGCGTCCCATTCCTTCACCAACGTGGTTGACAGCTGATTAGCGCTCACTAGTGTATGTGGTAGCGCTCCAGTGTGTCTTCCCATTGAATCCCACACATATTGGCTGGTACTTCAGACGAGGGAACGGGCACGCAAGTCCGTTAGCCGAATAACATCTCGTAACAGGAGCCCCGCCATCTGCACAGCTCGATGAGGTCGCGCTTTGTCAACCACAAAACTGAAGTCAGGGGCGAATGCACCAGTAAAAACACGTAAACTGGGTAGGAGAACAGTGTTACAATAATGCTGGGTGGTAAGTGTACCATGTCCAATCATCTGGTCACTATGTTAAAAAAAAGTGATTCAAATGGCTCTGAGCACTATGCGACTTAACTTCTGAGGTCATCAGTCGCCTAGAACTTAGAACTACTTAAACCTAACTAACCTAAGGACATCACACACATCCATGCCCGAGGCAGGATTCGAACCTGCGGTCTCGCGGTTCCAGACTGTAGCGCCTAGAACCACTCGGTCACGAAACAATGCTGTGAGCAGTACCAAATACATGGGCGATACTTGTCACACTTCACGTTTTTTTCAGTTTCCCAATAATTCTTCCCAGTGCGAAGCCATCCACCTGCCTCCGAAAATGTTGTAATGTAGAATATCATCACAGCATACCGTAACCGCTCGCTGATTGACACACACTGACTTATCCGTTCCTTCAACTGCCTCGTGTTGCAGGGCCATACCCATTTGCCGCTATAGCCACGCTGACCTCACGCCATTTCTGCATCTTCATCTACATGACTACTTTGAAATTCACAGTTAAGTGGATCGGAGAGGGTTAATCGAACCACCTTCAAGTTATTTCTCTACCTTTCCACTGTGCCGCTACGCACTGATAAAACTGACAAATCTTTCCATGCGAGCTCTGAATTCTCTTATTTTATTACAAAGATAATTTCTCCCTATATAGGTGGGTGCCAGTAAAATATTTTCGCATTCATGGGACAAAGTATGTGATTGAAAGTTCGTAAGAAAAGCTCGCCGCAACGAAGAACTCCTTTGTTCTAGTAATCGACACAGCAATGCGCGTATCATATTTGTGACGCTCTCTCCCACATTTCGCAATAACACAAAACGAGCTGTCCTTTTCGATGTCCTGCGTCAATCCATCCTGATGCGAATCGCACACCGTGGGCAATACTCCAGAAGACGACAGGCAAGCTTGGGGTAGCAGCCTCTTAGTGGACCTGTGCACGGCTGGGAGACCTATGGAATCATCTTTGCGCAAGTTCACTCATTTCCAACGAGTAGTTAGTTTCCTATGTCACTTTATCTAGCTCGTCCTTAAGTTCTGCAGAGCAGTATATATCTCACCTGAGGAAGCTGCTGGTAAAGACTGTCTATCATACATCTTAATGTTTCGTTTCCCTGAAGGGAGCTGTCGGTCGTGGCAGTTGCACTATCGTGCGGATCGAAAACCTGATTTCTTTCACGGCGGACGTCTTTTTAGTCATTGAGACTCGTTCTCACCAGTGTTTGGCGCATGGGATATTTTCATCATCGGAAGGGGACACCAGCTGGTGGTGTTTTAAGTGTAGAGCTTTCACGATGCCCTGGAACATAGGATCCCCATTGGGGACCATACGTTGTAACATGAGATGGATCTGGATCTGATTAGCCAAAATGGCCACATGATCCGTGGAAGTGAGGTGACCTTGCAGAGCAACCATGGGACCCATGAGGTACCACGATATGTCTACCAAAATCATCAACGAATCCCCACTAAGTTTCACTCTTAAGTAGTGAACTCGATCAGAAATTGGAAACAGTGTGAAACAAGACTCCCATTGCCCATAGTCCAGGTTTTATGGTTTCGACAGCTAGTTTTCGCTTTACGGGTATTTGCTTCACAGAGTAGTGATTTTTGAATTCCAGCTCGCCATGCAATTACCTTTTTATGGGGATCCCGTCGTGGTTTTCTGGTGGTGACGGAGTTCGCGAGTTTTGACATGCAGCTGCCTTCTCCCCTTTTTTTGTCACAAAAAATGGTTCAAATGGCTCTGAGCACTATGGGACTTAACTACTGAGGTCATCAGTCCCGTAGAACTTAGAACTATTAAAACCTAACTAACCTAAGGACATGACACACAACCATGCCCGAGGCAGGATTCGAACCTGCGACCGTAGCGGTCGCGCGGTTCCAGACTGTAGCGCCTACAACCGCTCGGCCACTCTGGCCGGCTTTTTTGTCACTGTCCTCTTCGATGTCCTTCTACAACTCACATACTCTTTCGTCTGCGTTATTACTTAGCGGATGATGTTTTTCCACTTTTCCTGTGTGCAGTATAGTTCTTCGATTCGTTGCCTCTTGAAACACCAAACACCTCGGCTACCTTGATTCGGAGGCACCCACCATACCAGCTCCAGCAATTTGTACACGTTCGAATTCGATTACCTTGAAAACTGTGCACTCACAACTACATACAACACTTTTGTGACAACGACTGACACTTGAAACGTGTTATGGACATCGCACCGTGCCCATCTACGGTCAAATGCAATAGCGTAACCTGCAAACGTGACTGTCTTCTGCGTTTATGTTCAGGCATCCATTTCTCGCGTTGTTCCCACATTTTTGTTCGACCCTTGTGTATGCCACAGTATTTCAGTAAATATCACAAAATGCTAAAGCACTCATCTACTATCGTTAAATATTTGACAGACTGTGTAAACCAGCAACAGAATGTACCAATGAGCACTGAATCAGAGTGATTCAGCAATAAGACAGTTTCTAGGATATATTCCAATGCAGCGCGAGGAAGTTATAGATTCTACGACGAACCTCAAAGGATGATATGGCTGAGAGGACAGATTTCGAGCGAACGACCGTATTATGTTGGCAGACATGCAAAATACAGGAGTAGTACGTTCTACCGTAAGCTGCGAGTGATTTAGGGAGACTGCGAGAAATGTGAATGAGTAGGGCCCGCCACATAATTTGCGGTATAGCCTTTCAGTAAGGCGCGCTGGACGTGCGGGCGGCCTAGCCGGTATTTCGGGCAAGCCCGCGCCGTTATTAACGACGTGTTAACTACAGCCCTTATAGGATGCAAAGCTATTTACGAACATAGTTCCCTTATGCATATTCAGATCGCTAGTCCAGACTATCTCACAAGTTGGTCCGGCCGCGGCTCCCTATGCCCCTCGGATTGCAATTAGTACCATCAAAAACCTTATTCTCGTCAGTATGTAATCAGAGAGCTCACTTGGCGCACATTCTCGTAGCTGAGGAACTCGCGAGTGAATATTTGTGTTCGTATTAGATTACTTAGCGCCATATTAACTTGCTGGTTGCACGCATTGTATGGCAGAACTACGTCAAACGACCAAAATTAGTGGGCAGTACCATTCGCCAGGACCGATTACTATCTTAATGTTACCTGCGTGGTTTAATGCAGTCCAGTTGAGAATAACCAAATAAAATGTCAGATATCATAAGCATAATCGTTCTCATAAACAAAATTACGTTGACATTTCCTAAATTTTATCCGTAACTTGTACATTACCACGTAGCAGTGGTATAGATTTCTAACTCTATGGAATGCATTTCGGAACAGTTATCTAATGATGTATACACTGCGTTCTGAAGTGGCTAATGGCGGTTATTTTGAATTACGTTTCTGCAACTAATGGGAATATCGCCTTCGTAACGTGGGCTGTAATTACCTCATTAAAAAACAAAGCTAATATTTAAATGTGTTTTCCAATCTTTTTAAATTACCAAATTCCATCTTAACTGCCAGGAATGTTGTGCCATTCATTTGTATTCACAGTAAGAATATGGCGCTATTTCTCCACATCATGTGACCTCGCAACTATTTTCTTCCGGTTGTCCCACCTCTCACGCGATATTTATAGTTGCCTTGTTACACTATGCGATCAAAAGTATCCTATCATCCCCCCCCCCCCCCGCCTCGAAAAAATATACATTTTTTATATTAGGCGCATTGTGCTGCCACCTACTGCCAGGTACTCCATATAAGGGACCTCAGTAGTCATTTGACATCGTGAGAGAGCAGAATCGGGCGCTCCGTGGAACTCACGGACTCCAAACGTGGTTAGGTGATGGGGTGTCACTTGTGCCATACGTCTGTACGCGAGATTTCCACATTACTAAACATCCCTAGGTCCACTTCTTCCGATGCGATAGTTAAGTGAAAACGTGAAGGGACACGTATAGCACAAACGCGTACGGTCGAACTCGTCTGCGACAGTTCAAATGGTTCTGGTGGCTCTAAGCACTATGGGACTTAACATCTGAGGTCATCATTCCCCTAGACTTAGAACTACTTAAACCTAACTAACCTAAGAACATCAAACACAGCCATGCCCCAGGCAGGATACGAACCTGCGACTGTAGCAGCAGCGCGGTTCCGGACTGAATCGCCTAAAAGCGCTCGGCGACAGGGGCCGGCTGCCGACAGTGGAAGAAGGTCGTAATGTGTAATAGGCAGACATCAATCCAGACCACCACGCAGGAATTCCAAACTGCGTCAGGATACACTGCAAGTACTATGACAGCTAGGCGGGAGGTGAGGAAACTTGGATTTCATGGTCGAGTAGCTACTTATAAGCCACACATCACGCCGGGAAATGCCTAACGACGCCTCGCTTGGTGTAAGGAGCGTAAATATTGGACGATTGAACAGTGCAAAAACGTCGTGTGGAGTGATGAATCACGGTACACAATGTGACTATCAGATGGCAGGGTGCGGATATGGCGAATGCCCGATGAACGTCATCTGCCAGCGAGTGTAATGCCAACAGTAATATTTTGAGACGGTCGTGTTATGGTATGGTCGTGTTTTTCATGGAGGGGGTTGCACCGCTTGTTGTTTTGCTGGCACCATCACAGTACATGCCTACACTGATGTTTTAAGCACCTTCTTGCTTTCTCACTGTTGAAGAGCAATTCGGGGATGGCGACTGCATCTTTCAACACGCTCGATCACGTGTTCATAATGCACGGCCTGTGACGGAGTGGTTACACGACAATAACATCCCTGTAATGGACTGGCGTGCACAGAGTACTGACCTGAATCCTATAGAACACCTTTGGGATGTTTTTGATCACCGACTTAATCCAGACGTCACCGACTGACATCGATACCTCTCCTCAGTGCAGCACTCCATGAAGAATGGACTGCCATTCCCCAAGAAACCTTCCACCACCTGGCTGAACGTATGCCTGCGAGAGGTCGCACCAGTGTTTAAGAAGGGTAGCAGGAGTAATCCATCGAACTACAGACCTATATTATTGACGTCGGTTTGCAGTAGGGTTTTGTATCACATACTGTATTCAAACATTATGAATCACCTCGAAGGGAACGATCTATTGATACGTAATCAGCATGGTTTCAGAAAACATCGTTCTTGTGCAACGCACGAAGTAATGGCCGCTATTGACAGGGGATCTCAAGTTGATTCCGTATTTCTAGATTTCCGGAAAGCTTTTGACACCGTTCCTCACAAGCGACTTCTAATCTAGCTGCGGGCCTATGTGGTATCGTCTCAGTTGTGCGACTGGATTCGTGATTTCCTGTCAGGAAGGTCACAGTTCGTAGTAATAGACGGCAAATCATCGAGTAAAACTGAAGTGATATCAGGTTTTCCCCAGGGAAGCATCCTGGGACCTCTGCTGTTCCTGATCTATATAAATGACCTGGGTGACAATCTGAGCAGTTCTCTTATGTTGTTCGCAGATGACGCAGTAATTTACAGTCTAGTAAGGTCATCCGAAGACCAGTATCAGTTGCAAAGCGATTTAGAAAAGATTGCTGTATGGTGCGGCAGGTGGCAGTTGACGCTAAATAACGAGAAGTGTGAGGTGATCCACATGAGTTCCAAAAGAAATCCGTTGGAATTCGATTACTGGATAAATAGTACAAATCTCAAGGCTGTCAATTCAACTAAGTACCTGGGTATAAAAATTACGGACAATTTCAGTTGGAAAGACCACATAGATAATATTGTGGGGAAGGCGAGCCAAAGGTTGCGTTTCATTGGCAGGACACTTAGAAGATGCAACAAGTCCACTAAAGAGACAGCTTTCACTACACTCGTTCGTGATCTGTTAGAATATTGCTGCGCGGTGTGGGATCCTTACCAGGTGGGATTGACGGAGGACATCGAAAGGGTGCAAAAAAGGGTAGTTCGTTTTGTATTATCACGTAATAGGGGAGAGAGTGTGGCAGATATGATACGCGAGTTGGCAGGAAGTCATTAAAGCAAAGACGTTTCTCGTCGCGGCGAGATCTATTTACGAAATGTCAGTCACCAACTTTCTCTTCCGAATGCGAAAATATTTTGTTGAACCCAACCTACATAGGTAGGAATGATCATGAAAATAAAATAAGAGAAGTCAGAGCTCGAACAGAAAGGTTTAGGTGTTCGTATTTCCTGCGCGCTGTTCAGGAGTGGAATGGTAGGGAGATAGTATGATTGTGGTTCGATGAACCCTCTGCCAAGCACTTAAATGTGAATTGCAGAGTAATCATGTAGATGTAGATGTAGGCGAGTGGAACCTGTCATCAAGACAAAATGTTAGCCAATACCATAGTGGACTCCATCATTACCGATGGAGGGCGCCACGAACTTGTAAGTCATTTTGAGCCAGATGTCCGGATACATTTGATCACATAGTGTGTCTCATAGTTCTTGTAAACATCGCATATGCTAAACAAGGTAGGTTTCACCTTTATTACAAAATGGTTCAAATGGCTCTGAGAACTATGGGACTTAACATCTATGGTCATCAGTCCCCTAGAACTTAGAACTACTTAAACCTAACTAACCTAAGGACATCGCACAACACCCAGTCATCACGAGGCAGAGAAAATACCTGACCCTTCCGGGAATCGAACCCGGGAACCCCGGCGCGGGCAGCGAGAACGCTACCGCACGACCACGAGCTGCGGACACCTTTATTACACAATGATGACTTTTTATTCTGCTGATTATTCTTAACAGAGTATGCCGGCAACTGTACTTGACAGGAGATTGATTCTGTGCTGGGGTAAGCTGCCGCCACCACACCAGTCGCTAAAGAAGTTACAACAAGATCGATAATAGGCGTTGAATCAAGCGCACCTATCAGGAGAGAGGCCAAAGACAAACTCGCAAGCAACGAGCAGCCAACGCCCTCTCGATCACAAGTAACTAGATCGCCGCTGCAGACCGGAGGTCCCACATTTACAATCAGCCAGTCGGAGACAGTCAGTCGCAGTCGTAGTCAGCTCACTTGCTAGCTGACTCACTATTCTAGTTGGTGTCTGACAGTTCACGAAACTGGCTAAGAGTATGTAGTGTTTATAGCAGGACTTGAACTTCTCCAGCAGCGAGGCTAACGTGGACTATTACGGAAGAGATTGTACCACAACACATGGACTACCTGTAAGACAAATAGCTTTCTGTTGTGGTAAATAAAAAACCACGATAATACATGTGTGCAGTTGTGTTGTAGACAGCCAATACCGGCCACCACATAACATCCTCTCCCTTGCTTCCCTTGGTAGAAACTCTACAATGTCAACGACGACATAAAAGATTGTTTCATAGTCTGCGAGTACGAAATAAAGGTATGTATACAGTCTATAACGTCTCAATAACTGGTTAACATTCACTGATTTCTCACATTCTCATTACAGATTACTTTGACTTCAACAACATGGTATTTTGTTGCATCGTCCTTAACGGTATAAAACCGGAACGGCAATCAGATTCTGGCAGACGAGAGATAAGCGGTCAGAACAGACGCGACTACTCCGAATTTCTAACACAGCACTACCAATTTCGTCGTCTTCTCGCAGACGCCTGAGGTTGATGCAGACGTTACTGGTCACCTTAACCAAACATCATACTTTCGATCCATATGCCTTGCAAGACTATTTGATGATAGCGACATCTCGCATATTTAGGATACATGCAGTAACGTGAAACCACGTATACAGATGTCAAAGGTATTCTGATATCTCTATTAGCTCATAGCAACCGGTCATATTAGTGAGTCGGTGTAACGGAGGTCTTATGCATGCAGCTCTGCTCCAGAGTTGTCTCTGCAAAGCAGTTCATCTCTCACAACAAAAGTGATTTCAGTGAAGAGTAATGACACACGACGGATTGTCTTAATCGTCTTTCTACAACCAGTTCATATTGGACCAACAGACTTCCACAGCGAAATCCACCATTTATTTCACTAAGAAACTTTCAGGGAGCTATAAGGTAATTGCCTCTACGTTCCAGTCCAATGGATCGACATAGCACCCTATGGTACGAGACGGACCTTACGCTGTATCAACGCTATGGATACGTTGAACTCTGTCCGTCAATCCCCAGGTCGCTTTCTACAGCGCCATCTCGGTACACATCATTTCTAGTTTCTGAAGTCACTCATAGGCTCGACAGTCTAGAAGACAGAATCGGCGTGGTTATTCGTGTATTGCTATGACTGAAATGCAGCTCTTACTGAGCGAGTGAATCTATTACGTAATAAAAGTAGGATAGGAAGCGCGAGACCTTTAACGCGCAGAACCACACAAAAATGTGCTCAGAAAGTACATCGCTCATCCCAGAAATAGAGTTAAGAGCGGTTTAAATGCAAAACTACGAATCTTACCATGAGGGACATTTGAATGATCATATGTTCAAGGCCTAAGAATGGATCTTTGGTAGACCGAATGGTGTGGCCGAGCGGTTTTAGGCGCTTCAGTCTGGAACCACGCGACCGCTACGGTCGCAGGTTCGAATCCTGCCTCGGGCATGG
Organism: Schistocerca piceifrons; assembly: GCF_021461385.2. Taxonomy (NCBI): domain Eukaryota; kingdom Metazoa; phylum Arthropoda; class Insecta; order Orthoptera; family Acrididae; genus Schistocerca; species Schistocerca piceifrons. The sequence goes on from NC_060149.1 coordinate 58,705,412, forward strand.
ATGTGTGTGATGTCCTTAAGTTAGTTAGGTTTAGGTGGTTCTAAGTTCTAGGGGACTGATGACCTCAGATGTTAAGTCCCATAGTGCTCAGAGCCATTTGAACCATTTTTAAACTTTGGATACACGTGTAAACAAAATATAGATATAATAGGACCAAAAACCCGCTTGTTTCAATGTTATGATTCGATGCAATATTTCGCTCTGCTTAAAATAATTTCCCTCTCTGATCAAGAAATATTTTCTGCTGACATGATAGTGTAATGCTGAAAATTAAAAAAATTAGTAAATGATATTGGTGCACAGCTACTGAGTTTTCAAAGTTCAGGTGTGGCATTTCCATAAGGTTCTCAAAGCAAAATGGAACAGAACAATATGCACATCTGATTACAGCCACTCTCACATTCAGCATCACTTCCGCGTTCAAGCAGGTTATGGCACTGACATACCAACACAACGTAACTAGGGTGACGTTTGTCATTGGAGTGCCTGAATGCGGAAGTGAATCTGAACGTAAAAAAGTGGCTTTCGTCATATGTTCATGTCGCCCTGTTCCACTTTGCTTTGAAGAATGAATAGGTATACAACAATATAATGTCAAGAGAAAAAGTTTCTTGTTCAGATAGCTTAAATACTTTAAGCAGGAGGAAATATAGCAATAAGTCACGACGCTGAAATACCTGTGTTTTTGTTCGTATTATATCCGCAATTTGATACTTCGCTTTACCAAAGTTCCTCTCTTAGACCTTGAATAGGTGATAATTTAAATGTCTCTCGTGGTAAGATGCGCGGTTTTGCATGCGAATGGCTCATTTCCTTGTTTTTGGGGTAAGCGATTTATATTCTAAGCACGATTTCGTGCGATTCTGAGCGTTTGTGGTCACGCACTTCCGTTGTAAGTGACCGAGCGGCTGAAACTAAGATAATGTGAACCACGAGTTTATCTCATAGAGGAGGTTCCACGAACAGTGCTATTCAAAACAACGAGCACTGCGATCGCTACAAGAGGAAAATAGCTGCCCAATAACCAGGTACACTAACACATATGCTACGTTGTTGCACAGTTTATTCTGATAACTGCATTCCAAACTACGAAGTACAGCTGCAAAGTCACCTCTGTCGGATCCTGTGACACCATGAGTCCAATAAACATAAGTCAGATCACTTTGTTATTGGCTGTATCTTTCACAACTACCAGTTATCTGCCTGAGTATGTCCCCCACATAATCCGAAGTGCGTGTCGTTTCCCCTAGCCTTGCGTAACCCTGTTTCTCTGCTGATACCTGTCCGTGACTTTCAAAGAGCCCAGTCCATGTTCACGTTTCCTTCTCGACCTACATTTCTATTGGTCTCTCGTTTGCTTCATCGTAAAGTTTTGTAAGCTGAATTTTGTCGGTCACTTCTTGGGTTGTGCTTCATGGTTTGCCCATGCCTAAGATTAAACATACGGTTGCTGATACTGTAAACAGGCAGTACGCAGTTGTGACATTTATTTAGTTTCTCTTTGCATCGCATAAAACAACTTCGGCGAGGCGTAAGAGATATATGGCACTGATATACAAGGGGAAATCGAACATGAACGGGAACTATTTTTTGTAAACTTTATTAAGTCAATTAAAACAAGAATAGGCCCACATCATTTTTTCGAAATACTCCTGACCTCGCTGCATGTTTTCTGCATCGAACTGGCAACTATTTTATGCCATCCTCAAAGAAAGAAGGAAGATATGTCCGCAGCAACTCGCTCACGAACTCCATTACAGCTGCGTTGTTATCAAACCCGTGTTCAATGGCTCTGAGCACTATGGGACTCAACTGCTGTGGTCATCAGTCCCCTAGAACTTAGAACTACTTAAACCTAACTAACCTAAGGACATCACACACATCCATGCCCGAGGCAGGATTCGAACCTGCGACCGTAGCAGTAGCACGGTTCCGGACTGCGCGCCTAGAACCGCGAGACCACCGCGGCCGGCAAACCTGTGTCCTCCAACTTCTTCTTTCAACGGCTGAAACATATCGTAGTCGCAGGGTGATAAATCTGGGCTGTAAGGAGAATATCCGATAGTTGCTCAATGAAACACCTCCAGTATTTTCTCGTTAAAGTAGCGGAGTGCGGCCATGCATTTTCGTGCAAGAGATTCACGATTCGGCTTGGTGATCGGCGTCGTTTGCTGCGGTTTGCGGCTTTTGCCTGAACCAGAAGTCAGCATCTAGTGCAATAAGATCCTGTGCAGCACGAATGTACTCTCATGTGATGCTTATTAGGGGTCATATTTGGTGTAGTACGTTCTTCACAGCTCCCATCGTACCACGAAATTTTTAGCCATTCATACATTTGGGTCTTTGAAAGGGTTTTTTCTCCAAGCTGTGCACGGATATTTCTCATGAGTTCCGTAGATTTTGTGCCTTCGTTCGAGAGAAACTTGAAAACAGACTTGTGTACTTCTTGCTCGTACGTGCTTGCCTGTTTCGGGTGCTCGCGTACCAGTAACTGCGGTATCATAATGCTATTCCAAATATCCCCACCAACATGGTCGCACCCACTTCTGTCCACTGTCAAAGCGACCAGATTTAAATATTTCATACACCGTCCCTATATTACTCTGTAATGTGTTTCTGTTTCGAAAATGTCAGACATTTCACGTCAGTGGTCCGTCCAAGACTAATGTTAGACTCTACGTTCACTTTGTGACTCTACGAACACGATAGTCTGCAACCGATCGTTCAAATGGTTCAAATGGCTCTGAGCACTATGGGACTCAACTGCTGTGGTCATCAGTCCCCTAGAACTTAGAACTACTTAAACCTAACTAACCTAATGACATCACACACATCCATGCCCGAGGCAGGGTTCGAACCTGCGACCGTAGCAGTCGCACGGCTTCGGACTGCGCGCCTAGAACCGCGAGACCACCGCGGCCGGCACAACCGATCGTAAAACATATGTATTCAGTGGTGCCAGCTCTACGAGGGAAATATATTACTCACGTCAGACTGAATCTGCCTGCTTACAATACGTTCTCAATCTTCCATCATGAAGTCCGCTTCCGCAGCTGACTGTCATGTTGTGACCCTGGGTTAGATTTCTTGTACTGCGAGGGATTTTTCATTGGTGGGAAGACTGGCACGGCGTGCACTCAGCCTTGTGAGGCCAGCTAGGAGCTACTCGACCGATTATTAGTGATTCCAACGTCAAGAAATCCGGCAACGATCAGGAGAGTGGTGTGCTGACCACATGCTAGTCCATACCGCATCCGATGACACCCTTGGGATAGCAACACACTGCGGTCGGTCAGGACTAATTGTCCCGTCTAAGACCGGAACGTGAAACGTCAACTTTTATCTTCAAATATCAAACAAACCCAGAAAACGTTTCTTACTTGAATGTTGACGATAAAGTTCGCTGCCAGTTAGGAGACCGTTCTCCTAGACAGCTGGCGGTGGGGTTGAGAACATGCTCTGTCCTTCGGGAGGAGACAAGATTCCAGAATCTAAGCAATACTGATTCACGTTTCCCTACATCAGGTGAGGTGAGTACTAAGTTGATTCCTTCCACAAGGCCATGGCCGAATACTCCTCCCGTCCTTCTCAAACTCACCTTTTGTTCCGTCCCTAACGATCCCGCTGTCAATGAGCGCAGAAATAATTATTTAATTCCTTCGGTGCGTTGTTATTGCCGACATACTCTTACTGCTATATGGTGTCAGTTCAGAAGGATACTTTTGGTGAGCCTAAATTATAGATGCCACAATAGTGTGAAATTTTTGCAGCCTACCTGCCTATGGCTAGGTTGGAAACGTACCTTATGGAGGGTTAGGTCTTCGGCGAAATACTAAATACTACTTTAGCAATGCAACTGTACAGCAGTAAATCAGCCCGTTTTGGTGTATTGTTTACCAGTGGTACTGAATCACCAAATGAAAGATTAAATATCGCCTCCTTCTCCGCTCAAACCATCTCTCTCTCTCTCTCTCTCTCTCCCGTAGGGAAGTGGAAATTGTCGTACGGGGAGTGGGTATTGCCCGAAGACAACGTGCAGTACGTTGTGCAAAACCCTTTCATTGCCGAGAGGGAAACAAATGGACAATATTTTTTAAACAAGTACGCAGTGTAGAGCACAGCTGCACAGGTAAATGCGAAGCAGTAGTGAAATTTTTGATGCCATGGTACACCGTTAGCGAAGCGTATTTAGACTGAGAAGCGATAACGGAGGAAGGCAAGCTCAGGCTGGCCGTGGCTGGCTCACTTGGAACAAATAACTAATTCAAACAAGCTACCATCTCGCGTTTTGTCCTCGGTTTGTAGAGATGCGGTCGAGGTACTAAATTTCCTGAGTGCCGCCTCAGGACGGCTAAAATACGTAAAGTAAGGATGGAATGTGTCCGTGTCATAAACATGGCCTAATAGTAAGCATACATAGGACTCGTGAACACACGTTGACAGAAAGATACTTTTTATATAAAGCTGGACTTAAACATGCGAATCGATAGACGAAAGAAACAAGGAGTGTCACGGTGACAAGGTGGGAACGGAGTGTGAAAGCCGGTGGCTCAGTCGAATTGTTGTTGTTGTTGTTGTTGTTGTGGTCTTCAGTCCTGAGACTGGTTAGATGCAGCTCTCCATGCTACTCTATCCTGTGCAAGCTTCTTCATCTCCCAGTACCTACTGCAGCCTACATCCTTCTGCATCTGCTTAGTGTATTCATCTCTTGGTCTCCCTCTACGATTTTTACCCTCCACGCTGCCCTCCAATACTAAATTGGTGATCCCTCGATGTCTCAGAACATGTCCTAGCAACCGATCCCTTCTTCTAGTCAAGTTGTGCCACAAGCTCCTCTTGTCCCCAATTCTATTCAGCACCTCCTCATTAGTTATGTGGTCTACCCACCTAATCTTCAGCATTCTTCTGTAGCACCACATTTCGAAAGCATCAACTCTCTTCTTGTTTAAACTATTTAACGTCCACGTTTCACTTCCATACATGACTACACTCCATACAAATACTTTCAGAAACGACTTCCTGACACTTAAATCTACACTCGATGTTAACAAATATTTCTTCTTCAGAAACCATTTTCCTTGCCATTGCCAGTCTACTTTTTACATCCTCTCTACTTCGACCATCATCAGTTATTTTCCTCGCCAAATAGCAAAACTCCTTTACTACACTAAGTGTCTCATTTCCTAATCTAATTCCCTCAGCATCACCCAACTTAATTCGACTACATTCCGTTATCCTAGTTTTGCTTTTGTTGATCTTCATCCTATATCCTGCTTTCAAGACACTGTCCATTCCGTTCAACTGCTCTTCCAAGTCCTTTGCTGTCTCTGACAGAAATACAATGTCATCGGCGAACCTCAAAGTTTTTATTTCTTCTGCATGGATTTTAATTCCTACTCCGAACTTTTCTTTTGTTTCCTTTATTGCTTGCTCAATATACAGACTGAATAACATCGAGGATGGGCTACAACCCTGTCTCACTCCCTTCCCAACCACTGCTTCCATTTCATTCCCCTCGACGCTTATAACTGCCATCTGCTTTCTGTACAAATTGTAAATAGCCTTTCGCTCCCTGTATTTTACCAATGCCATCTTCAGAATTTGAAAGAGAGTATTCCAATCAACATTGTCAAAAGCTTTCTCCAAGTCTACAAATGCTAGAAACGTAGTTTTGCCTTTCCTTAATCTTTCTTCTGAGATAAGTCGTAGGGTCAGTATTGCCTCACGTGTTCCAACATTTCTACGGAATCCTAACTACTCTTCCCCGAGGTCGGCTTCTATCAGTTTTTCCATTCGTCTGTAAAGAATTCGCGTTAGTATTTTGCAGCTGTGACTTATTAAGCTGATAGTTCGGTAATTTTCACATCTGTCAACACCTGCTTTCTTTGGGATTGGAATTATTGTATTCTTCTTGAAGTCTGAGGGTATTTCGCCTGTCTCATACATCTTGCTCACCAGATGGTAGAGTTTTGTCAGGACTGGCTCTCGCAAGACTGTCAGTAGTTATAATGGAATGTTGTCTACTCCCGGGGCCTTGTTTCGTCTCAGGTCTTTCAGTGCTCTGTCAAACTCTTCACGCAGTATCATATCTCCCATTTCATCTTCATCTACATCCTCTTCCATTTCCATAATTTTCTCGTCAAGTACATCGCCCTTGTATAGACCTTCTATATACTCCTTCCACCTTTCTGCTTTCCCTTCTATGCTTAGAACTAGGTTTCCATCAAAGCTCTTGATATTCATGAAACAGGTTCTCCTTTCTCCAAAGGTCTCTTTAATTTTCCTATACGCAGTATCTATCTTACCCCCAGTGAGATAAGCCTCTACATCCTTACATTTGTCCTGTAGCCATCCCTGCTTAGCCATTTTGCACATCCTGTCGATCTCATTTTTGAGATGTTTGTATTCCTTTTTGCCTGCTTCATTTACTGCATTTTTGTTATTTTCTCCTTTCATCAATTAATTTCAATATTTCTTCTGTTGCCCAAGGGTTTCTACTAGCCCTCGTCTTTTTACCTATTTGATCCTCTGCTGCCTTCACTATTTCAACCCTCAAAGTTACCCATTCTTCTTCTTCTGTATTTCTTTCCCCCATTCCTGTCAGTTGTTCCCTTATGCTCTCTCTGAAACTCTGTACAACCTCTGTTTCATTCAGTTTATCCAGGTCCCATCTCCTTAAACTCCCATCTTTTTGTAGTTTCTTCAGTTTTAATCTACAGTTCATAACCAATAGATTGTGGTCAGAGTCCACATCTGCCCCTTGAAATGTCTTACAATTTAATACCTGGTTCCTAAATCTCTGTCTTACCATTATATAATCTATCTGATACCTTTTAGTATCTCCAGGCTTCTTCCATGTATACAACCTTCTTTCATGAATCTTGAACCAAGTGTTATCCCTGTGCAAAATTCTACCAGATGGCTTCCTCTTTCATTTCTTAGCCCCAATCCATATTCACCTACTATGTTTCCTTCTCTCCCTTTTCCTACGCTTGAATTCCAGTCACCCATGACTATTAAATTTTCGTCTCCCTTCACTATTTGAATAATTTCTTTTGTCTCCTCATACATTTCATCAATTTCTTCGTCATCTGCAGAGCTAATTGGCATATAAACTTGTACTACTGTAGTAGGTGTCGGCTTCGTGTCTATCTTGGCCACAATAATGCGTTCACTATGCTGTTTGTAGTAGCTTACCCGTACTCCTATTTTTTTATTCGTTATTAAACCTACTCCTGCATTACCCCTATTTGATTTTGTATTTATATCCCTGTATTCACCTGACCAAAAGTCTTGTTCCTCCTGCCACCGAACTTCACTAATTCCCACTTTATCTAACTTTAACCTATCCATTTCCCTTTTTAAATATTCTAACCTACCTGCCCGATTAAGGGGTCTGACATTCCACGCTCCGATCCGTAGAACACCAGTTTTCTTTCTCCTGATAACAACGTCCTCCTGAGTAGTCCCCGCCCGGAGATCTGAATGGGGGACTATTTTACCTCCGGAATATTTTACCCAAGAGGACGCCATCATCATTTAACCATACAGTAAAGCTGCATGCCCTCGGGGAAAATTACGGCTGTAGTTTTCCCTTGCTTTCAGTCGTTCGCAGTACCAGAACAGTAAGGCTATTTTGGTTAGTGTTACAAGGCCAGATCAGTCAATCATCAAGAGTGTTGCCCCTGTAACTACTGAAAAGGCTGCTGCCCCTCTTCAGGAACCACATGTTTGTCTGGCCTCTCAACAGACACCCCTCCGTTGTGGTTGCACCTACGGTATCGCTATCCGTATCGTTGAGGCACGCAAGCCTCCCCACCAACGCCAACGTCGGCGGTTCATTGGGGGGGGGGGGGGTCGAATACACACGGTAAACAACTTTGGACGGACAGTTCTCGGTTAATTCCTCAGTGTTTTGATACAAGTCAACTTCTACTTTGACGTCTATTAACGAATGATATCATAATTACGTGTAAATCCAGAATGTGTACTACCGTTTCAACAGTATCAACAACAGTGCTCTTGTCACATTATGAACCTTTCTTACAGTAATAGCCGGCCGGTGTGGCCGTGTGGTCTAGGCGCTTCAGTCTGGAACCGCGTGACCGCTACGGTCGCAGGTTCGAATCCCGCCTCGGGCATGTATGTGTGTGATGTCCTTAGGTTAGTTAGGTTTAATTAGTTCTAAGTTCTAGGTGACTGATGACCTCAGAAGTTAAGTCGCATAGTGCTCAGAGTCATTTGTGTTCGGTGAAAAATTTTACCCTGTTAAGAGCTGTTCTTTCTGTGAAAAATTTGGGGCTACAAAGGGTTTCATTTAATATGAAAAGAATTATATTACACCTATATTCTGGAGTTCATTGCTTTCTTGTTGACAGCCTGGAATCCAGTAATAGAATTTACGTAACTTCGGATAGTTTTTAATTGATAAACGATATTGGAAAATTAAAAAGTTGAAGAATAGTGATTCAGTATTGATTAATAAGGGATGTCCTATGTTAGGGGTTAATATGATTGGACAAGGTTTAGCTTCACGATTAGATTCTGAGCAGGCTACTGTTACAGGTGCTCTGTTAACGTATATTAGGAAAGGAAGACGTGGTGGTTTCCAGTTGGAGGACTGCTTTACAGTGTTTTCAGATCCTGGCGGAGCAATACCTCCTCTCATCTCACAACACACGGCTGCTTAAATACGGTGAACCATACAGCGGGCATCTTAGTCTTCCTCCTCTCCGACATCGGACAGGCTAGAACTAGTTTAACATTGTGCTTCAACTGATTGATCAGCTGGCCTGGGTGGACGAGCGGTTCTAGGCGCTACAGTCTGGAACCACGCGACCGCTACGGTCGCAGGTTCGAATCCTGCTTCCGGCATGGATGTGTGTGATGTCCTTAGGTTAGTTAGGTTTAAGTAGTTCTAAGTTCTAGGGGACTGATGACCACAAATGGTAAGTCCCATAGTGCTCAGAGCCATTTGAACCATTTTACAGCAAGAATTTTGCTTTGGAGTTCATTTAAATTTGATAAGTGATATAAATATAACAGCTTGTGAATATATTTGCTAAATGACACATTATTATAACTAAAAGTCGTGATGATGTTACGAACGGAACATTCCTGAAGTTTATCCATTTTATTCTGCCACTGAAACTCCTGTAGGTATTTGTCTCGTCACTGCGGAAACTCACCGTACGTGACAGAGACATACGCTGTTAGGTGAATTTTAGTAGTTCTATCTTCTCAGTCATTCTAAATATACGAAATGCTAGTACAGTTGTATTCGTGTTCGAAAGTATGTTGACTCCCGAAAGGCGTAATATCCCGTTTTGGTTGTTGAACCATCGTTTTCCGTCGTAAACTGCAGTACAGTGAAAGAACATATATCTTATAGGCAATTTATGTTAAAAGAAATGAATATGCTTGTGCACTGAAGGGTATACGAAGAAATTCTACACAGCGATAAGCTGAAACAGGTTTATCTGGCTGGCTGATTCGGGGGACAGAACCAAACAGCGAGATCATAGGTCCCATCCGATTAAGGAAGGATGGGGAAGGAAGTCGGTCGTGGCCTTTCACAGGAACCACCCCTGCATTTGGCTGACGCGACATCATATTTGTGTAAACTGTCTCAAACAATGAGGAAGAAGTGTTTGATACTTGGGCTTCACGTGTTACGTAATATGAAGCATAAAATGTTTTTACGATTAATTTAAATATTTCCTCAACCGAAAGATGAGAAATATCAGTGTTCTGCTACGTTGGATGAACTCGAGTAAATATGGAAAAATTAGTCGAAATACGATAGATATGTGCAAAAAAATTGCGATTACGCTAGGACTGGTAACGGAGAAATTGGGGTTCAGCCACGTTACCGTTAAAACCATCATTCACAAAGATTCAGGTGCGTGGAACACAGTCTGAAGCACAGCATTGTATGGAAGAAAAACTGGATGGGAGAGGACAAGGAAGATTTCACATATGGTTCTACAGATGGGAAACGCTGACTATAACAGAGATAAGACAACAGCACTTGTGTCAAGAGCCGGCAGATGTGGCCGAGCGGTTCTAGGCGCTTCAGTCTGGAATCGCGCAACTGCTCCGGTCGCAAGTTCGAATCCTGCCTCGGGCATGGATGTGTGTGATGTTCTTAGGTTAGCTAGGTTTAAGTAGTTATAAGTTCTAGGGGACTGATGACCTCAGATGTTAAGTCCCATAGTGCTCAGAGCCATTTGAACCACTTTTGTGTGTCGAGACATCAGTAAATCGTCCGTTGTACTAGAGGGGGCTGCAGGGGGGGACGCGAAATTAAAGGTGAGAACTGAATTGGATCATTCAAGTAATCACGAGCTTTGTGATGAAGAGGTTACACACGAGAGGAAGCCCTGACGGGTAGCATCAAACCATTATTGAGACTGATGACATGAAACTGAAAGGACAACTATTCAAAACGTGTGCTGTGCAAATGGACTGAGGGGGCAGAAGGCAACACGTCCGGAAACTGCTGGAGGTTTATTATGACAGGTTATCGAAATCTATCTTTACTGAAAGTCTTCACAGCAAGGAACTATATACGCTGCTACCCAACGGATAAACTGTAGGATTTTCAGCCGACACGTCCTCAGTGGACAGCAATCTGCATCGTGGTCTATAAACGTGTGAAGACGAGGGAGAGCAAGTTCTAGATAATTTCAAAGAAATTAAGCAATTTTGTACACTTTACAAAAAGAGTATTGTGTCAATTGGAGTTCTCTTAAGGCAACAAAAGAATATGCTGTTTACGCACCTTGTATGTAATTATACTGACACAGGTTTGTCAAGGTGTAGTGCACTAATACAATGGCGAAAACCTGAATTAGGGACAGGTATAGGGACTGGAATATTTGTGGGTGCACGTAACAGAAGCGTTATACTGACAGACTCGAGATTGGCACGAGGATAGGAGAAGCCAATGTATTTCATCCCTATCAATTCATTCCATGTCTAACGAAGTGCTAGAGCTGACTTATTCTGTCCCCGTTATATCCAAGTTCTGCAGCAAGTAGTTAGAAAACCTCTATTTCGACAGGGTTAGGTACTGGGGTCTCCGACACGTGTCCGACAAGCGCCGCAGTAGGTTACCCCAGAATGTAATAACGGTTACAATGGCCAACACGCTACAGGTCACTCGTCATTTCGGTGCTGGACAGAAACATATGGCCATCTGTGCCATTCAAAAACAGTTGCTCGTTATAACGATGCGGAAACCACCGACCTCACCACTACATATTCCGACCGCACTTACGGTCAATTGACGTTGTAATAGACGACGGATCACTCGCACCAAAGGGGTATGGTTTCAGTCGACGGTAGCGTAATCGTATCGAATAAATTTACATGCAGTAAAATCACAACATCTGTACTGCTGGCATTCGCTCTACACTGATCAACCACAAGTGCAGGTCTGTTAGCTGTTCGTCTAGAGAAAGACTGCACATAAAGATTGCGGTATAGGTGTAATATCCCGTCATTCCTGAAATACCGCAGCCGTTTATTAAAATTGAACAGATATGTTGATAATTGAATAGCCCTAGAAGTCACCTGGTCTCAATTCTAAGGAGTTCGATGGATGTTGCAAGTGACATCGTGAAACGCGTAAACACGGTTTCTGAGTAGTGAGTGCATCTGTATGTCGGAAAAGTCATGCCATGTGGAGGGGCTGTCATGCTAGTAGGCAGTTGCGCCAAATTCGACTGTTATTCTGAGTAAACGTAACAGTGAGTTTAGGCAGATGATGATGATATTCACCAGTTGCAATTGTGAGAACCCGTCAGGAAGTGGGAGTACCTCCGTTAGTCTAGCATCTTCATTCTCACAGTGTTTTAGGTATGACAAGCACATATGCTGCTCTGTGTTTTGTGGTAATCTGTTGCCAGACAGGGCTGCCAGAGCCAGATAATCTCCGTAAACCGTCATGTTACTACCAGCGTGCGCCAGTACATTTAAGCTAATGGAGAAACTTTTCGAAAATTCGTTGCCATCTATTCCGCATTTGCTTCCACATAACCTCTGAAATAAAAATATAATCAGAAAATGAATAAATATCTATGTTCTGTACTTTAAGACAGAAACCTATTATGTATTGTACTTACGACCCCCCAGAGTTCATACTGGAAGAACTAAGACCGGAAGACTAGTTTGTATAACACGTAGCGAAGTATACAAAACTTCCTTATGGAACAGTCTGTCTGTCAGGGAAAACCGTATCGAAGTCCTACAGTAGCTACTGGTATTAGCCGTAGCATACAGACAGAAGACCGCGGCAGGAGACTTTATCACTGAAAACAACAATACTCCCATAAGAACGGCCTCTACCAACATGAGCCTTTCAGTTAGTATTATAAGAGTTACACGCTCCATAAAAGGATAGAATAGACCTACATGAGCGGGACGTTGTAACAGTACAGCGATATGCAGACATACTTAAAGAATGACGGTGATTTCATTTGTATATCGGATAGTGCTACCTTCGGCAGTCACGATTCGAAGGGAGGCGGCAAACACGTCGCATGAAGGTGTTACTGGAAATAAATACCCGATCCCTCCGGCGCGACGATCAAATCTCTGCCTTTCTCTTGGCTCTAGTTTCGATTATGTAGACCACATACCACAAACATATCTTAGTACACCAATGAAAGCACAAGACATACGCAAATACTTCTCAATAAACGAAACACTTCTCGTTATCACGGCTTTGTTGCCCACCGGCACATAAAGAATGATCTGACACCTTCCCAGCTATCCTTGTGAACTTTTACAGGAGATGACCTCGTGTCGTGTACAACTTTCTACATCCTGCTTTTCTTCACATTCAACAAAAGAGAGAATGAAAACTTATGTTACAAACCTGTCAGCTTCATTTCGGTTTTCTGCAAGTTTTGCAAAATCTTCCTCCCCAGTGGTCACATAAACATCTAATCCTCTATGTACCAACCAGTGTGGCTTCATTGCTACTCTCTCCACTAGCGCATCCTTTGAAGCTGACAGAGCGTATGACAGTTGGTGTTAATCAGGTCTCCATAAGTACGCACTTTCAACAAATTATGTCCGCCTTACTGCATTCTTTCTCTTCAGTATCTCATCCTATACAGTATGTCCAGCACTAATTACTAATTTCCGTATCATCCATACTACCGCAGGTGTGCCTTAGGGCTCAATCCTTCCTTCACTCATGCATATCCTCTGCACTGTTGATGTTTCTTAACCCCCTCCTCCGGGTTCGATTCCAGGCGGGGTCAGGGATTTTCTCTGCCTCGTGATGACTGGGTGTTGTGTGATGTCCTTAGGTTAGTTAGGTTTAAGTAGTTCTAAGTTATAGGGCACTGATGCCCATAGATGTTAAGTTCCGTAGTGCTCAGAGCCATTTGAACCATTTGAATCCCTCCTCCGGTACACCTGACGGCACCGTCTTACTATCCCTATACTCCATTCATCACAAACAACAAGGTTCCTCTTAACTTCATATCAAACTGACTACCTCCTTGTGGAACGAGTGGATTCTCAGTAACGGAACTTCCAGGAGCCGGGTAGTAATTGTAGGATGAGCCAACCGTAATTCTTTTCTGCATGAACCTCAATATTTTCAGCCATCTTATCCTTTTAACGAAAATACCATCGACAATAAACTACTATAGAAATTCCATCTACTAACTATCCGACAAAAAGCCCATAATCGTTAAAAGCACTAACCGGTCGAATATAGGCACTGTATCCCTCCACCATACTCTACATCTGCAAGGTTATATGCGAACAATCCTCCCTTATGCCACTGTAATCTTTTTTTCTTTTTCCTCTGCCCGCAGGCGCGTGTTCTTCCGCGTTCGTGCTTAGTAGCCGCTCGCTTGGCCGATGGCGAAATCTCCGCCGGGTTTACACATTGTTTTCTCTCTTCTCTTAAGGCAGCTTCTGTACGTGCGTATCTCGATTGCTTTTCGGAACGAACGAGGGAAATAAGAGAAGAGCACTGCGTGGAATGGGTTGAGGATTCCGGGACTGCACAAGATACTGGCGGCAATAACATAACGGGGCGAGGGAGAGGGCAGCGATACACGACAACAAGCGCGGGCGGATTAGAGGGATCTGGCCGCCTGCTGCCTCTGCCTTCTGCCTGTCCGCAGCGCCACGACGGAGGAACAGCTTTCAATCGTCTGTGTCGTGTTTCGATACACGGCGATAAATACAGCCAGGCACCAGAGGGGCAGTACATCGTATGTAAACACGAACTATACTTGCTTGAGTGATACTGTCACAAAAAATCTTTCTCTCCTGATCAAATGCTTCCAATAATTCAAATCACTCTGCTACGTTCTGTTCAACGTAAACAATGGAAGGAATCTGACTAACTTTGAGTCTTACGAAAGACTCACTGATGATTAATATTTAGTTGTGGAAGACACACTCTTTCATATTTTCAGGATCTGCAGGTTGATAGCAGGTTCTGAAAATTCTGTCGGAATCAAAGCGATGAGACATTCCAGGTGCCTTCATCTCTGAAATGATCTTTCATCGGTTCTGCACCTTTGTCCCTCAATTTTTACGTTTACGGTGATATACATTTGCTCACATTTTGCGGAATATAGACTATTAAGAAGACATTTTGCGGAATATAGACTATTAAGAATACTTCCGACTTAAATACACTCCTGGAAATTGAAATAAGAACACCGTGAATTCATTGTCCCAGGAAGGAGAAACTTTATTGACACATTCCTGGGGTCAGATACATCACATGATCACACTGACAGAACCACAGGCACATAGACACAGGCAACAGAGCATGCACAATGTCGGCACTAGTACAGTGTATATCCACCTTTCGCAGCAATGCAGGCTGCTATTCTCCCATGGAGACGATCGTAGAGATGCTGGATGTAGTCCTGTGGAACGGCTTGCCATGCCATTTCCACCTGGCGCCTCAGTTGGACCAGCGTTCGTGCTGGACGTGCAGACCGCGTGAGACGACGCTTCATCCAGTCCCAAACCTGCTCAATGGGGGACAGATCCGGAGATCTTGCTGGCCAGGGTAGTTGACGTACACCTTCTAGAGCACGTTGGGTGGCACGGGATACATGCGGACGTGCATTGTCCTGTTGGAACTGCAAGTTCCCTTGCCGGTCTAGGAATGGTAGAACGATGGGTTCGATGACGGTTTGGATGTACCGTGCACTATTCAGTGTCCCCTCGACGATCACCAGTGGTGTACGGCCAGTGTAGGAGATCGCTCCCCACACCATGATGCCGGGTGTTGGCCCTGTGTGCCTCGGTCGTATGCAGTCCTGATTGTGGCGCTCACCTGCACGGCGCCAAACACGCATACGACCATCATTGGCACCAAGGCAGAAGCGACTCTCATCGCTGAAGACGACACGTCTCCATTCGTCCCTCCATTCACGCCTGTCGCGACACCACTGGAGGCGGGCTGCACGATGTTGGGGCGTGAGCGGAAGACGGCCTAACGGTGTGCGGGACCGTAGCCCAGCTTCATGGAGACGGTTGCGAATGGTCCTCGCCGATGCCCCAGGAGCAACAGTGTCCCTAATTTGCTGGGAAGTGGCGGTGCGGTCCCCTACGGCACTGCGTAGGATCCTACGGTCTTGGCGTGCATCCGTGCGTCGCTGCGGTCCGGTCCCAGGTCGACGGGCACGTGCACCTTCCGCCGACCACTGGCGACAACATCGATGTACTGTGGAGACCTCACGCCCCACGTGTTGAGCAATTCGGCGGTATGTCCACCCGGCCTCCCGCATGCCCACTATACGCCCTCGCTCAAAGTCCGTCAACTGCACATACGGTTCACGTCCACGCTGTCGCGGCATGCTACCAGTGTTAAAGACTGCGATGGAGCTCCGTATTCCACGGCAAACTGGCTGACACTGACGGCGGCGGTGCACAAATGCTGCGCAGCTAGCGCCATTCGACGGCCAACACCGCGGTTCCTGGTGTGTCCGCTGTGCCGTGCGTGTGATCATTGCTTGTACAGGCCTCTCGCAGTGTCCGGAGCAAGTATGGTGGGTCTGACACACCGGTGTCAATGTGTTCTTTTTTCCATTTCCAGGAGTGTATTTCGGGAACTTAGATTTTGATTATATAATGTGGGCCTTTTCAAAAAGCATAATGTTCACTGATATAGCTAACGACGAGAGACTGAAATGGGAACTGATTACGATATTGTGATACACGTTTCGGATAATTTTGATATTTCAGTCTTTGCCACTATTTTTCGCCTATATTACTGAAACTTTCAGTCACCCATGGCTACCACACAGAAAGATCTGCCTAGCAAAGCATGTCGAGACATACGATCGTAATGTGTCTGTTACGACATCAGTCATCTGCAAACGTGGATATGTTGAGAGTAACTCTCATAATAACTACCAGACACGCTGCGGCAAGTCTGGATAGTTAGCCAGAAGTTTTGCACAATCTTGTGATGACTGCATCCACATATAGCTCATAATCACTCAGTAATAGAGATTTGTGGATTAGACTTCAACGTTCCACGAAACAGTATTCGCAGGTGATCGTGAAAATTGAAACACAAATAAGACTGCCCGAATCATAGCTATAGGTGCAAGACGGGTTGGGGAGGGGAGGGGGGGGGGGGCAGACGTAAAACAATGTGCTGTCAGTAAGTGATTGAATCTATAGAAAGATGGGTTATAAGGAGTCTCAGTCGTATTTTCTCTTGCGTGACCGAAAGGTCAGTGATACGGCACGTTGAGTGACTTTAAAGCCATCGGACCACCTGTAAATCTGAAGGCAATATCGGTACGTCTCACTGACGTCAAAGTGGCTCATTATCAGCATTTGAGTGAATTACAACACAACAGCGTATGCCCTACGACCACATTTTGCCCCAGTCTGCAGAGGACTCTTGAACGCTATCGCAGTCGTAGGAGTGACAAAATTTAGTATTTTTTGACATTTCCCACTTCATCCTGCCTTGTTAGACTTTCACGTCGACTACAGTATAGCACCAGCTGTATTGGTTTAAGTAACTCTTTGATAAAACACGCCAACCCGGCTCCTACTTATTGACGGGGATATGAATAGCAACCTCTACCTCACAGAAATTTTTCATTGCGGTATACTGTCCATCCGTTAGCTGATTTCAGAGGTCATTTAATTTTTTTGCGGGACTATGCGCGGACACATGATGTGAGGAAAGCACAAACTTCCTCGGCAAAACGAGGGGTGCAACTGTTCCAAATGCTCGTCCACTGAACATGCTGAGATTTGGTAGACAGTTACTCTCCATCAGCTGATAGCGTTCTTGCTTTCTCAGTTCAAATTCAAACCGAGTAGTGCAATCACACGCGGGCCCTCGCAATTCCATGCCACGATATTTAGTGTCTCATAGTACTGACCGATACATAGTTCCTTGATCCTTCTTTTTCGAGTAATACCACTTAGCTAATTACTAATATGAACTTCATTTCACTTATACTTATTTTTCTTTAAGTTGCCATTTCCACTAGACTTATTATATTCAGGGCGAGGCAGTTAAGAAAGCTAATCCTAAATATATCCAGAACGAGTAAATTAATCGAGGTGCTGTTTACGCTAAGTTACAGCGAACGATGTGCCTAATTTCCTGATGAATGCAAGAATGTTTACAGGAGAGACGCCTGCCCTACCTCATGCAGGGTTTCATGTTCTCCTTTGTGCTGCAAGTCCAGCAGTCTGTACTCTACTACTGAAGTAACCAGATGACTTACTCGTGGAGCTAATAAGACATTCACAAACGTGGACAAGTCTGTTTTTATAGCAAATATTGCCAAACCTTTAAATCAGCGTCGCGGTTGTGTGGTGAGACGCTACAGTCTGCAACCACGCGACCGCTACGGTCGCAGCTTCGAATCCTGCCTCGGACATGGATGTGTGTGATGTCCTTAGGTTAGTTAGGTTTAAGTAGTTCTAAGTTCTAGGGGACTGATGACCTCAGAAGTTAAGTCCCATAGTGCTCAGAGCCAGCCAAATTTTGTGCACAGCCTTATCTGCTCACTTGCCAGATATTTATGACGAAATTGTCGTCCGTCACCGGATTTGGAACCGGCTGCTTTCTGTAGTAGTTTAACCTACGGCAGCGGCCATACATTATTAAAATAATGCATGTTTGGTAGAATTAAAAAACACAGAAATTACCTACTGACACAGTTTACGATTAAATCATACTTTTTTTGACAACACGGAATTATACACAAGATGAAAACTATTAGGGAAAGTTATGAGGTAACCTGAAAACAGTGGCAGTTTTCCTTAGTTGTGGCCTCATTTAAGGTAAAATTCGGCTCAAGAGGCAAGTATACTACAAGATGAACACATGTGGAATTTTTTCAGGTAATATTTATTTACGTGACCAGTAAAGACTGCTGATAGTAATTTCCGTTCATTATAGAAGAAAAATGTATAGATTTGAACAAATTTTTTCATAGCAAAGAACACCAGTTAAGTCAGCATTTTGAAACGTTTTTCTAAGTGCGCTGTTTTTGAAACATGCTTCCTTCAATGCAGCTGCAATGTGTTAGACGCGAAAGAGCTTTACTGCAAGAGCAGTGCATTGCGTGTTACTTCATGCACCAATAAGTAGAATAACGAAATTATTTTAAAAAAGGTCTCACTTTAAATATAAATTTCACAGTAAAAATGTCCATCGTTACATTTGTTTCCTCAATGGAGAAAAGCGTCTGTAATAGTACGCTTGGATGGAAAACATGAGGATTATTGATTCGGCTGCTGTCGTCATTGGTTTATTGTCATTTTTAGATTTTTGACGGGAAATCTGTCTATATTCGTTTCTGTTTCCCGATGTCATAGTTTCTGCAGTTGCTCTAAGTGGTGAGTAGTACAAATATGAGTCAAGCACACTAAATGACGAATCGAAGGCCAACCAGAAAACTCTGTTTGAACATGATGCGAAAAATGACCAACTTAAACTACAAATGACACTGTTGTGATTGGGTGTCTCATGGTAAAGGTATTTAATAAATAAGAAAACAATCCAAAGCAGTTTTATAATTTTAATTTGTTCCAGTAATTTACATGAAATATGAATACGAAAATTTTGTTTACCTTTTAATTTAGCTCACAACTAAATATGAGAATTTGAAAGTGAGCAAAGGAATCTTTGTAACTATCTCATGCGACAGGTAATTGAGTACAGAATGACAGAGATGTAAGCGTCACACGTGCTGCTAACTGGACACAGCGCATTCGACAAGGCGAAATAACGATCGAACGTCTCGATCCGGAATTAGCCCGACAACACGCTCCGCAGTGAGTTCCTAAGCTATTTATGTGACTCACTACGTGCGTCGGAGCTCTGACAAATAAACCGACCGCTTTCCATTTAAAGAAAGGTTAGGGTTCAAGCGCTAAGTCTGTGTCATTGTGACCATTCCGTCTTAAAATAGAAGTGGCGCCTCCGTGTGACGTTCGTGACTTCTGTCCGTGCGGGCCCCTCTCGTTGGCCAAACTGATACAAAACAGGCCGCGTAATCAGCACACTACGCGGAATTGTTGCAGGAATACGAGCTGTGTGCCAGTGCGGGAGCCGTTCTGGCGAGTGGGGCTTTATTCCGGCAGGTGCTCTGAGAAGTCGTTTACGCAGCCGCACTGTTTTACTGCGAGGCACTGTTCTGCCGCCTTACTAGCAGTTACTGCGTTTTACGGGTCGTCAGAGACTGACCGATAGCCCGAGATACGGCGCTACAGACCTCATCTCTTCTACTGTGCGAAACACACCACCGTCTCAAGTCACGTTCTTTGTCTGTCGCTTTGCAATTTTCTGCGTAATGGACAATCTAGAGACAGGTTTTCTTAATTTCAGTCTCTTCTATTCTCAACCGTATTCTTCTTTCAGCATCAGATCTCTCCTTAAGTTTTCTTCTATCCAGATAGGGAGCCTCTTTTAGTACCAAATAGCTTTCCTCTTGCGAATCACACTCAGTATCCAGCTATTCTGACACCCAGAGTAAACAGGCGCAATTTACCGCCCTGTTCGAGTTTTACTAGAGGCACCATATGAAAAGTTTACTTTGTCAACTACCCACATATCAACACTTTTGAAAAAAAAATGTGTTTGTAGAAAAACTTGTCCAAATATGACTAAACATTTTTAGATTATACGGTTATTAGTATTCCAATTATTTACACATCATCGGATCCAGGAGATTGAGTGGAATTCTCTATCACAAGAACTCACCATCGAACTTGGGAAGCATTTGAAATATAGTTGGTTTATTCATAGTGAGGAAGTAATTTCGAATTTATCATAAAAATAGGGACATACAATATATGAAAATTTGAAACATAGCAATATTTCTTGCGCCATTTTTATTTATCGATTATGCTACACCCTGCTATCCCACAATTTCTTGTGAGTAATAACAGAGATTTGCGTGTTATACAGGATATACAGGAGAAAAGGTTGAAGACATGGATGCTGAAAGAGGATGAACGGAGGACCCAGTACCAGACACTGATCAGGAAGAAGCTGCCAAAGGAAGATCAGAGAACAGTGGAAGAAGAATGGGGAGATTTTAAGAGGGCTCTAGTTGATGCAGCTGAGACTGTGTGCGGAAGAACTAGCACAAAGAGGAGAAGTAAGGAAACTCCATGGTGGAACAACACATGTAAAGAGGCAGTACTTCGAAAGAACAAAGCCTTCAGAGAATGGTTCCAGACCCGAACAGAGGAAGCTAGGGTAAAATATAAGGAAAGCAAGGGCGGAGAAGAAGAAGTGGATGGAAAAATGGACAAGAATGTTAGAAGAGGACAGTGAAGGGAACAAAAAAGTACTTTACACCATGGTAAGAAATAAGAGGAATGACAGAAGCGAGTGCCTGAGGATCATGGATAATAATGGAAGAGTTGTGGAGGAAATGCATGAGCTCAAAAAGATTTGGAAGGAGTACTTTGAAGATCTGTTGAATGCCGCCAAGCGGGTAACTAACAGTGATGGAGAGCCTAAGGCAGCAGACGATTATAATAGTGGGGAAATTGATGATCTAACTTGGAATGAAGTGGAAGAAGCCATAAAGAGGATGAAAGGGGGAAGGCACCAGGTTGGGACGAAGTAACAGTGGATATGATACGAGCAGCAGGAGAAGTAGGAACCCAGTGGCTATACAGAGTGCTGAGGGTGGTGTGGAAGGAGAAGAGAATTCCTGAGGATTGGAAGAAAGGAATTATAGTCCCGATCTTCAAGAAAGGGGATAAAAGGAGATGTGAGAACTACAGAGGAATCACCCTGCTATGCCACTGTGGAAAAATCTATGAAAAGATCTTGGAGAAGAGAATAAGAAGCAGTATTGAAAGTAGACTGCAAGAGGAGCAGTATGGTTTCAGACCGGGAAGATCAACAACGGACCTCATATTTGCGGTAAGGCAACGGCAGGAAAGGCACTATGAGTACGGGAAGGACTTAATCATGGCCTTTTTAGATATTGAGAAGGCGTATGACAGTATCTATAGGGACAAGCTCTGGGATGTGCTGAACGCAAAAGGGATAGATGAAGAGATAACACGAAAAGTCAGAAAACTGTATGAGGGAAGTGAGAGTTGTGTGAAAGTGGGGAGGGAACGTACTGCATGGTTCAAGCTGGAAAATGGGCTGCGACAGGGAAGTGCACTTTCGCCTTTATTGTTTATTATTGTTATGGATGAAATCCTACAGCAAGTATCAGATGCAATTGGAGATCATAAAATGAAAGCAGTGCTTTTTGCCGATGACCTGATGTTATGGGGAAATTGCGAGAAGGAGGTGCAAGAGCAGTTAGATGTATGGGAGGCAACGGCAGCACAATATGGAATGCATTTCTCTGCAAAGAAAAGTGAAATAATTGTCACAACAAGGAAGAAGAATAGGCCAAATGTGGATATAATTTGTGGAGGGGAAAAACTACAAGTGGTCGAGAGCTTCAAGTACCTGGGAAGCATGATTGAAAGTAAGGGGGGAAATGCGATGGAAATAAATGAAAGGTGCAGAAAAGCAGGGCAGTTCTACAAATGCATTAGGGGGCTTATTTGGAGCAAGGAGGTGCCACAGAAATCCAAGGGAATTATATACCGAACCTACTTTGTCCCCATATTGGAATACGGAAGTGAGACATGGGTAATGCACAAAAGCGACAAAAGTAGAATACAGGCTAGTGAAATGAAGTTCCAGAGGAGCAGGTTGAGTGTAACAAGACGAGACAGATTGCGAAATGTGTATGTGAGGGAAAGACTAAAGGAGGAACCAGTACAGGACAGGATAGAAAAATCAAGACTGCAGTGGTATGGACACATGAAGAGAATGGATGAGGGAAGAATTCCAAAGAGGATGTTTGATCTGCAACTGGAGGGGAAGAGGCCCAGAGGAAGACCAAGAGATAGATGGGTGAAGGGAGTGAAGGAATGTGTGATGAGAAGAGGAGAGAACTGGACGAAGGTGGAAGAGGGGGAATGGTGGAAAGACAGAACACGATGGAGAGGCTTGTGTTCCCGACAGACCCAGCCAGTGGCTGGAAACTGTCCAAGATGATGATGATGATGCGTGTTATGTAATGGCTGTGACTAAGTGGACGGTCAATTTGATGTGTGTACATAGTAATGGTAAAGAGGCTGATAAGATTTCAAAATAATAACTGAAAGATTTAGTTTTTGATTTTTCCTCTAAGAATCATCCTTTGTTTCTATCACGTGCAGCTGGTCCAACAACACCCAGAATAAACAAGAAAAATTCATAGCCGGTATCAGCCTCGAAGCCCATAACCACTAGGAGATATTATCTGTGATTTTTATTGCTTCTAATTGTTCTATAGCGTCACATCGAAACAATCTGAACGCGTTTTCTTTCCTTTTCCCTCAGGGCCAAAGTCTGTGAGCAAATCAGGGCTCTGCTGCAACAGTGGCACCTGCTTTCATAAAGGTACTGCCAGCCTTCTGATAAGCGATAACCTTTTCCAAGATGAATGCAGTGTTTCCAGTGGCAATGTCCAATTAAATGCCCTTGATTTACCAGGACCCTAATCAGACACTCTAAATTCAATATGCGGTCAACATTTTCTTGACGGTGATTTTCTACCAAGTTCAGCACTGCACTCATAGATCCTCCACTTCTGTTTATTCTCCGCCTCTTTCATTGCCCCGTTTAATGTGCTTTTCAAGTTTTTCCCATGCAGCTACCGACACAAGGTCGCCTGCAAACCTAATTATCTCGACAATTGTCCTTCGTACTGTAAAATATTCTGTTCATGCATTCCTTCATTTTGTACTGTGGCTCATACAGTTTACTCGTAAACAGAATCAGTGGCAGACAGTAACACTGATGTATACCTCCTTTTTCCCCACAGTCAAGAAATTCTCTACTTTAAAAGCATCTTACTACTACATTTCATGTCTTTTTTGGTTGCTGTTAATGTACTGGTGACGCGCACGGCTGTAATTTATTAAAATACGTTGTTATTTTTGTCATAGAATGATACTACATCTACATCTATGTGATAACTCTGCTATTCACAATAAAGTGCCTAGTAGAGGCACCTTCAAGCTGTCTCTCCACCGTTCCACTCTCGAACGGCACGTGGGAAAAACGAGCATTTAAATTTTTCTGTGCGGTCCCTGATTTCTCTTATTTTATCGTGATGACCATTTCTCCCTACGTGCCAACAGAATGTTTTCGCAATCGGAGGAGAAAACTGCCCACGTTAAGAAACATTCCCAACATTTCTATTATTGAATTTCCAAGTCGAGCTTTCAATGAAATACACGAAATGTTTTCTATTTAGTAAGATTACGATTTTCATTTTCTTTTCCAGATATTTGTAAGAGGACACAAAAAGTTCAAAATGGCTCTGAGCACTATGGAACTTAACATCTAAGGTCATCAGTCCCCTAGAACTTAGAACTACTTAGACCTAACTAACCTAAGGACATCACACACAACCATGCCCGAGGCAGGATTCGAACCTGCGACCGTAGCGGTCGCGCGGTTCCAGACTGAAGCGCCTAAAGCCGCTCGGCCACCACGGCCGGCGACACAAAAAGTACTTATGCAGAAATACATAATTAGTTTGCCTGTTTCCTTGTCCCAGAAAGTATTATATAATTTCTGTATTATAAGTTAGTTTTACAAACTAGTTGTAAGTGGAAAAAAGAAACTAAGTTTTTTGATTAATAGCGCTTTACTGATATTATGTACCTGAAAGACATACCAGTACCTGACTACTCTTGACTGGGGGAAGGAGAGAGTGTTGATGACAACACCAACATTGAAAACACGACTATGATCGAGTCGCCAGATCTGTACGCAAGCGAAGGCGACTAAGGATACACGCAACGTTCAGATCTGCCGAAAGTGCCGCTTAGCTATATGGAGACGTACAATTGCTGTCTGACGCTACGGTCCCGCAAAACAGGACAAAAGTTGAGAGGTGAACACAATATCAGGCCCATACCAGCGGTCATCCTTTATTTCTGTTTTTGTTCTCCCAGTTACTTTTCAACACGCGGGGTTCCATGCCAAGGCAATAACGAGGGCCCATTTGCTTTCAGTTAGGCTATTTTACTCCCCCTGGCAAATAACCATTGCAAGCTGGGAGCACATAAATCGTATCACAAATGTGTCGCAGAAAAAACTGGGCAGGAAACAGGTGAATAAAAGCTAGCCGCTGCGAAATAAAGTAAATCGGGGAACAGTGTTCAAAGTAATGCCGTAATATTTGGAATCAATACGTACGTCAGTCCTGTTTTGTTTCAGCACAATGGACAAACAGCATCATTCATTACGTTTCGTTACGTCTGTCGAATCTCTGGATGCACGCTGCTCTATCTCTACGACTTTTTGATGAAAATTCTGGGAATGTCGCTATAGACGGAGTAAATGCTGACAGTAATTTATACGAGGACCAGATATTTGTTGTTTAATTAAAGGAAGTTAATAGAAACGCCGAAGTAATTTGAGGGAGCTTTCTGTGTGATTGCGTGAAATTAAATTTAAAATCACTCCATACGTACTAAGAGTGTAAAACTATGACTCAATACAAATAATCTAAAATTTGTGTTTAGCTCCTCTTCCAATATTTCTGTAATACAGGTAAAGTTCATGCAACATACCAAAAAGTGTATTATCGTATGAATCTTCCTCCACTTTTTGATGCTCTCTTTCGATATCCTGATTTCGGGTTGTATTTTGCTTTCGTTACAACTGTGTAAAAATCGTACGGAGAGAATATATTTAATGTTCGGGTGTTACCGTCTTAACTGTTAACATTTTTTCGGCAATGAGACCACGTACGACATAATGCCATTACGCAAATCACTGCAATTACGTGATATGCTAGAAATAAGAATGGCTGTGAGAAAATGTAGGACAGGTACCCGAATGGATCCTTATGGTATAGCAGCAAAATGCATAAATGCTTTGTGAGATGTTGCGGCCATTTCTAATGCACTCGAAAACTGATATTATTCTTGACCATTGTACTTATTAATTTTATAGTGCATTATGCGTTTCCGCCTTACTCCATTCTCAAAGGCTCTACAAGTGAGATACATGAAAAGCTATCCATGAGAAAACATTAGTACAATTACGTAAAGCGTTCATCGCCAAAACTAAGAGAAAGTACATTGATATAATACATTATATACCAATCGCACAGAATATAGAGAGGTAGAACTCAATAACATATCTATAACACATTTCTGAGTAAAGCGAATCACATCTGTCTCTATGCTGTTCACATTTGGAACACAACCTACGACCAGCTTAAAGACAGAAGTGATGACACTTTCTGCGGGACCTGACCATCATTTTGCAGGACAATGCTCAAGTACGTACAGTGCAAGATGTTACTGATTTGTTTGACTGATGGGGCTGCTAAGTGCTATACCACCTACTGCATTCCCCTGACTTAAGCCCTCGTAAGTTCAACTCGATTTCCAAACTGAAGGAAACACTTCACGGAATTCGATTCAGAACTGCTACAAATTCGTAGGGCAATAGACCGCGCCGCTCAAACTGTCAACACAACTGGCACTGCTAAGACGACTTCCACATCGCTGGCAACGGGTTATGCACAATGCTGGTGACTACTTTGAAGGTCAGTAAAACTTTGAAACACGTATCTATTTTGTACGAGCTGTAAATAAGCATTTGCCACTATTAAAGTACCAACCCTCGTATATTCTATGAGGTTTGTTATCCATTTTCTAACTAGACATGGACCTTACCACGCCTACCTTAACAGAAGAGGATGAAATAAGGAAAGAATGTTGGGGTTTACTGTTCCTTTGACATCGAGGTCATTAGAGATTAAGCACAAATTCGGAACGATTCAAGGATAGAGAATAAAATCGGAAGTGCCCTATTAAAGGAACTATCGAAGTATTTGCCTGGATAGATTTAGGGAAATCTCGGAAATCTAAAATTGGGTCTTCAGATGTGGTTCAAATGGTTCAAATGGCTCTGAGCACTATGGGACTTAACTTCCGAGGTCATCAGTTCCCTAGAACTTAAAAATACTTAAACCCAACTAACCTAAGGACATAACACACATCTATGCCCGAGGCAGGATTCGAACCTGCGACCGTAGCGGTCTCGCGGTTGCAGACTGTAGCGCCTAGACCCACTCGGCCATTCCGCTCGGCTTCAGATGTGGGTTTGAGGCGAACAGAGTAGGATGCCAACTTAATGGTGACTATGGCTGTCGATAAACTGGAATGCCAGACCAAGGTGATCGTCTCTTTCGGTGACGACGCCTTTGTGATGCAGTTGAAGTAGGGGATGAAACAGTACACAACATTATGCATGATGAAGCAAAGTGGAATGAGATAAACAGAATAGCCGAGAACGTGTCCAGTGAAGAGATAGAGATTTATCTACAAAGACAAGAGATAAATAACACTGACTTACCAAATGAAGTAAATACAAGTAACTTCGCGACGTGGACATGAGTTGACCTGCGTGGGTGAGGTGATAAACGTTGAGGAGCACCAGGAGATACTTCCGTGAACCCAGGACGACCGTCCGCCACACACTACTGCTCAGCGATCACAAGAGTGGACACATTATTGTTGCACTATATGTCCCTACTGGAGTTATGGAGGCAGCTTCACAGTCGGAGGACGTATCTATCTGATAGCAGCACAAAGTGGTACATGTATCAGTGGAAGCTTTCCTGGGTTTGATCTGGTCATAACCTTCGGGGATTCCAAAAAGGTTAGGCTAGAGCGTGTGACCATAGATCAAACGCTATCTCTTATGAAATAAATGCAGATATCTTCATTAGTAGTAGATAGAAATTCAGTGTGTTTATAACTTTAATTAGTTAGTAATGTTATCGTAGTAATTAATGAATTAGTTGAAAACTTTTCTCTTTCAGATAGTTCCCAAATGATATCACAGAATCATACTACACACAACAAAATTTTACAGTCTGCTTTACTTTCTAGGTAGCAAACTTAAATGGAAGTCAACTATAAACAAATAAATTATTCACAAACGTAATCCCCTACACAATATTGGTGATGACGGTGATAACGCGCTAGTATGAAAGCACAATAGCAAGTGAAAAAAAATTACTTATGAATTTTGCTTTCCGCATTTGCCTTTATTACAGAGTTCTGAAAAATCAGACAGTTTAGGAAATCGCAAGACCTAAGACACAAATTAGTTCTAAATACTGACATGCTGACGTTGCAGACGCATATATCCAGTGTAATTTTAGTTGTGCTTGTTTTATAAAAATTAATCGCTACTTCCCGTCTCCTCTGTAAGAATGTACGGTTTTCGACACTAGGCTCAAATAGAAAAAGTAGTGGAGGGAATTGTTATCAGCCTGAATGGATGTTCCACTACTTGCAAACATTCAATTTCAGACATACTGATCACAACTATGGGCAGCTGTGAGAAGCGCAGTCTAGCCTACCTTTTTTGTTGTTAGGTAACTTAACGTCCAATATACAACGACACAATGAAGGATGATGTATTTAATTCCTACGTCAGAACACATTAGCGCAAGAGCACAAGAGCAGAGTCCACCATTTGAGAGGTAGTTAACATCAACACGAGGATGAAGATTGCGCTGAAGCGATCGCAGTGAATCTTCGGAAAGCTGCTGGTGTGACATGAATTACAGCCTAATTATCCCCGGAAGAGGTAGGTGTGTTGTGAGACACGACGGCCAATACCAACAGATTTTCCTGGACAAATCATCGTGAGTGATAAAGCGGCATTTCGTTTGCCCGATAAGTTCAACAGGGATGTTGTTGTTGTTGTTGTAGTCTTCAGTCCTGAGACTGGTTAGATGCAGCTCTCCATGCTACTCTATCCTGTGCAAGCTTCTTCATCTCCCAGTACCTACTGCAGCCTACATCTTTCTGAATCTGCTTAGTGTATTCATCTCTTGGTCTCCCTCTACGATTTTTACCCTCCACGCTGCCCTCCAGTACTGAATTGGTGATCCCTTGATGCCTCAGAACATGTCCTACCAACCGATCCCTTCTTCTGATCAAGTTGTGCCACAAACTCCTCTTCTCCCCAATTCTATTCAATACCTCCTCATTAGTTATGTGATCTACCCACCTAATCTTCAGCATTCTTCTGTAGCACCACGTTTCGAAAGCTTCTATTCTCTTCTTGTCTAAACTTTTTATCGTCCATGTTTCACTTTCACACATGGCTACACTCCATTGAAATACTTTCAGAAACTACTTCCTGACACTTAAATCTATACTCTATGTTAACAAGTTTCTCTTCTTCAGAAACGCTTTCCTTGCCATTACCAGTCTACATTTTATATCCTCTTTACTTCGTCCATCATCAGTTATTTTGCTCCCCAAATAACAAAGCTCCTTTACTACTTTAAGTATCTCATTTCCTAATCTAATTCCCTCAGCATCACCCGACTTAATTCGACTACATTCCGTTATCCTAGTTTTGCTTTTGTTGATGTTCATCTTATACCCTCCTTTCAAGACACTGTCCATTCCATTCAACTGCTCTTCCAAGTCCTTTGCTGTCTCTGACAGAATTACAATGTCATCGGCGAACCTCAAAGTTTTTATTTCTTCTCCATGGATTTTAATACCTACTCCTAACTTTTCTTTTGTTTCCTTTACTGCTATCTCAGTATACAGATAGAATAGCATCGGGGTGAGACAACCCTGTCTCACTCCCTTCCCAACCACTGCTTTCCTTTCATGTCCCTCGACTCTTATAACTGCCATCTGCTTTCTCTACAAATTGTAATTAGCCTTTCGCTCCCTGTATTTTACCCCTGCCACCTTCAGAATTTGAAAGAGTGTATTCCAGTCAACACTGTCAAAAGCTTTCTCTAAGTCTACAAATGCTAGAAACGTAGGTTTGCCTTTCCTTAATCTTTCTTCTAAGATACGTCGTAGGGTCAGTATTGCCTCACGTGATCCAACATTTCTACGGAATCCAAACTGATCTTCCCCGAGGTCAGCTTCTACCAGTTTTCCATTCGTCTGTAAATAATTCGCGTTAGTATTTTGCAACTGTGACTTATTAAACTGATAGTTCGGAAATTTTCAAAACTGTCAACACCGGCTTTCTTTGGGATTGGAATAATTATATTCTTCTTGAAGTCTGAGGGAATTTCGCCTGTCTCATACATCTTGCTCACCAGATGGTAGAGTTTTATCAGGACTGGCTCTCCCAAGGCTGTCAGTAGTTCTAATGGAATGTTGACTACTCCCGGGGCCTTGATTCGACTTAGGTCTTTCAGTGCTCTGTCAAACTCTTCACGCAGTATCGTATCTCCCATTTCATCTTCATCTACCTCCACTTGCATTTCCATAATATTGTCCTCAAGAACATCGCCCCTGTATAGGCCTTTCTTTGCTTGGAACTGGTTTTCCATCTGAGTTCTTGATATTCATGCAAGTGGTTCTCCTTTCTCCAAAGGTCTCTTTAATTTTCCTATACGCAGTATCTATCTTACCCCCAGTGAGATAAGCCTCTACATCCTTACATTTGTCCTGTAGCCATCCCTGCTTAGCCATTTTGCACATCCTGTCGATCTCATTTTTGAGACGTTTGTATTCCTTTTTGCCTGCTTCATTTACTGCATTTTTGTTATTTTCTCCTTTCATCAATTAAATCCAGTATCTCCTCTGTTACTCAAGGATTTCTACTAGCCCTCGTCTTTTTACCTACTTGATCCTCTGCCGCCTTCACTATTTCATTGCTCAAAGCTAACCATTCTTCTTCTACTGTATTTCTTTCCCCAATTCCTGTCAAATGTACCCTTATGCTCTCCCTGAAACTCTGTACAACCTCTGGTTCTTTCAGTTCATCCAGGTCCCATCGCCTTAAATTCCCACCTTTTTGTAGTTTCTTCAGTTTTAATCTACAGTTCGCAACCAATAGATTGTGGTCAGAGTCCACATCTGCCCCTAGAAATGTCTTACAATTTAAAACCTGGTTCCTAAATCTCTGTCTTACCATTATATAATCTATCTGAAACCTTCTAGTATCTCCAGGGTTCTTCCATGTATACAACCTTCTTTCATGATTCCTGAACCGAGTGTTAGCTATGATTAAGTTATGGTCTGTGCAAAATTCTACCAGCCGGCTTCCTCTTGCATTTCTTAGCCCCAATCCATATTCGCCTACTACGTGTCCTTCTCTTCATTTTCCTACTGTCGAATTCCAGTCACCCATGACTATTAAATTTTCGTCTCCCTTCACTACCTGAATAATTTCTTTTATCTCATCACACATTTCATCAATTTCTTCATCATCTGCAGAGCTAGTTGGCATGACAACAGGGATAAGCACCCAATATGACTATCAGCGAAACCTCAAGAATTAAATGGAACTGAACGTGGAAGTCCAGTTGCACATATCTTTCAAGCCATATCTAAATGACATACGGTTGGCTCAAATTTCATTATCGGTAAATGTGCATCGATACACGTGGGAAGGTGAACAGAAGGAGAGGGGAGTGGGATATGTGTGAGTGGCATACGGACACTGGGGAGTATCGAGCTCAAGTCTGCCAGATGAATGTACGGGTCGTGTATCGGGTAGAAATATCGGCTGCTCATTTCCGCACTGCTAATTGTGTCGAATTGATCATTATCGGTAAATGTGCATCGATACACGTGGGAAGGTGAACAGAAGGAGAGGGGAGTGGGATATGTGTGAGTGGCTTACGGGCTCTGGGGAGTATCGAACTCAAGTCTGCCAGATGAATGTACGGGTCGTGTATCGGGTAGAAATATCGGCTGCTCATTTCCGTACTGTTAATTGTGTCCATCTCTTTGTTCAAACAAAATCTCCAGATAGCTAATCGCTCCAGACTCTCATATGAGGCCTCTGCCTGCCGAGAGTATACACAGTCGATGAAAGCACAGCGGTCGTCCCCATACACTAGGAAATCTGGCGCACGGAAACAGACTTTCAAGTTACTCTTATTCTCTCTACTGAATAAAAAGAAAAAAAAAAGATTAATACTGTCATTGTTGCCTTCAGTCTGAAAACTGGTTTGATGCGGCTCACCACATTAGTCTATCCCGTGCAAGTCCCTTTACCTACGTAAAACTTAAACTGTTTACTATATTGGAGACCTGGCCTCCCTCTACTGTATATACCCCTGCTACTCACGGCCCCGCCCCTTCCCTTCCATTGCACTTCGCTCCATCATCAAACCGACGATTTATTGATGCCGTAGGATGCTTCCTATGAGTTGATCCCTTCTTTTGGACAAGATGTGGCACAATTTTCTGTTATCTCTAACGCGAATTTAGCTCTCTAGCACCCGTTGCTGCCCTTGGATCACGGGGTCCCGGGTTCGATTCCCGGCCTGGACGGTGATTTTCTCTGCTCGGGGACTGGGTGTTTGTGTTGTCCTGTTCATTTCATCATCATCATTATCATTCGTGACAGTCGCTCGTTGGATTGTGTAAAAATTGGACTGTGTCAAAACTGGGACTTTGTACGGGCGCTGATGACGACGCAGTTGAGCGCCCCACAACCCAGACATCATTATCATCATCATCACCATCATCATCATCTGTAGCACTACTGTTCAAGAGCTTCTATTCTCTTCTTGTCTGAGTTGTTTATCACCACGTTACACTTCAAAAATCGATCAAATGGCTCTGAGCACTATGGGACTTAACAGCTATGGTCATCAGTCCCCTAGAACTTAGAACTAATTAAACCTAACTAACCTAAGGACATCACACAACACCCAGTCATCACGAGGCAGAGAAAATCCCTGACCCCGCCGGGAATCTAACCCGGGAACCCGGGCGTGGGAAGCGAGAACGCTTCCGCATGACCACGAGCTGCGGACGTTACACTTCAGACCAGGCTACACTCTAGACATATGCCTGAAGAAAATACTTCCTAACATACAAATTCATATTTGATAATAACAAATTGAACTTTTTCTGAAATTCTTGTCTTACTTTCACCAGTGTGCATTTTATATTCTCTCTATTTTAGTCATCGTCAACTATTTTGCTACCTTTGCAAACATTCTTCACTATTCCGAATTTTTTATTTTGTTATCATTGTCGGTTGAGGTATTACTCGTCGTGCATATTACTCGGTCGACTTTACAGCTGCCCGCATCTCGTGGTCGTGCGGTAGCGTTCTCGCTTCCCACGCCCGGGTTCCCGGGTTCGATTCCCGGCGGTGTCAGGGATTTTCTCTGCCTCGTGATGGCTGGGTGTTGTGTGCTGTCCTTAGGTTAGTTAGGTTTAAGTAGTTCTAAGTTCTAGGGGACTGATGACCATAGCTGTTAAGTCCCATAGTGCTCAGAGCCAGCCATTTGAGCTTTCCAGCTTCTATAACGCAAGTTGTAAGCCTCTGCCGCTAGAGGACTCCGAACTGTAGCGTGTAACATGGTGGTGTGTAACGTAAGTGCGTTGGTGCATGAGAAACGGAGTGCTGCTATCGAGCTTATAACCGCAGAAACTGAAAGCACAAATAGACCATACAGGAGCGCTGCGACACCTGTAACAGTATGACGCCTTAGATGCGATCATCTTCCATATATTCCCGATGTTCATTTGTTTCCAGAACTTTAAAGAACATCATCGGGAACTTCTGTTTCACAGTGGTGAAGCGGTGCAAGCAGACGTGAGCTTGTGGCTCCGTCAAGAAAATCCAACCATCTACAATGACGGTACCAACAAAGGGGTCTCTAGTTTGGAGACATGTGTTCGTGTCCAGGGTGATTACGCTGAGAAATGAATATGTAGACACGAAGCTTCACATAAAAGAATCAGAAGCAATACATTTCAGCACGCCCTCATACATTTGGTATCTAATTTCCTAACCTAATCCTCTAAGCATCGCCTTATTTAATTCGACCACATTTTAATGTCTTTATTTTACTTTTATTTGTATTTATCTTATACCCTTATCCGAAGACACTATCTCTTCTATTCAACTGCTCTTGCAAGTCGTTAGTCGTCACTGACAGACTTACACTGTCAGCGGGCAGCCTGAAAGTTTTTATTCCTTCGCTCTGAACTTAACTACCTTTTCAAAATTTCTTCTATGTTTTTTCCACAGATTACTCAGTATACAGACTGAATAACGTCGGGGCTAGACTACGATCTTGTTCCGCTCCCTTCTCAGCCGTTGCATCCCTTTCATGGCCCTTCTACTATAGGAACTGCAGTCTAGTTTTTGTAGAATTTGTAAATAACCTTCACTCAATGTGTTTTATGCCTGTCAAGTTCATATTATCAAAGAGTGCAGTCCAGTAACATTGTCAAAAGCTTTCATCAAATCTACAAATGCTTACATAGTTTTGCCTTTCATTATCCAACTTCTAGTGTAGGTCAGAGTCAGTGCTGTCTTGCTTCTTTCTACATTTCTCTGGAACCCAAACTGATATACCCAAGGTCGGCTACTAAGAGTTTTAGCACCTCTGATTACGAAGGATCACTAACTACCGATTCCAAACATTTTAACCACTTTTACAGGCCAGCTCTGCTCCAAATGGCCTGCAATGTCTAAGAATATATCTGATGGCCCCTTGGTTCGGCGAGCTACCAACGACTCACAAAATTTTTTAAACATTCCTTCCTCGTAGCCAGTAAGCTTCTGGTGCAGAATCCAAGCACTCGCAATGGTCAGTCCCTCCTCCCAGTGATAGAACTCCCCTGGAACCTGCCATGTCTTGTTACCTGCCGCGTCCTGTGAAGATTTTTTCGAAGCTAAATTCGTGTAGGTGCTGGAAACCGTCAGCCCTCACGGGAAGTCACTAGCCGGTCAAGTGGGTTCCCACTTTATGTAGATTAAAGGAGAATTAACGCATGAGCGCCGGCCGAAGTGGCCGTGCGGTTAAAGGCGCTGCAGTCTGGAACCGCAAGACCGCTACGGTCGCAGGTTCGAATCCTGCCTCGGGCATGAATGTTTGTGATGTCCTTAGGTTAGTTAGGTTTAACTAGTTCTAAGTTCTAGGGGACTAATGACCTCAGCAGTTGAGTCCCATAGTGCTCAGAGCCATTTGAACGCATGAGCTGCAGACTGGACGAAGTTCATTTCCAGCAGGTGGAGGTTCTTGCGTCCCTAACAGATAAGAGCACGACCCTAAGGCGCAGACGGAAACACTACTGCACAACTGTGAGAATTCCGATATGGTTCCACTGAAAAGGATGCAGCACATTTGCTTCCGCATCCTTCCTCAATCCGAGCTGATGCCCCGTTCCTAGTGATGTTAAGCCTGTAGCTTGTTCATTTCATTTGTGCTGCAATACATTGCTGAATTCTTTGGTCTCATAATCACAACAGACACCACCTGAAGACCAGGCCAAGTCAGTTAATCTTTGGATCAGAAACAGAAAAACGGAAGTGCGAAGAGAGATGCGAAATTACCGCGTTTCATATTTCCTTTTATTTTGGCCTCAGAACGCGCACAGAGGCCGAAGGTCAATTTGAGTGGTGGGACATAGCAGTAAATCAGAGTAAATGGGGTGGTGGTGTTTCGGCGCGGAGCAGCTGGCGTCGGGTCAGCCGCGCTGGCTGAGAGCAGAGCGCACGGCCGGAGCGCCAGCACTAACTCGTGGCCTCGCACTGAAAGCGTGGCGCAGAATGCCGGCCCCGGCCAATGGCGCCATCACCATCCTCCCAAAAATTACACTCCCTTGCGGCTCTTACACCCTCTCCTACGTATAACCTGCCTGCATTTGTAGATGAGGGGCTACACAGGAGACCAGTTTAGCACAACGCACAGATAGCACAATAATGCGACACGTACAGTAAG
This sequence comes from Schistocerca piceifrons, assembly GCF_021461385.2. Lineage (NCBI taxonomy): Eukaryota > Metazoa > Arthropoda > Insecta > Orthoptera > Acrididae > Schistocerca > Schistocerca piceifrons. The sequence goes on from NC_060149.1 coordinate 58,740,685, forward strand.
CAGTTCGAGTTACGGAACCAAGACGTTAGACAACTAATATTTAGTGAAGTTTTAATGTCTTGCACCTTTATTAGATCTCGTTGTAGTCTTCAATAAGGACATTGGTTTCTTTTAACTCTTCACGCAAGTCTATCTTGGCAAATCTTTTCGTGCCGCATAGCCACTTAACTCTAAAGCCAGCTCTACCTACTTACTGCATTCGAGCCCTAGTGTCTTTCTACAGTCGGCCACGCCCCTCTCTCCCATCACACAGTCCCCCAACCAATTATGAATTTCCTTTATGCTGGAGAATTTGTACTCTTAACCGATCCCTTCTTAGGCCACAAATGACTTCTCTCCCAGCTTCGTTGTAGTACATCGTCATTTCTTTTTTGATCTACCTTTCTAATCCTCTGCATTTCCATGTAGCACAACATTTCCAAAGCTTGTATTTCCTTCTTGTCTATGCTGTCTAACGCCTACTAGTTGCATCCATAGAAGGCTCCACTACACACGTATACCTTCAGCTACAACTTAGTAACACTTAATTTTACAGTCTAAAGTAATTAATGTCTTTTTTAGAATAATTCTCTTGCTTTTTCTAGTCTGCATTTAATATCATATCTATTTCGGCAACGGTCAGTTATTTCGTTGCCCAAATACTAAAATTCAGCCACTGTTGTCAGACTCTCATTTCCTAATACGATTCCCTTAGCATCGCCTGATTTAACTGACTGTCCTTCATTACCTTCATTTTCTGCTGTAGATGTTCATCTTGTAACATCTTTTGATGATACTATCGATTCTGCTTAACTGGTCTTCCATGTCCTTTGCTCTCTGACAGAATTACACTTTCATCGACATAGCTAATTTTTCTTTATTTCTTCTCCCATAATTTTAATGCCCTCCTAAATTCTTCTTGCGTTTCTTTTATTGATTGCTCAATGTGCTGGTGCACAGCAACATCGTTTCCTGATGCCCTAATAAATTTTCTAAGCTATTGTTCGACACAGACAGCGAAAGAACTAAGTCCGATTCAGATAGTGCGTCACAGTCGTAATCTAGAGCACGCGTATAGTGAAAATATTGCAAAAGCACACCACTGATCCCGACGGATTTACAGTCTCGCTAATTATAGGTTAACTCTTCTGGCGAACCATTATGTGTACTTGCTGTCTGTTTGTAGACTTCAACTTCGAGGCTGCAGCTTGCCAACTGTGGCTAGACGTCGCTGCTCCACGCTGCTGCTACAGACGTGTTACAGCCGTGGATGATAGACTATTTGGACCTAATAGTCCTTACTATGATGAAGGGCCGAGCCGACCGGCTGCAAGCTACTATCTTCAGGTTGCTGGGTCGAAAACTGAGTGCTGCCTCTCAGGCTGTACGTGTACTGCCTTCCTGTCTGCACGTTGTGTCTGCTGAGGGATCCCTGGGCTCCTGCCTTCACGACAACCGCCATACTGTAGTTCCAGGTCTAAGAATGTATCCAACTACGAGAGCAGTGAGGCCCATCGTATCCAGAGAGCACGTGCATGGGTCGACTCGCTGTCTCCCTTTACCCCACCGCACGCCACCTTTCTGCCCGGCAGTGTGTCTGACCTGCCGCAAGCTATGTGAGCTGCTGGAGTACTTTCTAGCAATCCTCATCGATGTCTGAGCAAGCAGCCTGGCCAATTTCCTGCACACCAGAGAAGTTAATCAGTGTACAAATCACGGTAATAAAGTTTTATTAAGGACACCTCTGTTTCGCTGACGCCGTCGAGCTTAAGACTGGAACACTCTCCAGTCCTCGGAGCTCGGTCTCCAGCATTTGTAACGCCATCGCCTCACCGGTCCAATCTCGATGCCCACTACCCTCCTGAGGCTCTGATCTAGAACTTAGAACTAATTAAACCTAACTAACCTAAGGACATCACACACATCCATGCCCGAGGCAGGGTTCGAACCTGCGACCGTAGCGGTCGCTCGGCTCCAGACTATAGAGCCCAGAACCGCACGGCCACTCCGGCCGGCTCCTCCTGAGGCGAGAGGTAACCATTACTGTGCGGATTCCATAACATGGAGGATATTTACCAACCCCACCCTTCTTCCTTCTCAGTACTGACTCCCTTTCATGTCATGTCCTTCCAGTCTTTTAATTGCAGTTGAGGATAACTGTACCTCTGCATTTATCCATGATTCCTGTGGGTAGCCAACAACTTTGTCGAAAGCTAGTACAGCGAAAATGGTTTTTATATTGTAAGAAGTCCCTTTCATAACAGCAATCGAGAGCCTTTGAAAACTTCAGCACACAGATATAATTGACGAAGTATTTTGCAGAGAAACGCCACAAAAATACTGAAAGTGTATTGAATTAATCTTGGAAATATGGTAGCACATGACACTTACACCTCCATTGCCACACAGACATCGTGTAATAACAGGGGTCAGGCCGCTGTTCCAGCTAAGAAAACTGAAATTACTTGACTATGTTGACGGATAAATGGAGAGTAGTGAGGCAAGTTTAGACACTGGAATCGCAATCGGGAGGGAAGGAGATTATATGTCTTGACACGCAGAATTACTTTTTCAGAAGTTTTCGTGCACCTCTCGAGGCGAATCTTGGATAGTTACTTTAACAAGGTCACAGCAGATTTAGGCCCCTATCTCCAATTTTAGTTTATATGATCTTCTCATATCTTCTTTCCTTCAAGCTATGACGTTTTTAACAATTTTATTACCAAGCGAGATATTTTTACCTGTTCACCGCTGACAAATTTCAAGCATTACTCACCATGTTCAGGTCCATTAAGTAGCACTTCATGAAATCTTGTGTTTACGCAATGATTGACTGTGACAGTGCGTGGTCTGTGCATAAGTAAGACATTACATCTGCTTCTTATTGTGCGTGAGCAGATGAACTACCAATCACTGACCTCTTCTTTGACGATACATCAAGTCTTCTAGATACAAACGTTGCAATTACTCACCACACATCACAAAATGCTCGCCTCTTTGTGCTGTATGGTTTGTATAAAACCATTGTTCGATGTCTCTAACAGTTTACGAATTGTTGTAGGTACGTATGTCACGTGCGTCCTCTGTGTACGCCAGCCTTAAAGGTTCGTAGAGGGTAATACACGCAGGGATTCTGCACTGTGAACTCACGTGTTCAGATTAACTGATTGATAATATGACAAATATCACAGATGAGAAGCACATTTTATGAAAGTCACATTACGCAGTAACTGAGTTTGGCACATATACACGTTGATATAGAAAGGTTATATGGGAAATTTAGAAAATTCTCAGGTACTAAATACTCGTAACTGCTGTCAGTGACCTTGCCATATTCTCCCCGAAAACGTAGCTTCCTCGTGGAGGTATCATAAGATTTGTCCAGGGATGCCGTACGTGGTTCGTATCCACGCAATGATGTCCTGGGATGAACAGTCGTGACTAGCTCACCCACATCAGGCATCTAAGTAACGCCTAGGATTAGTAGCTCTTAACGGCTTGACTTCAACAATATAAAAAATTGTCACAAAATTGGTCTTTATCTTCATACTCGTAGTAAGCCGCGGTGTCCGAGCGGTTCTAGGCGCTTCAGTCCGGAACCGCGCGACTGCTACGGTCGCAGGTTCGAATCCTGCCTCGGTCATGGATGTGTGTGATGTACTTAGGTTAGTTAGGTTTAAGTAGTTATAAGTTCTAGGGGACTGATGACCTCAGATGTGAAGTCTCATAGTGCTCAGAGCCATTTGAACAATTTGAACAAATTGGCAAAAAGTAGACAGTCATTTGTTTTAAAGTTGTGGGACGTTGTGTGGAAACAACTGCGACATATGATTTTCAACCACCTATCATGTCGTGAGATATATTTGAAAGCAATTTCGCAGTTTTCCTAGACACAATCGCACTTCTCGAAAGCTCCATGACCTCGAATTGGCTAAAACAAACTCTGGTTGTAAATAACAACAAGATTTGTCTGAATTTAATTAATGTATATGGAAAGTACATACTGTTCCAGTGGTGTCCTTTCGAAACCACTCATATCAGCAGTACTACAAACTCAAATTTCCTTAGTACGGCAAATATTTAAAAACATAGTGTCACATTTCGCTACAATGAAGTAGCACTGTTGCTTTGAACGATGTGAATGACTGCTACACTGCACTACATTCGTAGAAGTACCTCAGTGTACCACTAGATTTCTCTATCTTGCAATAGCGTTGGTGGTTTTATACGAAATGCACTGGAACTTTAAAACAATTGATGATTAATAAAATGGTGGTTTCAGGCAGAAACCATTGGTACTCAAAAGGCTAAATTAGGAGACAGCCGGTCTGTGATAAATGTCCAGGATGACATTTAAAAACACTACTTACTGACTAGCACTCTCATTGATTACCTAGCAACTATCAGGTGACTTGGTCTAGCAGTCTCGCACGCCCTAGTCCCTACAGCCGACTACAAGTAGTCCGAATATTGTCGATAAACTTTCAGATGATAGCACAGCTTCATTCTTAGAAGAGCGGTAGCCTTTAAACGGTAGCACTGCGCATGTGAAAAGTTAAGTGTATTTCGCTGCTATTACAAGTTCTCAATTTTCATGATGAGCATAGAGGCAGTTCGAAAGCGTTGGAAGTATTATATGGATGAAATGCGGTTTTTACGAAAAGAATAGGCCTGGCTATAATTTTGGCGATGCAAGTCCACTCAAATGGCATAGAGATTGGAGAAGAAAGTATTTTCCGTCTCTCCATGTGTACAGTATCCACGTCCGTAGCCGAGTAGTCAACTTGGCAGATACCGGTTTGACTCCCGCTATGGCCAGCGATTTTTTCTTTGGTGCGGCACTAAAAAGGGGTGCACCCAGCTTTGTGACGCCAGTTGAAGAGCTATCTGATTGACAGCTCCAAGGTCGAAACTTCGACAACGGTCGAGAGTGAGGTGTTGACCTCATGCCCCTGCATACCACGTCCGATGATGAATGAATCTACATCTACATCTACATACATACTCCGCAATCCACTATACGGTGCGTGCCGAAGGGTACCTCGTACCACAACTAGCATCTTCTCTCCCTGTTCCACTCCCAAAAAAAACGAGGGAAAAATGACTGCCTATATGCCTCTCTTATCTTGTCTTTGTGGTCTTTCCGCGAAATATAAGTTGGCGGCAGTAAAATTGTACTGCAGTCAGCATCAAATGCTGGTTCTCTAAATTTTCTCAGTAGCCATTCACGAAAAGAACACCTCCTTTCCTCCAGAGACTCCCACCCGAGTTCCTGAAGCATTTCCGCAACACTCGCGTGATGATCAAACCTACCAGTAACAAATCTAGCAGCCCGCCTCTGAATTGCTTCTATGTCCTCCCTCAATCCGACCTGACAGGGATCCCAAACGCTCGAGCAGTACTCAGGAATAGGCCGTATTAGTGTTTTATAAGCGGTCTCCTTTACAGATGAACCACATCTACCCAATATTCTACCAATGAACCGAAGTCGACTATCCGCCTTCCCCACAACTGCCATTACATGCTTGTCCCACTTCATATCGCACTGCAATATTACGCCCAAATATTTAATCGACGTGACTGTGTCAAGCGCTACACTACTAATAGAGTATCAAACATTACGGGATTCTTTTTCCTATTCATCTGCATTACTTTACATTTATCTATATTTAGAGTTAGCTGCCATTCTTTACGTCAATCACAAATCCTGTCCAAGTCATCTTGTATCCTTCTACAGTCACTCAACGACGACACCTTCCCGTACGCCACAGCATCATCAGCAAACAGCCGCACATTGCTATCCACCCTATTCAAAAGATCATTTATGTAGATAGAAAACAACAGCGGACCTACCACACTTCCCTGGGGCACTCCAGATAGTACCCTCACCTCCGATGAACACTCACCATCTAGGACAACGTACTGGGTTCTATTACTTAAGAAGTCTTCGAGCCACTCACATATTTGGGAACCAATCCCATATGCTCGTACCTTAGTTAGGAGTCTGCAGTGGGGCACCGAGTCAAACGCTTTCCGGAAGTCAAGGAATATGGCATCCGTCTGATACCTTTCATCCATGGTTCGCAAGATATCATGTGAAAAAAAGGCGAGTTGCGTCTCATAGGAGCGAAGCTTTCTAAAGCCATGCTGATGCATGGACAGCAACTTATCTGTCTCAAGGAAATTCATTATATTCGAACTGAGAATATGTTCGAGAATCCTGCAAGAAACCAATGTTAAAGATATTGGTCTGTAATTTTGAGGATCCGTCCTTCTACCCTTCTTATATACAGGCGTCGCCTGCGTTTCTTTCCAGTCGCTCTGGACTTTACGTTTGGCAAGAGATTCGCGACAAATGCAAGCTAAGTAAGGAGCCAATGCAGTAGAGTACTCTCTGTAAAATCGAATTGGAATCTCATCAGGACCTGGCGATTTATTTATTTTCAACCCATTCAGCTGCTTCACAACCCCAGGGATGTCTATCACTATGTCCTCCATACAGGAATCTGTACGAGACTCAAACGGCGGTATGTTTGTACGATCTTCCTGCGTGAAAGATTTCTCAAACGCTAAATTTAAAATTCCAGCATTCGTTTTGCTGTCTTCCACTGCCAGGCCAGACAGATCAGTGAGGGAGTGGATGGAAGACTTCGACCCGCTTACCGATTATACGTAAGACCATAATTTCCTTGGGTTTTCAGCAAGATCTTTGGCTAAGGTATGACGGTGGTAGTGGTTGTATGCTTCGCGCATCGCTCTTTTTACAGCAGCACGAATCTCTACTAATTTTTGCCTGTCCTCATTCTCCCGATCTTTCTTGTACCGCGAGTGCAATTGTCTTTGCTTCCTGAGCATTCTCCGAATTGCGCTGTTAAACCACGGTGGGTCTTTTCTGTCCGTAACCCACTTTTTCGGCACATACTTCTCCAGTGCGTGATTTACAATGTGTTTAAAATTTGCCCATAATTCTTCCACGTCCATCGTACCGGAAGTAAATGAAGTCGATTCATTTACTAAGTGGGATGTTAACAACTGCTTATCTGCTCTTTCTAGTAAGAATACTCTCCTAGCCTTTTTGACCGACTTTTTAACTTTCGTAACCTTAGTCGTAATGACAACATCATGATCACTAATCCCTGTCTCAACACTGACACCGTCGATGAGGTCTGGTCTGTTCGTGGCTACCAGATCTAATATATTTCCATTACGCGTTGTCTGTAGATTTAGCTGCTCAAGAAAGTTTTCGGATAATTTGTTCAAAAGTAATTCACACGACGGCTTGTCTGTACCAGTCTATACTAGGTAGGTTGAAGTCGCCTCCGACTAATATAGCATGATCCGGGTACTTCTGCGATACAGAGTATAGAATCCCTTTGAATGATTCTAGAACTGCACGGTGGAACCTGGTGGCCGGTAATAACACCCAACAAATAACTTTATTTCTCCTAGCCCTGTTAAATGTGTCCAGATAACTTCACAATCACACTCTACTTCGACCTCAGTAGACACAATATTTTTGTCAACTGCAAATGAAGACACCACCTCCTACAGTGCCTAATCTGTCTTTCCGATACACGTTACAACACTCACTAAATATTTCGGAACTTCCTGTCTCAGCGTTCAGCCAGGTCTCAGTCCAGAGAATAATTTGCGCGCCATACGCTTCCTGGAGGGCAGTAAATTCAGGAACTTTATTCCGAACACACTGAAAATTTACTGCTAATATCTTGATAGCTGAAGTGTCTTTACACTGACCGCGTCGTGATTTCCCTGCCTGGACGTCGACTGGTGAGTGTTCATCAGGACACCTCGCACTACTGCCTAGCCTAAAAAAACTCATGAGTACTCTGATACCCGAATAGACGCTTCCTTTATGTAGTACACCACTGACCTATCTAAGGGCGTCCTACAATTCCCCACCCAATAGCGCAAGTCTAGAAATCTGCAGCCAAGACCGTCACAGCGTCGACGAAGCCTCTGGTTGAGACCCTCCACTCGCCTCCAAACCAAAGGACACGGTTCACTCTGGGAACGATGCCGCAAATAGAGAGCTTTGCTTGCACCCCGCGTGCGAAGTAAGCAGTCTTCACCAAATCCGCCAGCTGCCTGTATGAACTGAGGATCGCCTCAGAACCCAAGCGACAGGCATCATTTGTGCCGACGTGAGCAACTACTTGCAGACGGCTGCAACCCGTACGCTCGATAGCCGCAGGCAAGGTAGCCTCCACATATTGGATGACAAACCGAGTGCACGTTGGATTTCTTTCCAGGCCTGTACGCTATTTCCCTAAGGAGCTCCATCACCCGCCTAACGTTGGAGCTCCCAATAACCAGCAAGCCTTTGCCCCCGTGTGCCTGCTCGGGCCCTGCTGAAGGAGCGGCCACCCGCCCACTGACAGGATGAACGGGCGAGGCCAGCCGGCCAGCCTCCACGTTGGCCCTCCGCCTCGAGCGACGCGAACGCGTTGCAGTCCGCCACTCACCCTGAGGTGAGGGCGGCCACAACTCTGCTGGTACACTAGAAGGTGCCTCGGCGGCTGAGTCAGCGGACGGAGCAAGCGACGCGCCAGACACTTCGCCGTCGCTGCACCTCGAGGCAGCAGCCTCAAGGCGATTGGCCGTGGCCAACAGCACGCTCAGCTGCTCGCGAACCGCGGCCAGTTCCTCCTGCGCCCGCACACAGCACGCACACATCCTATCCCTCCTACTGCTAATATCTGGACGACACAGCGGTCGGGCAACTATCGTGTGGTCTTCAGGGCCTGATCGCGAATTTTCCTTTCTTTTTCCCCAATATGTATTTTCTGAGTGTAAATGTGGACTGCACTTGCATATTCTCACTGTGAGATTTATCAGAGTTTGGAGAAAATTTGACAACCCGTTTAAGAACAAAGAAAGAAAGTATCAGTGACGGCGTCGATTCTGAAATGCTCACTTTTAGATGGATTAATCTAGTGAGAAGGCTGATGGCAAAACTGTGAAGAAAACATTGTGGCCAGTGCGGAGTTCTGAATATCGTTGACGTCATAGGCGATGATAGATCAGATCTGGCCTGGTCAAACAGCGGTCCGGCCTCGCTCCTGCGTAGCGTCCTGAGAGCAGTGGCGGAGGGGTTGAGGGTGAGAGGGAATCGGAAAGGAGGGCTGCAGCCGGACACGGCTGGACCGAGGCAGTCGTCAATCAGTTTGCTAGAAGTATCAGTTGCCTTCAATTATATTTACATTCGCTGTTAGCAATACTAACGCGTTTGTATATTTGCCCAAACAAAGATTAGGAAAGGAAATGGAAAGAAGGCACATCGTGTGATGCCGAACTTGAATTGCTTTGCTGTTCCGTATCGTCTGAAGGCCATGAAAAATTCTTAATCGAACAGTTTTGGCCTTTTTTAAAAAAAAAAAAAAAAAAAAGAAAACCATTGGGACGTAATTTCATCACCAGAAAGAAAGTAGGGTGCACTTTTCATCCGAGGATCGAGAGAGAATACTTGCAGAACTTAACGCGGTCCTTAGGACAAAAACTGAGATAAGGGTAAGTAAGGAAGTGACAATTATCTTATAAATTACATCTTACGAATGGTTGAAGAAAGACCTGTGAGGGACGATCAAAACGCTTCCGTAGGTAGCTGTAGAGTCCAGAATCGGTATGCCGATCAGGCAAAATCACCCACCGGCGCACCGCGTTGAAGATAGCCTCTAGGTCCTGCTGTGTGAAGACGCCCGTATTTGCCTGCTGCACATCTTCGTCCGACATAAACCACTGATCTTTCTTGGCATTCTTCAGGGGACCGATAGGGTGATAATCGTATAGGGCGGGTCTCGAGTGTCTCCTACTTGAGCTGTTTCGTGATGGATGACGCTGGTCTCAGCCGGCCGGAGTGGCCGAGCGGTTCTAGGCGCTACAGTCTGGAACTGCACGACCGCTACCGTCGCAGGTTCCAATCCTGCATCGGGCATGGATGTGTGTGATGTCCTTAGGTTAGTTACGTTTAAGTAGTTCTAAGTTCTAGGGGACTGATGATCTCAGAAGTTAAGTCCCATAATGCTCAGAACCATTTGAAGCATTTGAACGCTGGTCTCCCATATCGACCGGCGTCTTGTGTCGATCCGCGACCACCACCGAACTTGGCCCACCATTCCACAACAGTCATTTTCGGTAGACATGTTCCCCCATATACATGTTTCACTCACCGATTGTTGTCTCCCTGTGTTTGTCCTTTCTTCAGCCAAGAAAAGAATAACAGCTTGTTGGTCCTGTTTGGACACATTTGGTAATAGCGTCGCCATAGTTCACGTTTCCACATTTACCGCACGCACGTCGCAAATATACGAATGCCACACTAATCCCTAGCCTGCATATCAGTGTTTATATACCCGCTTCGGAGAAGCCTTACATCGCACATACTCCACTGCAATGCCTTAAAACAGAAACTTTTCCAAAGCCCCTTATACTTAAATATGTGACTAAATACAGGCAGTATCGGAAGAACGCCACAAAGATAAACTGGAAATAGTCACCGTTTTGTGTAGAGTTTGCATTTATAATCGACCAAAAATGTAAACTTCCTAATGGAGAAATATGACATCAAGCGGCCGCAGCTACAAGTGAGCTTCAAAACAGCTTTCAGAATCGCAGGACATTGAAGGTCATTTTCGATGCGGTGTATGTTAAGGGATGTATGGTAAGGGCAAAGAATGATGTGTGACCAGGAAACGTTCCAAAACGTCAGACTTTCTAGTCATACTGAGGAACAACGCATTGCTAGTATGACTGTAGATGTACGGCGCCAGCTGGCTGAAAACGGCATCCAAGATTATAGCAATTTCAATCGTAATTGAAAATTCCACTGACGTCTCAGACACAACGCAGATAACGATTTTCGTGTGGAGAGAAACCCTCAGTTAGAGGTGACGAGGGAGCTTGTGAGTTTCACCTCACTTGAAGATAATATTAGTGGCAAGGAAAATTTTGATGTTATGGACAATGTACTTCCCGATTCCTCCAAAATGCAAAGGAAGTTGGGCTGGAAGTGAACGAGGAGAAAACTAAATATCTTAGAGTATCCCTCCCTCCATTGTTGTAGACGGGCATACCTTCGAACGAGTTAAAGGGTTGACGTACCTGAGCTCAATATTAACCAACAAAAGTGAAGTGACTAAAGAAGTACATCAGCGCATAACAAGTGCTAATCGCGTGTTCTTTAGTCTGAACAAACTTTTTAAATCTCGTCTTATATCTCAGAAGAACGAAGTCGATCCGTACACGACACTGGTGAGGCCAGTACTTTTATACGGTTGTGAAACTTGGGCGACATCAGCAACGACAGAAGATCAATATGTGCGTTTAAAGGAAAGGTACTTCGGAAGATCTATGGACCCGTCTACAATAACACAGAAGGTATAATGGTAAAGAAGAGAGAAATACGACCTGTACCAGAGGTTTGGAAAGCAGTGGCCGTGGAGGATGATGCTAGAGACCTAAAGAGATGGAGTGCCATCTGCAGCAAATACCTCCTCTCTTGTGACTGACAGACATTCCTTTTATTGTTTTTGTGCTTTTAATGTTTTTTTTCCTATTGTTCTTCTGCTGTAGGCCTCAAAGGCCCGTTAACGCAATAAATGATAGTGATGATGATGATGATGATGGAGAAGGTAACTGATGCCTCTGAAATGGAGTGGAAACTGGCGATCATTATAGAAACAGACTGTGTACCGCCAATGTGGGAAGAGTAACGTGGTCTTACTTGCATCATAAGCAAGAAATAGCAATGTGTTGGCGTCTAGTTGACAGTTGCAGTTCATAGGACTGAGACATCATGCATTTAAGGAATCCTTGGCTGACGTCGAAGACAAATTCGTCGACGTTCCATACCACTCCCGAGTTATATCATTAAGTCCCCAAGAAGTCCTGAAGCGGTTCCTTAACTTACGAGAAAAAATCGCAACATTGATGGAGATGAGTGGAAAAGAAGACAGGCGTATCCGTGCTCCTAATTCGGTTCATGACCTAGCTTCTATGGTAAACATCGTCAATTATTTGAATTTATTAATTTTCTCAGTGCTATAGAAGAATCATTTGATAAGAGATATGTCGAATGAGATGGATGTTTTGAAACAAAATTTAAACTTTGGGAAAAATTAGCTTCGATTTCATGACGTGCAGCATTCCTCGAAACTCAAAGCAGTCAGTTGTGGATCGGACACAAATGACTGCGTGTAAATAACTGGGACGCTTCTTCCTGAGTTCCATGCCTTTGCGCTATTATATACTGGATTCGATGTATTTGTAAGACCATTATCGCTTTTGGCTGCTGATGTACCTCATTACTTCCAATTTGAGCTATTGTAGCATTCGGCTCAAGGATGTTTTTGTCCAAGTCAGGAATTTAGACGATATTATAACGAAGTTAAAAGAAGAGGAGTATCTTCGACTGCAAGAAAAGTTGATAAAGTTACATCAACATTTTTTTCAACGTATGTCTCTTTTTCTGTTATGAAATTTACGAATTCTCGTCAAATTTCTGGTTTAACATATTCTAGTGTGCGTAAATCAGTGCGTTGGACTACATCCCGAACTATAATGCCAGATATATTACATGTTGAAAAATCTGAACGTGTATAATTTTTTTAAAACTTCAAAACATTACATTCAAGGACTGTGTGTGAAGTGTTTTGTTGAGTAAGAAGGATCTGCAATTCTGCTCATCGTATTGAAACCATCTGATGTGCTGATTTACTGAACCAGCATAATTTTTTTGGGAATGGCATAAAAATTCGAAAATAAGAACTAGATTTAAAATGCTGCTGCTAAAAGTATGCTGTAATACTCGCCTCTTAGAAAATATCTTTCTGTGTGTTCTTCAGGAGTTCTGGGAACCGGGTTGATGTAAAACTTTTTTTTATGTGTGTACAATGCTTTTCGGAAGTCAAGGTACACGGTACATACCTGGGCGGCTGTATCTACTGCTTTCTACGCCTCGTAGAGGAACGGAGCAAGATGGGTTTCTAACGATCGTAGTTCCTAGATCGCATGTTAGTTCCTACAGAGGAGAATTTCCATTTCCAGGAATGTCTGAATACGAGAGCGTAAAACACGTTCCACAATTCGACAACCGAGCGACATCATACATATAGGTCTATGTGTCGGTTCTACAACCCTTCTTCAATAAGGGAATGACCCGTGCTTTTTTCCTATCATTAAGAACGTTTCGCTCCTCAAGAGACCTGCTGTGTACACTGCTGCTAGAGACAGGTATTTCTATTGCATACTGTGTGTAGAGTCGGACCGGTATCCCGTCAGGTCCAGTGGTCTTTCCTCTCTTGAGCGATTGCAGTTGCTTTTTCTGTCCCTTGGTCGCTTATTTCGATATCTGTCACTTTGTTGTTCGTGCAACGATTTAAGGGAGCAACTACAGTATGAACCTCCGCTGTGAAACACTTTTGTAATAGAACAATCAAATGGCTCTGAGCACTATGCGACTTAACTTCTGAGGTCATGAGTCGCCTAGAACTTAGAACTAATTAAACCTAACTAACCTAAGGACATGACACACATCCATGCCCTAGGCAGGATTAGAACCTGCGACCGTTGCGGTCGCTCGGCTCCAGACTGTAGCGCCTAGAACCGCACGGGCACTCCGACCGGCTGCAGAGCCATCACTGGATGATTTTAATCCCACAAAATATCCAGGAGAGTGCGTTCGGAGTGATCTGAAGTGGAACGAACACATAAAATAGTGACGAGTAAGGCAAATGCCAGTCTAAGATTTATTGGAAGAATAATCAGGAAGCCTAGTCCATCAACAAAGGATTTAGCTTACAAAACACTCATCCGTCCATTCTTGACTATTCCCTCTCAGTATGGGATCCGCACCAGATAGGAATGCTAGAAGAAATACAAAAGATCCAAAGAAGAGCAGCATGTTTCTTTACATGTCCTTTCAGTAAAACGAAGATCCTCAGCCAGCTGTAATAGAGGCGTTTTAAGTAACGTTATGGGCTGCTTTTAAATTTCCGAGTGCGTAAATTCCTAGGAGAGTCAGTCAGTATATTGATTCCTCCTACGTTTATCTCTTGAAAAGGTAGTGAAGATAAAATTACAGAGAATTGAGCTCAATCGGAGGTTTATCAGCAGTAGTTCCTTCCGCGAACGTTACGCGACTGGAAAAGGGAAAGTGACACAGCTACACAGTCCCTCCACGAACCACCGTAGTGAAGCTTTTGAAGTATAGATGTAGATGTATGATCCCGGCTTGAGGGACCATCTCACACAGCTGCTCGGTATGGCGCAGTGAATTGGAAACTCGGAGCGCAGATCTCGGTAGGTTAAAGCGACACGCGAGGGCAACTCACCTGTGTGACACCGCTACCTGGACACGAAAGAAAATTGCTTGGGCTCCTCAGATTACTAGAGAACTATCTGTATAGACGTATTACGCCGGAACTGTCATTTTCTGCGGGCTTGAACTGTATTGTTATTCTGTGGGAAGTTTCATCAGAGTGGTTCAATTCGTTGACAGTAGTGGTATACTTGTTCCTGCGTTCCAGCGGAGAAAGTACTGTGCCAAGACCGATAAAAAAATAATTAAGCAACAAATTTGTTCTTTTACTAATGGCAACCATCAGTAACTGAACATATTCGTAAATATGCTATTACTTTCTATTAATATTTGTCAGTCATCTTATACAACAGTTTGCGGCAAAACGCAAGAGCACGTCTATTGCCAGTTGGTCGATCGTTTCAGCTGGAAATAGTCCCAGTTTAACAGCGTAGTTCAGGGGCAGAAACTGTCACGCCACGACAAATACTTCTTTATTTATGCTAGTTCCTTACGCGTCATCGTAGTACTTTTCCTACCAGAGAACATTTCTGTCATTATAGAATGGATCTGTTAGCTCTTCTTTCGATGGCTTCTCCGAAGATTCAGCTGCCTCGAAAGGTACAACCTTTTACAATCACAGAAATATGTAAGTTCAACAGAAGCATTTACTGGAAAATGACTGAAATAGAAACAAGCTTCCCTTACCTCGCTCCGCCCTTCTATGTTGTTGACTGAAATAATATCAAACAACGCAGTGTGATTTGCCACAGACATTATAAATATTGTTATGTATCAGGCGTATTCATATAATTTCTCTGCCTAATGCTACACTGCTAAAAATAAAATTATTTATTGTGTATAGTATCTAACGGTGTAAACGAGATAACAGCTTGTTCCAACTTAACTTGCACAGACTTAACATCCAACTCAAACGCACTGTTATTTTGTAGATTTAGAATTTTTTTAAAAACTCATTTATCATTTTATAGGAGTCGTACCTTACAAAATAGGCCGAAAACGCTCCATCTTTTATTTCAGTGGGACCCCACGAACATTGTCGAATGCACTCAAATGTGAAGGAAACGTTCAAATGAATCACAGTTTTTTACGTTTAATTTCATTTATTTCTGTAATTGTTCCTATTTCCGTAATTTTATTTGTCTCAAGTGGCATAAAGAAAGCACAGAACTTGTTTAACTTTATTTTTCACACATTTTTGGCACCGTAATTAATTTTGATTATCTCTAAAATAAAAAAAAGTGAATATGCTTAGTCATATGTGAGGTAGGAAGTAAATGAACTACTTGTTATAAACGATGTGAGTTTCGAAACAAAACGATCACCAGTTTACATGGTATTAAAATTTTAGCTACAGTTTTAAAACGTAAAACTTTTTAGGACACTCAGTTGTTTAAAGTTAACGAGAGGACGAAACTGTTACGCTTAGCTGCCCACGACTGATTTGTTTGTTGAAGTCAGGAAAGGCTGTAGATAATACCTTTAGGTGTGGTGCCGGCTGAGAGAACTGATATCGGGCAGAAGCCTAGTTTTATAATCATTGAGGCCATGTTGAAGAGTTTATTGAGATAAATGAACAAGTGAAGTTAACCAATTTATAACCTTTTTACCTTTTTTAATTCACTTAATAAGCTTGCGATTAGTCACTGGAGGAAATTTTAAGTTACTTACAATGGAGACCCCTGCATGTGAGGTTTTCTCGTTAGGAATAAATGACTTCTCGAACATACGTTTAGAAAGACAAGGTAAGAACCAGTAAACAGTATTAACCAGTGGAATAGCTGACCGTTCAAATAAATCTGGGACAATCAGAATGAGTAGTTTCCACTACATTTCGTTATAAACGGTATGTCGACGAAACGACTTACGTGTACCCTACCCGGTCGAGTGACAGCAGCAGACAGTAGGTAAGCCCTGTTCTCTGTTTCATAGGATGGATGGATGGACATCCGCAAGTCCGAGTTGTAACCTGCAGTTACTCTTCACGTTGAACTGTTTGCTTTCTTTTATTCCAGTCGATGATCATAAACAAACTGTCGTGAGATTATCGGTATTGGACAGTGTAGGCCATCTTCAGATTTGAATAAAACAGAAGAGACCTTAATTTATCTTAATATGGTTAAGGCAAAGTGGTATCACCATAAGATATAAAACAAAGTTACCCTGGTATTTTTGAACGGATATAATAATGCAGTGCACACCAGGCCACAGTGCTGGGACAATCATCATATGAACGCCGTTGCTTTTCACGTAAAACGCTGTTATTTATGTTTGAACATGGCCCCTAGGGGTGGAAATCGATAGTCTGACGAGAATTCGTTTGGGAATCATGAGAGAATTAGAGGAAGAAATTCTGTTCTTCATGGCGCTGTCTTTATTCGGAACCACGTTGCAGGTTGTAACAGTCTGTATACTGCACTGCGCAACAAAATTAAGGGATAAAATTTTCGAAACCCGTAATTGTGTATCACCCCAACATCTAAGTATTAAATTTGGCTCGAGGGTAGCTTCTACCTGCCTCTGTAGTGGTACAAACGCTTAGCGCTCTGGTAGGTCACCACTCTTCAAACAGCAAGGTATCGATACATGCGAAAAAAAGGCCACAACTCAGAAGTTCATGTGAGCTTTAAGGAGAGCTAATGATATCACATTAGTACCAAATTTTATCACAAATCTACCAAACGCCATCGGGGACGTGTTACAGGTTGGGTAGGTCGTCACACCCCTCTTGCTCACATTTCACCCGTTCTTTTGCCGCCCCTGCGATGGAGGTCACAACCGCGAAACCGAGCGTTGAAATCACTGCGAAGGAAACATTACAGACACGCCGATGCTCAAAATCAACAAGGAAAGGTCTCACGGGGTGGCATAAGGGACGTCAATGAAACCACCCCTTGCCTTAGGGCTTGATTGCCACAAATTTCGCTGTCGACAACGACAGTTTTCATTGCGATCAGCAACAGAGCGCCGTACTTGTCAACGTTAGACACTGTTGCAAACCCCTTTGTGGTTTAACCCCGCTCCAACGGCAGTGTTTGGTTGCAGCCCCACTGAAGGTGATCTGACACCTTTTGGAATGTAGTGCGACCGTAGTTTTTCCTCCGGTATACAGGTTGGAACCAATAGGGGCCGTTAGAAACCATTCCACGATATTTGAACGTGATCCAGAGTAGCAAAAGGGCTTTGTGGAGAGAAAAAAAAAACAGCAAAGGACCTCTCGGAAACCCGTAGTTCGACAACACCTTCGATATCACCCACATACCTTTGGTGGGCACGTCAGAAATGTATCTGTCGGAAACTTCGACACTGACTCAGCCTCGAGGCTTCTCTAACGCCTAAAGGCTAGGCAGAACTTTCCACATATCTTAAGTGGGGTTTGCCTACGTCCAGGCACTAGAACAGCCAGGAGACTAAATTGGTGTCGAAGTTACCGACATGTACAGTTTTGAAGTACTCAAAAAAGGTGCGTGGGTGGCATCGAGGGTGTTGCCGAACTGGAGGTCCTATAGAGACGCTTTGCGGTTCTATTCTAGCACATGTTAATGTTTTTTCGCATGTATGGACACCTTGCTGTTTGAAGAATCACTGAGCCCGAGGGTGACGTCGCAGAGTGCCACGCTTCTCTGTCGTCACAGAGGGAAGATGTAGACACCTTTGCGCCAAAATTCGAACTTATGTGTTGGAATGGGAGACAAATACGGGGTTTCCAAAAAATTATCCTTTAAGTCTGTTGCGCAGTGTAGTAAGCAGCTGTCTTGATGTGTCGCGGCAGTGGGTGCCTCCGAAAGAAAAGGAAAATTTGAGTAAATGATCGAATGAAACTTACATTGGCGCCAATTGTGATGTCGTCATCGTGTCAACATTTTGACATGAGACTAGGTGTTTGGACGGTGTTAGATAACAGCAGACAGTTGAGAGAGTGCGCACAGTTTCGTTTCACTGATGGCAGGCCGCCTAGCTTTCTCTTAGAAGGCATTGCGCGCCCGGGAAACCGCCGGACAGCGTAAGCGCGGCGTTGCTTTGACAAGCCGTGAGATTGGCGCCACGCCGTGGGCTGCCGTAATGAAGTGACTGTGGGGCAGGCGGTACACGTAATACGGCAGCCTGCGTCCGCTGCGGATGAAATACTCGCACGTTTCCCCTTTAATTTCCCTCGTCAGCCTCCGGGGTGCCTGGCTATGCGACGGCTGCTCTCTCCGAGCCGGGCGCCTGGAATTTCTATTAATCCTCTGCATCCGTTCTTGCGTGTGCCTGTGCTCCTAACAAACAGCCGCTCCTCTCAATGTTTCCTGCTCCGCGGGTCTCATAGCGATGCGTCTTGCCATTGGTTATAATTCCGTAAGTCAAAATGAAGCACGTGTAGGAACAACTCTAGACCGTTAGAACTAACCTTGTGCATGTTACAGCTGCAACATTCGCCTGATCGACCATGACAATTCTTCAAACGCTCAGTTAGGATGTTTGTGGCCTGACAAATTACGTGAATGTCATATGCAATGTCTATTGCATCTGCTCTTCAGCGTGCATCCATTAAAGTGCCTCGTACCAGAAATCAGGTACACTTCATTTCATCGGAATCACAAATCGAAGTCCCACTTATCTAGCATAATAGCAGCTCGGTTGCATAAAAGAAAATCGTTCACCAGCTGCTTCTCTGTTTCTTTTGTTCACTCCTGGATCGAGCTACCTTGCACTATACGTAGATTTCAGTGCCCTTACGTATTCGAGGAAAAGTTGAAGCATATACTTTTTCCAGTCTCATATGTTTAACGATAAATATTAAAAGTAAAGCAAGCCCTTTTTTCTTCCCTCACTTACGTTTCCTTCTCTTATTGCTTTCCATTTTGTCACGTCATCTTTCCCTCCCTCCTCATTACTTGACTTACATCACGTTCCTCTTGTACTCACGCTCTATTCTAGCTGCTGCAGTTTCCACTGTCCGTGTTACTGCTAATTTAGGTGTTGGATATCATATTAACCCCAACAATACCAGCACGTTTTCCATAAGGTGTAATCATGTAATACCAAGGGGGGGGGTACTTTATCCCCACCATAAAAAATTAGAAAAAAACTCATATTTCGTTAGTTGTTGTTAAATTTTATTAACAGTATACTGTCTAAATAGTTACTGATGTATAAGTAGCGTGGTGAACCAGAAAATATTTTCTAGCTCCACCATAGCTATAGCAAAGCATTTTCCGTACTGTGTACCGCGAGGAGGGTTTACTTTAGGATCACAACAAAAAATTAAAAAAAAATTTAGTTAACTGTCACTGACTTCTATTCAAAACATTTATTTAAAGATATATAGACGTGTAAGAAGTGTCCTAACCCTGAAAGTATTAGGAATACTTGAAAGCAATAACTATTTTTCCAAAATTTTAAAATATAATGTACATGCCTGGGTAACAAAAAGTTGGCATAAAGCGCCAGCCCCACCTCTTGGTATTGTGGGGCTAAATGTAAGATATTTTGTAGGCGGTCTTTCTAATGCATACAATGTACTGTACACTGCCTGACAAGAAGGTTAGGTTCCCAGAAGGCGAGGAGAATACGAAATGAAACATCACAGATTAAGAATGCATCCAATGTTATTCCAGTGATTACAAAATCGAATGAAATTTACCACCAACTTGCCAGCATGACACCATTTGTCTTCGTAACATTGCACCCTCTCTGGCCTGGACGCATACACTGACTAGGTTGGAAAGAGTGTTATCAAGCCGTTGTAGCTCTTCCAGAGGCAAGCAGCCCTACAACTATTTTAAGCAGTCCTGCACATCCTGGTTACTGGCACTGGAAAGGTGTTCATATTGGAGCTTGTCCCACATATGTTCTAGGGAGGACAGATATGAGGATTATGCTGGCCCCAGTATACCCCAACATTACGTGGACAGTTTGTAGAGACACGTGCGATGTGTGCACGAGCATTGTCCTGTTGAAAAACGGCAGCGCAAACTGTCGCATGAGAGATAACACAGGACGACGCAGGATGACCGCGAAGGACTGTCGTGGCATTAGAGAGCTCTCAATCAGTACCGGCCGTGCCCTGTAATCATACATGACACCAGGAGTAACACCGCCGTGCCTTCCCAATACTTTAAAAGAATGTTACCTTTCACCAGGTCGCTACCATACTTGCCGCCGATGGTCATCTAGGGTAGATAAGAACAATGATTCATCACTAGACATAATGCGATACTATGTAATAGCAATCAACGCGTCCCGGTCAGGGCACTACACCAAACGCAACTGTTTGTGTAGTGGTGTTAATGTCAGCCTACACAGGGAATGGTAGTTCCCTGGTCTGCTGCCGATAATCTCTCACCAATGGTGTGAGACTACAGCCACCACGGTCGCCACTACCACGAACGTTAGCAGGTGACCACCGCGTGTGTTGTGCGAGACGCAAGACTAACTCTAAATTGACACAGCTGTCAAGAGGGCGACAAAGGGCCTTAAGGACGATATACGAGGCACGTTCGATAAGTAAGGCATCAATTATTTTTCAGAAAGCAGGTTGAAAACCATATTGTTTCCTAATGTCTTGGCTACAATACCCAATCTTTCAAAATAATCTCCGTTCAATGTGACGGCCCTACGCCACCATACTGAAAGAGCCTGTATGCCCGCATGGTACCACTCTGCCAGACGACGTCTGAGCCAGTGTCTTGCTGCATCAACAATCATCCACGTACAGCTTCCAGTGGGTGCATCATTGAATGGTTCTAGCAGGTGGAAGTCTGTAGGTGCGAGGTCCGCTCTGTAGGGTGGTAGAGAACCAACAGTCCAATGAAGTTCTGTAAGAACTTCTCGGGTGCGTGGACTTATGTGAGGCCTTAAAGAGAAGTAGGTTTTTAGTTTTGTGCTGACGAACGCGCTGAAGTCTTCTCTTCAATTTGCTGAGGGTAGGACAACGCACTTCACAGCTGATCGTCTCACCGTGTGGGAGGGCGTCAAACATAATAACCCATTCAGTGTCCCAGATGATTGTCGTCATGACTTTATAGGTTGAGGGTGCAGCTCTGAACTTTTTTTTTTCGGTGCAGAGGTGGAGTGGTGCCGTTTTGTTCCCGATTGGAAGTGATGTACCCATGTTTCATCGTCTGTGACGATG
Source organism: Schistocerca piceifrons (assembly GCF_021461385.2). Lineage (NCBI taxonomy): Eukaryota > Metazoa > Arthropoda > Insecta > Orthoptera > Acrididae > Schistocerca > Schistocerca piceifrons. The sequence continues at coordinate 58,762,116 of NC_060149.1, forward strand.
TTCGACACTATATTGTAACGACCATTCTCGTAACGTGCAATCATTCGTTGCTCTGTATTGTTTTTTGTTAGTCAGCGAGTAACCGAGAGGATGCACAAGTTTGAGTACTACCAACACAGACCACCAGTTGAGCAGCGAGGTGTCTGATTGTGATGCGCCTGTGACCTTGAATGAAAGTGTTCTCACATTCCACCACTGCTGTGTTCATCCGGCCGGCATGCGGGAGATCGGAGAGATCTGCGTGGCCTTGTTGAGAGGATGACAGATGCCTCGTCCAACGACTCACCGTGGTTTTGTTCGTTGCCAGGTCTCCGTACACATACTGAAAGCGCCTATGAATATCTGCGATGCTCTGGTTTTCCCGCAAAAGAAACTCAATTACAGGTCTCTACTTGGAGAGCACCTCCGTCACAGGCGCCATTTTAAAGGCGGTGTACAGTGCCGCCACTGATCGGCGCTTAACTAAAGTATAGGGGCTGAAGCGGGAATATTCCACGATCCGTATTTTTCACCCGAAATTGGCCGAGGAAGAAAAAACATATGCCATTACTTATTAAACGCCCTGTGTACAAAGACGAAAACATTCGACACCATGGAGGGCTACGGGGAAGACAATAACTTTCTGGTGCGCAACATGATGTGGCACGAGACGAATCAAGTTCCAGAGAACCGCAACCTGAAAGTCATCGTCAGAGGGCTACCAGAAACGGTGCCTGTCCAGGAGGTACGCCAAGCCTTGACCGAAAAGGGTAATCAAATTAAGGATACGTATTAGTACAGACAACGAGATAAGAAGACGAAGAAACTGGTACTCATCCTGGTTTTCGTTGTGTCCTTCCTCAGGCGAAAGAAAATCGAGGTAATATGTAATGATCGATACCATCTCTACACGAGGAGCCACGTGATGGATCACCCCCAATGCAAAATTACCAACGCTTTCGACACACGGTGAATTACTGTAATCTCCCACCCCAGCGCGTCTTGTGCGCTGCTTGTCGAGCGTCAGCCGATAATCACCAGCGACTGCCCCTTGTTCCACCGCCATCAGGCAATGTACAACACTTTCGTCCACTGAGACAGCAATGACCCCTACGCCAGCACCGCTGCGTGAAGACAACACCCAGACATAGCAGACATCAACAACACCCCAATAGGAGTCGCCCTGAAGCAAATCACTTTGCTTCTTACTTCAAAGACGACATTATCGGCAAAATTAAGCAAACGGCTACAGAAATCAGGACCACTCCTGCTTATCTCCCTTGGACTATATGACGTGTCAACATGATGTAACACAGTGTAAAAGTACTTAAGGTCAACGGAACTCGTCTCTGTGGGAATAAGCCTTTCAGCTTGCTGAACATGATATCCTACCGAACAGACCGTCAACTCAGATGGAGGGGATGCCTGTCAGTCTTCCTCTGGTGGTCTCTCATCACGAAAAAGAAGATATCGCGCCATAGTCACATACAAATCACGGCGGTAACGATGCGTATGAACTCCAGCAACGTAAACTTTGTGGCGACATACCTAAGCCTACGTGCTGACTCGTTACAACACGACTTGGAGGCGTTTACCATGCTCACGGATGCCGTAGACATGGACCAAGGCTTAACTTTTGACTTGATGAAGCCTTCGCAGAGGCCTACGAGTGGCAGAACACTCTGCCACGCTACGAATTTAATGAAGATGGGCGATGTGAACGGCCCAGATGACAGTCTCCATTGACGAATTCAGATGGCGTCCGGCGACCACCCAGTACTTCCTCCTGAGCCCAACAGAGATCAGATAGCTCATGAGCCAATGGAAAAGGGCCTCCAGCCCACAGTGGAACACATCACAAACTCTCTTCTGTAACAGATGCTGCCGAAGCCTCTCGCCCTGATGACGAGGATTTTCAACAGATGTTTACAGCTACACTAGTTTTCGCAAAATTAGGAAACGGCAAGGATTATCACCATACCGAATTTGGATAATCTTAACAAGGGGATAGTGCTCAAACGTATTCAACAGCCCTTGACCGCAGGTGCTGCAATCCATCCCGATTTTTTCGGGTTTCGGCGAAAGCTGTCTGCGGAAATGCTGGTATTATTGCCCATGGAACACTTTAACGCCTTCAACGCTACGGCAGTGACATTTCTGGACTGGTATACAAATACGACAGGATGTGGCCATAAGTTTTAATAAAAAAAAATAAAAAAAACATGGTTCACATGGCTATGGGCACTATGGGACTTAACTTCTGAGGTCATTAGTCCCCTAGAACTTAGAACTACTTAAACGTAACTAACCTAAGGACATCACACACATCCATGCCCAAGGCACGATTCGAACCTGCGACGTAGCGGTCGCGTGGTTACAGACTGTAGCGCCTAGAACAGATCGGCCACTCCGGCCGGCACACTTAATGTGATATCTTTATAGTTACTTGAAGTGGTGGTTAACAGCCGATTTGTTGATCGTTTCGGTCATGTGATCTAAACAGATTCGCATAGATATTCTGCAATCATTACGCGTCAGGACTTGAGTGAATTATAATTTGAAGCAGTATCATTCCATAAGGCGACGCAAACTCTCACACATCGCTCATCTTTCGTAACGTGGAATCTGATATATCGGATAGATATATATCTATCTAATCCTCTGCTTTATACTTTCAATCTCATCGCCTTCTCCTACATTGCAAAGGGTTTATTGCCCTTCTAGAAGACATATATCGAGAACGATACGATAGCGCAGTGCCTGTGTTATTCCGAATTACGATGCAGTGTTACCTTGGACATGTAGGCGTGTCCGAAGGAACAGGAACCAATTTTCATTTTCGTCACTCCCTTACGCAGCTGATGGTTTTCCACATTCGCAACTGCGAATACATTTCATGTAGTCACCGCAGAGCCTATTCCTTCGGACACGCATCCATGTCCGAAGGAACATTACATCGTGATTCGGAATAACGCAGGCAGTGCAATATTTTATTTATCCGTCGACAGCGGGCAATCGACTACCAAAATGTGGCACCCCTGTACTGGAATATACATAATGGGTGTACGAGTACAGGTAATAGACGCATGGTTGACGACATATGGAAGTTTGCGTCCGGCCGTGAGTCGTGCTCGGATAACCAAATGGTAAGGCGACCGCTCGCGGTATGCGGGAAATTTTGGTTCGAGTCCCGGACCGCAACAAATTTTCATTGTCTTCACTCGATTACACATGTGATGGTTGTGCATATTCACAAATGCAAATACATTTCATGTATATATATCGAGACCACGTAATTTCTTACCTTTTGCTAGAATTTCAGTTCTGAGAATCCATGTGGTCCTAGTGACTTGTCTGCACAGTTCTAAGAACAGTACAACAACTCGGTGTGATATTTCTGTTAATTACATCGCTCGGCCCCATCATTCCTTTATTACATTTGTCATGTACTGGTAAACCACCATCGTGTACACACCTGTCGTCACTCTCTTTTTCAGTGTTCAGTCAGTTTGTGAATAGTCAAATAATTCAGTCTGACGCTGCTATTTCAGTCCATTAATAATAAAAATGACGTTCTTTGGCATAAGTAATTTACAGGTGCTGAACGGAAGATCATAGGACGCTGCTCTAGAATGCTGTTCTCTATGCAAGACTTTGTGAAAGAGTGATATAAGTCGTGAAACAGATGACAGTGAGTCATTCCCTATTTGTAATAGCATTTGCATATTTTGCTTCTGGGTTAAGTCGTGATCTCATTCGCTCAATGAAACATCCTCGGTAATCATTCTTTTCGAGTCTAATTTCAGTGATCACAGATACGAGAAAGCAACTTCATTGCACCGCTTTCGGCTATAAGCTGTAAGTGCAAAAGTCTGTGTATAGGATCTGAAGTGTGATTACCTAATACTGAGTGGTAGAGTTCGTAGCTATGCAAATTCATTACCATTGCACATACTTCAAGTGAGTGTGTGTGTGTGTGTGTGTGTGTGTGTGTGTGTGTGTGTGTGTGTGTGTGTGTTTGTGTTCTGTGACTATTTCTTCAATCATTTGTGATCAGACTGTATTTGCAAGTGTATGAAGGTGCATAAACATTGGTATCAAAGTGTGCAGCTTAATACATCAGTGCTTTAGCTAACTACCGAGACAGCAGCTTCTTTTCTTAACACAGCACACGGCTTTCAACCTGTGTTCATTGTTTTCTTCCAGAATAAATTGTAGTCTGTCTTTCTTCCACATCCGTTACTAAAGTTTGTTTCAGTGGTGCGGACAATAGTAACATAGGGCATCAGTGCCCTACACTTCATTCAACCTGACGACCGCTTATACTAATACTGTTATGGGTGTTGTTTAAGATAATGTTCAGAAAATAATTGCTGAACGTTTCTGGCTTTAATTACCACCTCCAAGTAGCTACGTGTTATTACAAGATATCGATAAAAAAAAAGGTATAGCTGTAGTTCACGAGAAGGCTTGGTTGAAAATCACAGTGTTTTAATAGACTCATTCCAGTGGAGGTGGTTAGCTTACCATTGTCCGAACTGTCTTACCCAACCTGTCATAGATGGATCTTCAGGGTAACGTGGACGGCGAACTACTATGCAACTTTCTGTTTTTCTCATATATAAATCATATACAGTGCTCAAATTAAATATCGTAGAGGCGTGTAGACTAGGAATTTAACCGCTGTATCTTCCGCTGAATAACATATGCGAAAAATCATAATAAAGACATTTCAGCTGAATCAAAATATAATCACAAACTCCCCACGAGAAGACTGTGCTGATCAGTTAATAGGGTTTTAGTACGTAACCTTCATCTGTGATGGAGTACAAATACCCGATTGGACACTGCAAGATTCATCCCACGAAAGTACAAAGTCCACCACAGACTCCGTGTGCAAGGAACAAGATGACAACTAGTCACACCCGACAGTGATTGCCGTTCTTTACAAACATAGTTGCTATAAAAATCTGTCAAGAAATTATTTTGTATTTTCCAGAAGAAATATAGCATCCTGAAAATAATAAAACGCCAACCAAAGTTCTGCTGCCATTGGACGAATTGTTTACTAGAGAAAAAATTGAACCTCATGTTCTTTTAAGGGCTCAAAATATTTCAACAACGACAGTGACTAACTCCGTATTGTCTAAATAGGAAACAGTTTTCAAGTAAAAAAGTTTTTGGCGTCAGTCACTTCTTTCTTTTGCCATTATGCGTTCGGATGGTTTACAACACCATCTTCAGGTGGATAAATGTTTATTTTCCACAGTAGCAGTAAAGGACAGTGGAGATTAAGAAACACGAATTTCTGACAGTGAATTGCACTTACAAGGGCGATAGAGTCGTAAAACGTCTATATACTGCTACCTGTTGTGTGTCCTTCACACTGTACAATATGTTTGCATTGTTACTTCAGAGATTTAGTACATTTTACAGATACGCTTGCTTGCGCTGGAAACAAGGATAAATATTAAATATTTTCTACATACATACTTTTTTCATCTTTAAGAAATATGTATGGGCTGCACCAGAATATAGATACAATTAAATTGTTGTATTAATTTGTTACAAACAGAAAGATTACAACAGATCACACATATATACTGCAGATGCAACTTATTGAGAAATAAATGGGGTGGTTGCAACAAATGTTGTGCATTGAAGCTGTAAATTATTAAAATGCTTTATGTTCTTTCTCAAAGCTTTTGAAAAAGTAGGTTGAGCTGGTTTGACTATTGTCATTGAGTAGATGTACCACAAGTTTCTTTCTGTGGATATAGATTGTTAGTTCGTCATATAGAGACATTCTGCGTCGTTTGTTTAATTTATGTAGTATCTTAAGATCGCTTTCTCCATTGTCATAGGCATATCCTCTATCTTTTATGTGGGAACATATTACAGATTTACGTGCCGTATTGTGTACCAGAAGATCATGTGTTCTTAGAACCTGTTGTGTAAGTTACGGCCTCTTTAACCTATGTAGTGAGCTGGGCAGCAAATTTACAAACACCATCGAAATTGAATTCAGTTATGAAGAACTTGACCTACTCGATACGTGCCTGAAATACAACACAGAACAACCACTAAACATTAGAAGTATTAAACAGATAACAGAAGGCACTAAAAACACATAATCCGCAACGTTAGATGACAACACTAAAGTTGCTGTAGCACAACAAGTTAAAAATCTGATTGAGAAAGAAACCACAAGGGAAACAGTTAGAAACACCTCAAACAATAACGAAAATACAGCACTCCACGCATTAAATAGTAACCTTAAGGACTATCGCGCATTTGTCACAAAGGGAAACAAAGGAAACTCACTTTTTATTGCATATGAAAATCAATACATCCACAAAAATCTTGAGGTTTTTTTAAAGAGAATAATATCATACAGTTAGGCGAATACCGTTCCAATAAATTCCAAACTGAGCTTAAGACCCTCTTGAAAAATACTAACTTCCTGCTTACTGAAAGAGAAAAGCACCAATGTTTGAGCATGAATCCAACAACACCACGCCTAAGATCTCAATCGAAATCTCACACAAAATATGGCTCCATAAGACCGATTTCTCAGTAAATTACCCTGGGTGTAAAATTTTGCAGGAACTCAATAAGATTCTACAGGATAAGCTTGTATTTGAAAGTAAATACTCAATAAAATATAGCCTCTCATTTGCCAATGATAGGAAAGAGATACACAGTACTAACAAATACCAAATGGTCTCTCTAGATGTAACAAATATGTATACTAACATACCTGTTCACGATATTTCATCTAATATTAAACAGAACTTTACGAAATGCAAGAAACTCTCGCCAGCAGAAATCACAGAACTCATTAACCTTGTGGGAATTGTCTTGAAATATAATATTAATGGAAAAATCTACAAAGATAAAAGTGCTCTAGCTATAGGTGCCAGCATATCAAGAACTATAGCTGAAATAATCCTCTGCCACCTAAGCCACAAACTTTTCACAAAAAGCCAACATGCATTCTGAAAGTTCATTTCATTCAGAAGCTATGTAGACGATATAGTTCTCGTCATTTATGACGAAGATGATGTCAAAGACATCCTCCAAACATTCAACATAATGCACAAGAATATTTAATTTACCTGTGAGTAAGAAATAAATGTGGTTCATGGTGTGGGTTCCTGTAGTCATGTCCTAGTTCATGAACCACGGGCAACGTATGAGTGGCCAAGTAAGTGGTCCCGACAGTCGGGATACCAGTTACTTTGGAATAAGGCTGGGCATCTCGGACATATTCTGAGTCTTGGTCACCTTTGTGCTCATACGGCAAAGACTACCAAATCCACCGGTTAGTCCCTCAGCCGTTAGGGGTAAAACCCAATGGGACTCGGGGCAAGTAAGGCTAGCAACCTGCTTCCCTGGTACTGTAAATATGATGCTGGCAACAATCAGAGCAAAATGCCTCGGACCTTTGGAGGTGACGGAGTCCCACCTCTAACTGACAAATCAGGGACTCCTAAGATACGACTTGGCAAACAAATGGTAATGAGATGGGGAGCTATTAATATCAATGGGGGCTACTCGTGGAAGAAGGTAGAGCTGGCAGAGGCTGCTAGTAAGATGGGGCTGGACGTTTTAGCTGTTAGTGACATTCGGGTAAGGGGTGAGAAAGAAGAAGAAGTGGGAGAATACGAGGTCTACTTGTCAAGAGTCAAAGCAGGAATAGCACAATGGGGTGTAGGGCTTTACATCAGGAAAGAAATGGAACCCAGCGTAGTTGCAATAAGGTATGTAAACGAACGACTGATGTGGATAGATTTGACAGTGTCTAGCAAGAAAATTAGGATTGTGTCAGTATATTCGCATTGTGAAGGGACTGATCAAGATAAGATGGATAGTTTTTATGAGGCACTCAGTGATGTAGTTGTTAGAGTAAAGGACAAGGACAGTGTTCTGCTCATGGATGATTTTAACGCCAGGATTGGAAATCGAACAGAAGGGTATGAAAAGGTTATGGGTAAATTTGGAGAGGATATGGAGGCCTACAGGAACGGGCAGCAACTCTTGGATTTCTGTGCCAGTATGGGCTTAGAAATCACAAACTCCCTTTTTAAACATAAGAACATTCACCGGTATACTTGGGAAAGCAGGGGAACCAGATCTGTCATTGACTATATAATAACAGATCAGGAATTCAGGAAGGCTGTGAGGGACACACGTGTATTCAGGGGATTCTTTGATGACACTGATCATTATTTAATCTGCAGTGAAATTGGGATTGCGAGGCCGAAAGTGCAGGAGGTCAGGTCCATATGTAGGAGGATAAGAGTGGAGAAACTTCAGGATAAGGAAATCAGGCACAAGTACATAACAGCGATCTCAGAAAGGTACCAGTTAGTTGAATGTAGTCAATTACAGTCATTGGAAAAGGAATGGACAAGGTACAGGGACACAGTACTAGAAGTGGCTAAAGAATGTCTTGGAACAGTAGTGCGTAAAAGTAGGAGGAAGCAAACAGCTTGGTGGAATGACACAGTCAAGGCAGCCTGTAAAAGGAAAAAGAAGGCGTATAAAAAATGGCTACTTACCTGAACTCAGGTAGACAGAGAAAGTTATGTTGAAGAAAGAAACAAAGCCAAACAGATAATTGCAGCATCCAAGAAGAAATCTTGGGAAGACTTTGGAAACAGGTTGGAGACAATGGGTCAAGCTGCAGGAAAACCATTCTGGAGTGTATTTAGCAATCTTCGTAAGGGAGGGAAGAAGGAAATGACAAGCATTTTGGACAGGTCATGAAAACTGCTGGTGAATCCTGTGGATGCCTTGGGCAGATGGAGGGAATATTTTGAAGAGTTGCTCAATGTAGGTGAAAATACGATCAGTAATGTATCAGATTTTGAGGTAGAATGGGATAGGAATGATGATGGAAATAGGATCACGTTTGAGGAAGTGGAGAAAATGGTCAATAGATTGCAGTGCAATAAAGCAGCTGGGGTGGATGAAATTAAGTCGGAACTCATCAAGTATAGTGGAATGTCAGGTCTTAAATGGCTACACAGGATAATTGAAATGGCCTGGGAGTCGGGACAGGTACCATCAGACTGGACAAAAGCAGTAATCACACCAATCTTTAAACATGGAAACAGAAAAGATTGTAACAACTACAGAGGTATCTCTTTAATCAGCGTTGTGGGTAAAATCTTCTCAGGTATTGTTGAAAGGAAAGTGCGAGTATTAGTTGAGGAGCAATTGGATGAAAATCAGTGTGGGTTTAGGCCTCTTAGAGGTTGTCAGGACCAGATCTTTAGCTTACGACAAATAATGGAGAAGTGTTATGAGTGGAACAGGGAATTGTATCTATGCTTTATAGATCTAGAAAAGGCATATGACTGGGTTCCTAGGAGGAAGTTAGTGTCTGTTCTACGAGATTATGGAATAGGAGGCAAACTTTTGCAAGCAATTAAAGGTATTTACATGGATAGTCAGGCAGCAGTTAGAGTTGACGGTAAATTGAGTTCATGGTTCAGAGTAGTTTCAGGGGTAAGACAAGGCTGCAAGCTGTCTCCACTGTTGTTCATATTATTTATGGATCATATGTTGAAAACAATAGACTGGCTGGGTGAGATTAAGATATGTGAACACAAAATAAGCAGTCTTGCATATGCGGATGACTTAGTTGTGATGGCAGATTCGATTGAAAGTTTGCAAAGTAATATTTCAGAGCTAGATCAGAAATGTAAGGACTATGGTATGAAGATTAGCATCTCCAAAACGAAAGTAATGTCAGTGGGAAAGAAATATAAACGGATTGAGTGCCAAATAGGAGGAACAAAGTTAGAACAGGTGGACGGTTTCAAGTACTTAGAATGCATATTCTCACAGGATGGCAACATAGTGAAAGAACTGGAAGCGAGGTGTAGTAAGGCTAATGCAGTGAGCGCTCAGCTACGATCTACTCTCTTCTGCAAGAAGGAAGTCAGTACCAAGACTAAGTTATCTGTGCACCGTTCAATCTTTCGACCAACTTTGTTGTATGGGAGCGAAAGCTGGATGGATTCAGGTTACCTTATCAACAAGGTTGAGGTTACGGATATGAAAGTAGCTAGGATGATTGCAGGTACTAGTAGATGGGAACAATGGCAGGAGGGTGTCCACAATGAGGAAATCAAAGAAAGACTGGGAATGAACTCTATAGACGTAGCAGTCAGGGCGAACAGGCTTAGATGGTGGGGTCATGTTACACGCATGGGAGAAGCAAGGTTACCCAAGAGACTCATGGGTTCAGCAGTAGAGGGTAGGAGGAGTCGGGGCAGACCAAGGAGAAGGTACCTGGATTCGGTTAAGAATGATTTTGAAGTAATAGGTTTAACATCAGAAGAGGCACCAATGTTAGCACTGAATAGGGGATCATGGAGGAATTTTATAAGGGGTGCTATGCTCCAGACTGAACGCTGAAAGGCATAATCAGTCTTAAATGATGATGATGATGGTGATGATGATGTAAGAAATAAATAAACCATTCGTTTTCTTGATTTAACCATCTGCAAATAACATAAATATGTATTTCAAATATACAGGAAACCAACCACCACGGACATAACCATACATGCTTCCTCGTGCCATCCGAACTTGCACTCTTTAACGGTTCATAGAGCTCCGAACATCCCATCGAGTGTTGTGAACCTCCAGAATGAAAAAGAAATATCTGCAGCGAACGGGTGTAAACCCACACTAATAGACAATTTACTTAAAGAAATAGAGATATAAAATGAACAATATAATCAACTAGAACCAGGAAAATACACTAACAACTTGTATCCCCTTCCTCAGTAATATCTCTTAAAAATGGCTAATATCTTCAAGCAACATTAAGTAAGAACTGCATTCCAAACAGACAATAAAATTCGCCAAAGACTACATCATAAACTAAAAAGCAGCCAAGATGAATAATCAGCCTGTGGCATATATAACGTCATACGAACTAAATGCCCAGCCAACGACGAAACTTTACCTACACTGTCCTTGGTCTGCTACTGTGAAAAGACGTCTGTGCTCTTTATCTACAGTATCTATGTAAATATACATTTATCTACCTGAAGATTATGGTGTGAACCATCGGAATGCGTAATGGCAAAATAAAGAAGTTACTGACGCAAAAAATTTATTTGTATTTATTAATAATCGCAGGTCTCATAATGCCGTCCTTTAGAGATGAAATATTCACTCGAGACAAATTAGTAAAATATCACAAACTGCTGAAGTAACTCAAAGAGATCCCTCCTGTGTGTGTTTCTAACTCGTCAACATATGGGATCAAACTGTTGAGCGTAAGAATGAGCTACTATTTTAAATCTATACTGGCAACTCAGTGTTAAGAAGAGGTCATTTCTGGGAAGTAAGTAGGGTAAGGTGCCGAATAAAAGTGAAAAGGATATCGAAAGATGGGTCCAAGGCAGGGGCTAACTGTCAGCGATAGCGTAAGATTTACAGTAACAGTAAGGATTCCTGAATTCCGATATAACGTTGGAAGGATAAAAAGAGGTGCATGAGCTGAGTGAGAAATTCTGATGATATTTGGACACAATGAAACGTCTACAAGTAAGTTTAGGTAAGGATGCTGAAAGTAACTCAGCAGAAAAACCTCATCATAAGAATAAACAAGAATTTATAAAAGTGAATAAACAGTCCGACGAAAGGGAAATCAGAGGAGCATAAATAAAGTCTCATTTTGCTGGAAAGTCTGGGAAATAGTAACGGAATGAACTGAAGCTTCTCGCGAACCCTACTCCCACTCCGTGGGACGCTTTCACTCAAATCACTGGCATATTGCTGTCTCTGACCATGCGACTGAAACAGAAATACATGACAGAATCTTCTGAAGTGGGGATTCTCGGCAGTTAAACTAAAAAAAAGTCTGACGCGCTATTCTACGACGTTTTGAAACGAAGTAGTGGAAAATAAGTCACGTGGGACGTCGGTGTGACAGCCTACCGTACATCAAATTGAGCAACGATAACTAAACTACACCTGTGATATGGTGTCCAGATGGATTCAATAGATCGAAAAATGGAAAAGAGTGCCTTTATTATTATTACGATATCTACATAGATTATTCTCGACGGTATTTCTTGACATCATCATCATACGGTCTTTAGTCTACAAGTAAGGCAAAAATCTTTGAAATTTCTCAAGGAAGTATCGCAGAAGCCCAACTGGGAGAACTACTTCCGTCTCGATTATAAATGGAACGCTATCGCAATATGAGAAGATACGATGACATCGGCAGCTTAATTAACAGGATGGCCTGCTTGATCAGCGAGAAGGAACTTGTACTTCTTACAGTTAATTAACTAAGGTTAATGAAGCCATGGGCAAGTACGCTACCCACACGAACTTTGGCGCGCGTTAAGACAGCTCCCTCGTGTGCGAGGAACCTAGTAGCAGCTTCCGTGCTTCGGTAAGTTCCCCTCCAAGTAAGCTAGCACACTTAAACGTAGACTAAATTGAAATCTAACGCTATCAATATTCTAGCTGACTCGAATATAAATACAGAGAAATTCGGCATAATTTATGTAGACACATTGTGGTGAGAGTGTTTGAACTGATCTTATTCTATGTAGCCCTGTGTCATGTGGTGACAGTATTTTTCACTACAGAACACGTTCATTGTTACTGCAGCCCTCTTTCTCCAAATTCGTTGATGGTTGATGCGAAAACATTACTGCTAATACAGTGCGTTATTGTTATTGAAACATCTAGTGCCCAGTCCATAATTGTCTCGTCTTCTATGGAATGCCAAACTGCCTCGATGAAAGAAAGAGCTTATTTTATTGTATTTCTTGGGCTCCGTTTACTCAAATAGAATCATTATTTGTTTCGACTTCCTAGCAATTCAGCAAAGAAGATCAAAGAAATCAATGAAAGAGGCCTGAGAAGGAAACAAGTAGCAAACTAAATTATAAAACAAATTAACTTTCATTACACAACTATACACACTTCAACACGTTATAGTAACCTTTCAACTGAACATTCGATTGTTGGAGCGAAGTCTACACAGTGTTTAATCGTATGAGGTTCCTAACGTTCAAATTGATAGTATAAGATTAAAATACTCACAATATGTATCTGATAGTCTGAGAAAGCTCTCTAACAGTTAAAAACAGTGAAAAATCACGTAACATCTTGTGTAGGTAAGCTTGACGTATAATCTGACCATGTTATATGAAACCCGCCTCCAGGCGCGATGCACAAGTAAATAATTGTAGAAGTGTATAACAAATTGCTAGAATGAAAGAAAAAGTAAATGAAGCTAATATTAGACAATTACACAATTCAGCCACATTAATGTGAACCCTGCGTCTGTTCGACGTCAGCGTGTAATAACCACTCACAAACGCCAGGTGGCAGCACTAGCAGCGAAGGTGACTGTATATAAAACGTGTGGGGGAGACGCCGAAAATAGTGCACTCGTTGTCGTTATGAGGAGAAGGAGCGATATATCTGACGTCCAAAAGGGCATAATTACTGGCTTTCGGGCCAAGGGTGGAAGAGCTTACGAACAGGCTAAGTTTGTAAACTATTCACTTGCCGCCATGCATGGCAAAATGGCGCTATCCAAAACCGGCACCGAGGCAACTGCGGTGTAGCACGGGCCGTAGATCAAAGGGGTGAACGAGGGCTGTGGAGATTTGCACGAGTGAACAGAAGTGCAACTTTTAAGCAGTTGACCATCTTGATGATCCAAACGGCTACCAACCTTGTCTCCCCAACGACCGTTCCGCGAAAGTCCTTGCGTCTAGTCCTCCTCAGCAGGCACCTGGTTGATGCACCTTGTTGACTGCAGTACGTGGTTCGAAGAGCATCAGGACGAGTTTACCGTACTCCACTCGCCAGCAAACTCCCCATATTGAAACCCAGCGCAGAATGTGTGGGACGACCTCTATTGGGCTGTTCGAGCCGTGGATCCTCTGCCGGGAAGTTTAGCGCAGTGGCCACGGCACGGGAATCGGCGTGGCTCCATATACCTGTCGGTACCTGCGAGAACCTCATCGATTCTCTTCCGGCATGTCATGCAGCCGTCCACGGCGCAAAACGCGCTTTTGACAGGTGGTCATATTAATGTGACTGGACAGACAACACAAGAGGTAACGACAGCAAAGGAATGAAACAGATCAGCGAGAAGAGACTTAATAACAGATTGAAGAATATTTTGACAAAGGCTTTGATGTGGAAATAGCTATGTAGATATAGAAAATTCCCGTGAGTATCTTTACTCCAATTAGCTCTAGTTTTCACTTAAAAGAGGCTTCCTCTTACAATCAGATTTATATCGTGAATATTTTTAGTTAGGTATTTGCGATTTAGCAGTTAGCAACTCCATTCCATGATGTAGTTAACTGTACAGCTCAGTTATGACCTGAGCACTTCCCTTGAACTGCTGACTTGACGAGTTACCACGTAACAAACTGAAGTACATGTACGAGGAAGTGCTGGAAAGTAATGCCTTCGACGTTTTATGCGAAAACTCTTAAAGCTTTTTAAATAAAATACTTACTTTTCATTACATACATTCGTATACAGTTTAGTTTCAGTTGCAATTTAGTTGATTCATATTTTACTACTCCTGGTATCTTCCCTTTTAAACAGATCGTCTGATGGCGAATTACGGAGAGGTCTACACCGGAGACGATTCTGCCTGTGTGACATAGTACGAAATATACAATTAACGAAATCCGTTACAAGAAGGGCACGATCTTCCGCTTCGTCAGTGTAAAAGTAGGTGATACTGCACCTTGCTCAAAGAAGGAAGGCATTCTTTTGAGATGAACTGAAAGGAAACTGTAGGTGGTTAGGTGTGTCTCCAGTTACAACATCAGAAATATTTGAGCAGAAAAATAGAGCTGTTGGGTCACTTACAAAACGAGAGACATTTTTTGTCGTACCTTCTGTCGATGAGCCTGTTATTTAATATAAATCTTTGGCTCACAGTGTGTCGGTGAGAGTGTCATCTGAATGCCGCTGGAGGAACGACGATAAATCATGAACCTAATGAGCAGTTCTTTCTTCACCTTACATGCACACACGATTCTGTGAATACTGATGCAACAAATAGTGACACTGGGATGAAGAACTTCTTCAATACGTCTTAGTATGCTATGGGGCCTCCTTTTACCTGGCAGAGACTCAGCAAGTCGTTGGAAGTCCCCTGGAGATACATTGAGCCATGCTGCCCCTATAGCCGTCCATATTTGCGAACTGTTGCCAATGCAGGATTTTGTGCACGATCTAGCCTCAAGTCTGTGTCCCATTAATGCTCGATGGGATTCATGTCAGGCAATCTGGGAGGCCCAATCACTCATTCGGAGTATCCAGAATGTTCTTCGAACCAATCGCGAACAACTGTGACCCGATGATATGGTTCACTTTCAGCCATAAAATTCCATCGTTGGCTAGGAATATGAAGTCCATGAAAGTCTGCAATTGGTCTGCCAGCAGTCGAACATAATCATTTCCATTCAACGATCATTTAAGTCGGACCAGAAGTCCAAGACCATTCCATGTAAACACAGCCCACACCATTACGGAGCCACCACGAGCTTGCACAATGCCTTGTTGACAACTTGAGTCTATGGCTTCGTGGGGTCTGCGCCTCGCTCGAACTACCCCATCATCAGCTCTTAAAAACTGAAATCTGACCAGGCCATGGCTTCCCAGTCGTCTGGGGTCCAACCAATGATCACGAGCCCAGGAGAGGTGCTGTGGGTGACGTCGTGCTGCTAGCAAAGGCACTCGCTCGGTCGTCTGCTGCCATAGCTAATTAACGACAGATTCACCTCACTGTCCTAACGGTTAAGTTCATCGTACGATCCACATTTATTTCTGAATTTATTTCACGCAGTGTTGCTTGTCTGTTAGCACTGAAAACTCTTGGCCAACGTTGCTGTTCTCTGTCGTTATGTGAATGTCGTCGGCCACTGCGTTGTCCGTGGTGAGAGGTAACGACTAAAATGTAGTATTCTCGGCACACTCTTGCCGCTGTGGATCTCGGAATATTGAATTTTCTACCGATTTCCGAAACGGAATGTCCATGCATCTAGCTCCAGTTACTGTTCCGCGTTCAGAGCTCCGCTGATGCACTACTCTTTCATGTCTTGCGTACGCCATCTGTATAAGTGCATATCGCTTTCCTATGACTGTCACCCTAGCGCATGTGCACAACGTAAGAGTATCTCAGAAATAGAGATAATTATAGAGGATGACTTTAGTTAAAGACCGAAAAACTTGTTTTCACTTAGCCCGAAGAACAATGCTCAATATTCTGTTCGTAATACAAATATCTAAGGTAGCTGAATGCAATTGTAGAGTAAGATTTTATCCGAGTGAGAAACAGCTTTGTAAAAGCCGTAAGACTAGGTAACATCTACTCAGCAGGTGTAGCCCATGTCGAAAACAGCGTGTATCCTGGCATACTTCACTACATCGCCCACTGAAGAGGTGAACTTGCAGAGACACTGGGTTCGAATCCTGATGCATACATTCAAATACAGGCTTCCCGTGGCCGTCTTGGCTAACACACAAAAAAATGGCTCTGAACACTATGGGACTTAACTTCTAAGGTCATCAGTCCCCTAGAACTTAGAACTACTTAAACCTAACTAACCTAAGGACATCACACCACACCCAGCCATCACGAGGCAGAGAAAATCCCTGACCCCGCCGGGAATCGAACCCGGGAGTGGGAACCGAGAACGCTACCGCACGACCACGAGATGCGGGCGGCTAACACACACAACGAGCTTCAGTACGAGCGTGGGACGATCCGTATCTACGATTTCGTATTATTATAATAAATAAATTGAATTTATGCCAGTTTACGCAAAGTTGAATGGTTCAACATGTGCCCTTCATGGTTTGATATGATAAGAATCTATTTCATCAGTATATACAATAAATCGCATTTGAATAACGTAAATGTCGTAAGTGCCCCGTCACACAAATAAATGAAAATAATGAATGGGCCACTGCGAAACAATGTTTTTATTCAAAAATTATATAGAGCCCCTGTACAAAATGCTATGAAGAAACTATTTCCTACGTAAATTGTATTTTTAAAAAAATGAACATCTCAACAATGACAACCACAGTAGTCTTTCCGAAAAGGGTTACGTGGTTGCTCATACAGTGCATCGTGTTTTGCTGGATCGCCATTAAAACCACGTCCAGTCGTCCTTCTTTAGGTATTCCCTGGTTTATATGAATTACTTCTGGCGGGATCCGGAACAGTCTCTTTAAAATAGCGTCAATCTTGCCTAACCAAGGCAATGCACCGTCTCGAATGACATCTACAGCGACGGTGCGTTAAGGTGTAGAATTGGTATTTTATGGACAACTTTATTACTTGTATTGTATTGTATGTTAACCGGGGGCCTATAACGACGGAGAGGCTCCGACCTCGCCGCAGCTGCAGTGGTCCACAACCCCACGACGACTACCGCAGTCCACTTCACCCCTCCGCCGCCCCATACCGAACTACTCTTTTTGGGTTATTGTGCGCTTCGGACCCGGCGGACCGAGAGCACTGGTTTTTGCGTAGAGTTGTCTGTGCTGACAGATAAGCAGCACTGCGTGAAATTAACGCAGAAATCAGGACGTTTGACGATCGTATCCGTTAGGACAGTGCGGAGAAACCTGGCGTTAATGGGCTGTGGCAGCAAACGACCATCGCGAGTGCCTTTGTTAACAGCGCGACATCATCTGCAACGCTGCTGCTGGGCGTAACAGTTGGACTCTAAACGACTGCGAAGCCGTGCTCTAGTCAGATGAGTCACGACTTCAGCCACAGACCCCACAAAGCCATGGACCCAACTTGTCGGCAAGGCATTGTGCAAGCTGGTGGTAGCTCCATAATGGTTTGAAATGTATTTACAAGCAATGATCTGGATCTCCAGGTGAAACTGAACCGATAATTGACTGAAAATGATTATCTTCGGCTACTTGGAGACCAATTTCAGCCATTCCTGGACTTCAGATTCCCAAAAAAGACCGATGAAATTATTAAGATTGCAATGCACCGTACAATCCGGCAACAGTTGTCCGCGATTGGTTTGAAAGGATTCTGGACAATTCGAGCGAATGATTTGACCACCCAGATCGTCCACAGCTATTCCTTCGAACATTTATGGTACAAAATCGAAAGGTCAGTCCGTGCACAAAATGGTACATCGGCAACGCTTTCGCAATTATGGACCTTTACAGAGGCAGTGTGGCTCAGTATTTCCCCAGAAGACTTCCGAAGACCTGTGGAGCCCGTGCTACGTTGAGGTGCTGCAATACACCGATCAAAACGAAGTCTGACATGATATTAGAAGTTATCGCATGACTTCCCACGACTCCGGAATAACAACTGCGACTAGCTCCTCCAACAGAAACAGCATGCGCCGAGCATCGCTAGTACAGCGCGTGTTTTTGAAACAAAACTCCTGACAGGCAATAACACGCCCGGTGACAGGCTAACCTCTAGCAGGCGCCACGAGAGGCGCCAGCGTGCGCCACGGCGACCGCGGAGCTGCCATCACAGACTGTGTTGCATCTGAAAGTCACGTGTTCAGCGAGGGATGTGTATATATCTTTCCTACCTCATCTACGGCCCAATCGCTAGCAAGCTGTATACACTGAAGCTACGGGGTTAAGGCCGGCCGCGCTGAAGTGCCCTTCAATCACAGCCTAAATTGCGTACGGTTGTCAAGACGTACCTCATGACGTGCTCACGACAGATGGTTGGCTTTTCCACCCTCACACTAGGAGGATCCATTTTAGTCGTATCAACTAGAAGCCACATTATGTTCCTGCTGTGTTATTAAAGTGTTGTTTACATACTGATTACGAACTTCAAAAATGGTTCAAATGGCTCTAAGCACTATGGGACTTAACAGCTGCGGTCATCAGTCCTCTAAACTTAGAACTACTAAAACCTAACTAACCTAACGACATCACACACATCCATGTCCGAGGCAGTATTCGAGCCTGGGACCTTAGCAGCCGCGTGGTTCCGTACTGAAGTGCCTATAACCGTTCGGACACCGCGGCTGGTCACGCTTACGAACTCATCATTATTTGCGTGTAGCCTACCAGTCATGACACATCAGTATAGTAGAAAGGTAAACCAGTCTTGCCATATGCTGTGACTTGGCAAGACAGCCAAGCCACTATGAGAGGAAGCCGAAGGCACGCGTTTAAGCTCACGCAGGCTGGCGTGAGGTCTGGAACAGTTAAAGGAATAGAGACTAGCAAAAAAGGTGCGTAGCTTCTGGAATACTCAACTTTAATCCATAATTGGTGAACATCGGTCTGACGGTACATGCATCACAAGATAAATAGCAAATGATAATGGCGCCTTGCTAGGTCGTAGCAAATGACGTAGCTGAAGGCTATGCTAACTATCGTCTCGGCAAATGAGAGCGTAATTTGTCAGTGAACCATCGCTAGCAAAGTCGGCTGTACAACTGGACCGAGTGCTAGGACGTCTCTCTAGACCTGCCGTGTTGCGGCGCTCGGTCTGCAATCATTGATAGTGGCGACACGCGGGTCCGATGTATACTACCGGACCGCGGCCGATTTAAAGGCTACCACCTAGCAAGTGTGGTGTCTGGCGGTGACACAACACCACGCATTTTACAGTGATTTGTATAAAATGTATGATTATCTAACGTTCTGTACAAGAAATTCTCTTTATTTTGAACCGTACATTGCTTTTCTGTTTCAATGGAGCAATCGTTTCCATTCAATTGAAAGCTGTAGTTTATCATAATCGTCGTTTGTGTTACAGGTACACACAAGGAATCCTGTGAGTGTGAGGTCAGAAGTTCAATCTTTAGCGAGTATCATTTGCAAGTGTTATGTTAAGAGTTACGACAGGAAAAATATTAGCTGCTAATAACTCAACAAGTGCAGAAGGAGGGCGTTTAAAAGTGAATGTCCTGGAGGTGCAGAGACCAACCTTCTATGGGACATATGTACTACACTTCACAAAAGGGACATCGCCGACATTCGATAAATGTTCAAAACAAGCTATTAACTTGCACCATAAACACCGAATGAAAAATGGCGGTCGCACGGGATTAGCCGAGCTGTCTAGGCGCTGCAGTCCTGGACTGTGAGGCTGGTCCCGGCGGAGGTTCGAGTCCTCCCTCGGGCATGGGTGTGGGTGTTTGTCCTTAGGATAATTTAGGTTAAGTAGTGTGTAAGTTTAGGTACTGATGACCTTAGTTGGTAAGTCCCATAAGATTTCACACACATTTGAACGTTTGAATTGAGAAATGGCACGTCACAGTGGTCAGAAAGATCCGCACCATCAAAATCGACGTTGAACTTCTTGAGAGTTACAAACCATACGTGACATTCAGCTACGTATCCATTCCTGAAGAGGCATATAAAATAATATTTGTGTATAAGGTTGATGAGAAATGATGGAATGTGATGGCATGCAACCGAATGCGAAACAGCCTGTCGTGGAGCTTATCGTGAAACTGGCTGTTATTTAAGGCGTAGCTGCTGATAGTGCGATGATATGTTTTACAAGCACAGTTATAAAAGCATCCAGAGGCTAAATTTATCCACTGGGTTGAGGTGGTATGAACTGCAATATCACACACTTTTCTGGAGGAACAGTTTACTCTAAAGTTGGATGATTTTTATATGCAGTCCAGAAATCAAGCAAAATCGAATTATTTCGATCAGCTATTGGCCAAAATCAGTGCTCATACCATTGTTATATTTCTTTTACGCCCATTTCCCCACTCTTCCTTGCTGCGGCATAAATATTCCCCACTGCCTCTGCAAGATCACACAAATGAGGGAGAATCGCATGGGGCACATCATCTCCCACTTCTCGCAGTACAAAAAGCAGCTTTCCAGCCAACTGACCACCCAGATTAACTGTCGGAATAATTGTATACGAATGCGTTAAGGCATTGATGATAGTTAATCTTGATACAACTCCCTTGGTACCTCTAATTTCCAGGGTTGCTTTCATATACATTTCCCCTTCAGAACCCGATTACTCGCGGAAAATAATTTCCTTACTGGACGATGAGATAAGTTTGTTTATTTCATCTATAAATTTTCTGGACTATTCCATAATTTTCTGTGCATTGTCCAGTTGACACGTTGTTTGAAATTTCGTTATCTTACGTCTTCCAATTCTGTAACACTGTTTGAAGTTAGGCAACCATCCACTTCTTCCCTTAAAATCTCTGTAACCTATGTCATTCGCAACTTGATGTGCATAATATAGTATGTCACAATCATGCAAATCGAGTAATTTTTTTTTTGCTGTGGACAATCTTACATATGCGTAAACACGTTTAGTGTTCGTTCCTTATACAACGACTGTCCTCTAGTGCATTTCACTGGAGACGGGATTTGTGGCTTCATGTCCGATAAAGATGATGAAATACATGGTTAGACACCTGTTTCACTATCACTTTCACTTGTTAGGCACGTATCGTCATCATTGTACCCCTCATGTACATCGTCCGCATAGTCGAGCGTATACGACGCCACACATTCCACTGAGTCTTCTTGCAGAAAGGCTAATACTTTACCAGCCACATCTTTCTCACTCTCCAAAATTCCTTGGTTTTCTTTCTGACGAAAAGTCAACTTCGCTAGTTCCTGCTGTAGGTATAATCCAATGTTTGCTTTGTTTGTTGTTGCCATTCCTCTGCTTTCTATGAATACCACTAGCACTATAACACTGTTGTGAGCTACTCGTCGATTAAGCGGTTCAATTACGCTCCGTAGCCTCATGCTCAACTCACCATTGGATATCCTCACTCACGTCCCCTGTTGCCATTAGCAGCCAATATTGTGGTTGTATGGTAGGCCACATGTGGGGCGTCGAATGCCGTAAACACAACTGTTCGTTTGTGACCTCGCATTCAAGGGATTCCTTGTTCGTACACAAGTCATCGTTCGCTACAAACTTACATGTAACTCGCAACAGTGAAAGTCAGTTTCCAGAAGATTAAACACCCGTAAGTTCATAAAACCTTGAGTCATTCTTCAGAAATATCTGAATCACTGGCAATGAATGGATTCTATTACTTTAGATTGATTAATCATATTAATATCCATTAGCGTAGAAAGTTAAAAGAAAGGATATTTATTACGTGTCTTCCTTGAACAAGCATACGGCGCAAAAACAAAGTCAGACGTCTCTACTTTTGCCTGCAGGTATTTTCGTCAAGTCGGGAGGGCAGCAAGTCCATCGGACAGATGCGCCTGCTGAGATATCGCAAGATCTCACGCAAACACTGCGAGGCGACAGCAACAGCGCAAAGGCGCCGAGATATGTCAACCTGACAGCAGCTTCTGCTAACACGTTTCTGTTCCGCTTGCTGTTTGTATCAGTCCGCTGTAAGCAGCTCGCCTAGACAGGACAGCTGGATAGCACGTAAATAGGCAATACGCGCCTGACAAATCGTACAAATTACTTTGTGTCACATAACACAATAATAAACCGTTTCGATAACGAACTACTTTCTTAGTGAGAGTTAATATTCAAGAAATAAGTGTAAATGGAATATATCGAAGCACTACCGTCTTTCTGAGCAGATAGTTCACTTTTTCGCAAATCCACACGAACTTACACAACGAATGGGAGAACTAAAAAGAGCAAGTTTGCAAGTATGCCTGAAACTGAGTTACAATAATCCTAAACTGACGTAGAATTAACACAAGGAGAAAAAACGGAACAAACTGGCGATGAACTAATGGAACACATCTGAGTGTTTCTGTATCCACCAGACCGACTAGACGTACAGGGAAACAAATAATCAGAAGAGTAAAAGTGGTCCGAAGTTCTTTTGGGAAGCCAAACGGATATTTAAAAAATAAGCTCCCAACGAGTATAAGAACGAAAAACTGCAAATAGTGTACATTTGGAGTTCTTACATAGTGCCGTGAGTCGTGCTATTGCTGAAAAAACCATTCGTGAATTGACGGTTGCTCAGTGAGAAACTGGGAGATATATGTTAGTAACTACTAGATGCGACAGATAGACGGATCAACTGGATCGTGGGACGCACGAGTGGAACATGCAGCTGTGGGTCTAATGAAAATCAAATACGTATGGAGTTGGGCTAATGAAATAAAGAAGGGTCAAGGAAGTTGTAGGTGACTTGCCTACAACAACTAATTGCATAGCCGTCTGGTATAATGTGTTAACGAAAAAATATTTATTCGCAAAAACTCACAATGAGAAGAAACTAAAAAAACGATAGAGAAGTAACAAAAACTAGGAGACTCTATAGTCTTACGCCAAAGATTAAAAAAAAAACACATGACCAGGAAAAAACTCTCGCGCACTTTTGATATCACTTTGCACCAGACATGAAAAATATCACTGCCACACAGCCCCCCACCCCCACCCCCACCCCCCACCCCCCTTAAAGTGCGGAGTTCCAGGGACATCTTGATACTTGAATTTTATTCGACGTCCAGCTCTGGTGTGCGTCGGGTGTCTAGGGGGCGGTGACGTTGTTGTTAGTGGTGGTGATTCACCTGTCTCGGACGATGTACTTCGGTATGCTCTGCGTCCATCATGTGTTGATGCACAGGCGTGGTGTCAGAGGTCGGAGAAGGTAAAACCCATTCTGGCTTCACACGTTCAATCGATACCTTTGTCGGAACACCATTGTACATTATGTCCACGGTATGCTTATTTCTACTCAGCACCTGAAATGGGCCCGTATATGGTGGTTGTAAAGGCGATTTGTGTGAGTCTGTTCGCAACATTACGTGAGAGCAATCGTATAAGTCTTTGTGTACAAACACCTTATGGTTGACATGGCGAGGAGGTGGCGGGCAACGTATATTTGTGCAGTGACGTTTTAGCTGCTGCACTCAGTGTGTGAGGCCCTCTGATCCAGGTAGGGAGGTTGGTACTAAATAATCTGCAGGAATCCGTAGCGGCTCGCCGTAAACCATCTCGGCAACTGAGGCACCAATATCGGGTTTGTGAGCTGTCCGCAGGCCTAACAACACTGATGGTAATGCTTCCGTTCATCTCTCTTGATGACACATCAATGCTGCTTTGAGTGTTCTGTGCCATCGTTCGACCATACCATTACTGGCAGTGTGATAGGGAGTCGTGTGGTGGCGTTGGAAACCGCACATTTTGGATAGCTCGAGGAACAACGTAGAATCGAACTGACATCCTTGGTCAGTTGTGATATGAACGGGGCACCCAAAACGGGAAACCCACGTACACAGAAACGTCTTCGCAGTAGTTTCGGCTGAAATATCGACTATTGGAGTTCCTTCTGCCCATCTTGTGCACCTATCTATGGCCGTAAACAAATATCTGTAATCCTCTGACTGTGGGAGAGGTCCAACCAGGTCCACGTGAACGTGTGCGAATCTAGCAGAGGTACCTTGAAAATTTCCAATATAAGCACGCACACGTCGTCCTACTTTACTTTGTTGACAAGGAATACAGGAACGTACTCAAAGGCGCGCGTCTCTTTTCATAGAAGGCCACACATAGCGGTCTGTCAGCATCTTGTTTGTAGCGTTGGCTCCTGGGTGCGATAGTGTGTGGACACTCTCGAATGCCGTCTTGCGTAATATTTCTGAAATGAATGGTCTTGGTCTGCCTTGAGAAAAGTCGCACCACAGCTTCAGCTTGGAGCTAGGCACCAGAATTTGCTCGAACTTCAGACCTGTAGACGGGTCGTTTTACAGCTGTCGTAGCTCTGCATTCTTGGTCTGTTCCACGGCAAGTTTATCATAGTCTATAATTTCTGAAATCCCGCAAATACGTGAAAAATAGTCAGCCACTAAATTTTGTGCGCCTCTTAAATGGCGTATATCTGTCGCGAACTGACTTATGAACTCAAAATAACGGAACTGTCTTGGTGAGCACTTATCACTGGTGTTTTCAAAAGCCGATGTTATGGGTTGTGGTCTGTAAACACAGTCACTGGTCTAGCCTCTATTTGTGGGCGGAAGTATCGAATTGCTTCATAGATCGCGAATGATTCTGTGTCATACGCGCTCCACTTCTGTTGTGCAGTCTGTAACTTTTTAGAGAAAAACCGTAGTGGTTGCCATTGCCCTTCTACACGCTAGTGCAGAGCCACCCCCCCCCCCCCCCCCCACCCCCCCTATTGCTGACTGGCTCGCGTCTACAACAATAGCTAGCTGTGCGTAGTGAACTGGGTGAGCGAGCAACACTGCTTTGCTGAGGCTTGCTTGAAGATCATTAAATGCTTTGTCCATTTCTTGTGTCCACTTAATTATTCGTCGACCTTTGGCGTCGCGTCCCTTGAGTGCACCAGTGAGTGGTGCTTGCACCGTAGCCATTGCTGGCAGATGACTTCTATAAAAATTTATTACTCCCATATATCGTCGTAGCTCTTGGTAGTTTGTCGGTTTCGGAAGGGCCGGTATCGCCGCGATCTTCTCTGGCAGAGGCAGTATGCCTTCTGATGACACAGTATGGCCGAGGAAAATGACTTGGTTCTTGTGGATGACGCATTTATTTTCGTTTAAAACGACTCCGTAGTCAGATAGACGCTTGCGAAGATGATACAGATGCTGTTCATGTGTTTGACTATCCGGAGAGAAAACCAAGATGTCATCAAGATAAGCAAGGCAAAGTGTTAATCCCTTTATCACTTCATCGATAAAACGCTGTCATGTCTGTGCTGCGTTCTTAAGGCCAAAAGGCATAAATAAAAACTCGAATAATCCAAATGGTGTAATCACTGCTGTCTTCTGAACATCTCTTGGAGCCACCGGTATCTGGTTGTATGCTTTCTTGCAATCGAGGACGCTAAAAATTTTCGCGCCGGCCAAAGCACGTGTGACGTCCTGTATATAAGGTACTGAATATCAATCTGGAATGGTTCTTGAGTTTAATGCTCGGTAATCCCCACACGGTCTCCATGATCCATCTTTCTTACGTACCAAGTGTAGGGGTGAGGACCACGGACTGTCTGACCGGCGAATTATACCCGACTGTAACATTTCCTTGAATATCGCCTTTGTTCTGTCAATCTCTCTGGTGCGATTCTACGTGATCGTCGTGAAACTGGTTGTCCTGGCGTGGTACTAATATAGTGAACCGTACTATGTTTAACTTCTTTTGTCTGTCTGTGAGAACATATCCGATTCTTCTCTTCGCCATGTAGCTCTTCGGCTACAGAGTTGCCAATCACCTGTAGCTTCTCACAAGTTGTATGCCCTTTAGTGCTTGATATTGCACTGTTGTCTGCCAGATTTAACAAACGTTTTCCTTGTAAGTTGACCACCAACTCGAAATGTGCCAGAAAATCGGGGCCCAAAATAGGTTCTGATATACCAGCTATCACAAAAGACCAGGTAAACTGTTTGGAAAAACCCACATCAATCTTGCACACTTTACATCCGTACGTGTTAATCACTGAGTTATTCACTGCCTTCAAACGTGGCTGTATGTCTTTTTCGTTGTGTGGCGCATGGCTGACAGGAAGCGAACTAATGTCTGACCCGGTATCCACCAAAACATTGTACCCGTAAGTACGTCTGATACATACAATCTTTTCGAAGCAGGAGGCATATGTATTGACGACTGCTGTCGCTGACATGAAAACACTGCACTGTTTCTGTACATACCTTGGTTGTCTGAGTAGGCGCACGGTGATGTACATCTTGTAGCATCTCTCCCAAAACGTTTATGGTACCAACACACCTTGCGCTCGTCCTCTTGTTGACTTCGTGTTTCACGCCCAGCCCGGTCTCTCTTGCGCTTAAAGATAACTTGTGGTCGCTGTAGCGTGCGTAGCTGCGTTCGCAAATCCTCTATCGCAGTTTTTAAATCTCTAATTTCGTTTGAACTTTTTGTTGTTTGTCGCGTTGCGACTGCGGCACAGTTTACTGTTATATCGTCAGTTTGGTCTTGCTGGTAATAGTAGTTATCGTACGTGGCATCTGTCGACGTCATTGCGACTGTTGCAGTAGGATCGTACGTTTCGTAGATTCTGTCTGCAGCGAGCAGCAGTTTGTCAACTGATCTTTCATCGTATATAGCTAGTGAAGTTCTTACTTGCGTTGGTAGCTGTTGTTGCCATACGTGGAGTAACAGTCTATCAGAGACTGTCGAACTATCTACCAGGCTGCGTAAATGACGCAGTATTCTGACGGGGTCTTATCTCCCCGTTTCTCCTTGTTTGACTCTGATGTCGACTGACTTCACACACCGAGAAATTAATTCTTCTTTCAGTCTACAGTATGCTCCTTCTGTAGGCGGGTTCACTATAATGTCAGATATCAAAGCCGAGGTCTGATGGTCCAAATTACTTATCACCAAGGTGAACTTCTCGTGACCACTGACTATTCTTTGTTGTAGAAATATATTTTCCATTACCGCGAACCATGTGTGTGGGTGAGAAGGCATGATTGGGGGCGCTCGTAATTGCAACCGTTGAGTTGGTGAAGCGTTGAAACCAGCGGGTAGTTCCATTGCTGTTACTTGCTGTGGTTGTGCTGCAGTAGTCCCAGATTCCGATGATGTTGCCTTGCTGGTGTGTGCCATGGTTGTTGAACCAACGTCATTCCTTTGGTCCGGCATATGCTTGAAGTTCATATCTTTCGAAATATGCAACTGTAAAGTTTCTATCTCTTTCTGAAGCCTGTGAATTTCTTCCGTTATAGAACCGTATCGTTTGCCATCCTCGGTCATTGCTTTTGCAGTTAATGTTCGACGTAGCTAACAAAAGGTTTAAAGTTCCTTAATCGGAGGACACCAGTTATGTAGGCGACTTGTCTACAACAACTAATTGCATAGCCGTCCGGTATAATGTGGTAACGAAAAAATTTATCCGCAAAAACTCACAATGAGAAGAAACTAAAAAAACAACAGAGAAGTAACAAAAACTAGGAGACTCTATAGTCTTACGGCAAAAACGACTAGAAAAAAACTCTCACTCACTTTTGATATCACTTTGCACCAGACATGAAAAATATCACTGCCACAAAGTGATTTGCTGGATGCCAAGAGATAACAAATAGCAAGTCGTCGATCTAATGGGAAGTAAGCACAACATATACGGGACTGAGTATAACTGAAGATCTGAATGCACGGAAAAATCTAAAGTATGCCTTACTATACCAGTTTACGTCAGATAATGTCAGCAAATTATAATCTTCAACATTCGAGATTGCCGTAACACACTATGCGTAATTTAGTCTTTTATACTACATATTCAGTCACAGAGACATTAATTACAAACGCCTTAGATCTAAAATGTTTGGTGAAATATGTTATATGGAAAACGTTCTACAACCTTCGGAATGTAAGTTGTGGTTTCATTAGATATCCAGGATTGTAGAACGAAACAGTGTGTCTGCAGCCCGTGTTAAGTGACAAACGTAGAGAAGAAATACACCACAATGCCTACACGATGAAGCAGTAAATAGAAGACAGGTAAATGACAATTTAAGATATTCCTATGCGAGTTATGGTGTTTTTTTCACTTTTGTTCATTTAAATACAATTGTGCCTTTGAAACAGTATTTTACGTTCCTTTGAAATTGCAACGAAGTACTCCGAACCTTTTCCTATGAAAAGTGCTTCGAAATTTTCATTGGGAGCTAATAGAAAAGAAACCACTACTCCGCTCGGAGAGAACTGCCGTAATGTATCCCTCGACTATTGAAAATTATAGCTGTTTAAAAATTAACACTCAGTGTGGGTGATCTGAGTTATACAACGTACTTGATTTGCGGCCAACCGCCACACGTCGCCACTTGTGCAAGGACACGCCGTAGCCACAGCGCCAGCAAATCGTCGAGTCGCGAGCCCCGGCCGACAAGGCAGAATTCGTCTCCCTGTTCCAAAACGATAACATTGTGCTGCTGGACGACCGCAATTTATTGTCGGAATGCTTGAGCATATCGATCGCGATTGGCGCGCACGCCAGCCAGCGCTGCAGCTTTCTGTTCGCTGGGAAACCCGGCTTCGCAACAATTCTGTTCTCTCTAAACAGTTTCTCACGAACCCGGAATCAGCAACTTAACCAAATAAGACAGCCTCGGTTAACCAACAGAAATGAGTAATTCTTCTATACACGTTCTTCTATTAATATCACAGCAGGAACACTGGCGAGACAACAATCTCAAAACATCATTAACTCGCTGTTTGAGGACAGAAACGCTGTCGATGACCTGCAATATCGCCAAATTTTTACAGCAGTTGAAGATGTTTTTAACTTAGTTAATAAATTCATAACACTGTAAAACTACACTTTGCAACGTTCTTAGTATACATTACATGAGAATATAAAGTGAGTTTAGTAATGAAAATGTTCTTGTTTTAAAAACTCCGTATTTGATAGTATTATTTACACCTATTAAGGGCAGGCAAATATACATATGCTGTAGATTCATTTCTTTTGGCATGACAATGTGCACCAAACTTCGGCGAATTATTAGAAATGCTATGTCGAAAATCGTATAGTGAGAATTAGAAGTGTATGGCAGATAAAAATTATTTTCACAAAACTCTCACGAAAAAATTGTCATCTGATTTATTCTAATCTAAAAAAGGAATGCGGTAATAGGAACAGAAACTTTTGATTCAACGTGCCCACGGATTGTTCCAATTTACTTATTCCATGATTATGAGTAGTTAATAGGTTTCTGTTTTTGCTCTAAACATGGGTTTTCATTGACATTTTTGATTTCGGTCAATTAATTGTGACTTTTTCACAGGAGTCTATTATTATTGGATGTAATTTCTCGATTTAAAGAAGTATCGAAGCTTTCAAAAATTATTCCGTAAATAACAACTATAAATTCCCTTTTGAGAAACCCATACGTTTCATATTTATATTGATTTCTCGTGAGGGAAATTCCACTCTGGCGGCAGGAAACTACCAGCTACATATTTTACTCAATCTAATCGCGTTTCTGTCGTACCCGGGACGATACGTGCATGATTTAGGACGCGGACATCTCCGATGATTTACGGAAAACGCAGGACACATTACCCAGCATGAATTGCGGAATCGTTCCCTAATGAATGTTGGAAGCGACAGCTTTACAAGTTCTTGCTAAATCAGAATGCAACAACGTTCGTAACTGATCTCGCTACAGCTGTGAGGTGGAGATTCCCGTCTTTTGTTCTAATTCAGATGACAATTTTATCTTAAAGTTTAACACAGACTTGGTCAGTAATAACGGGAAAAATGAGTACAATTGTACTACGGTCCATTCTTTACCTGATGCAAGGCTTTCTACTGCATGTCACTTAGGCCGATTACAATCCTACCGCCCGCATCTCGTGGTCGTGCGGTAGCGTTTTCGCTTCCCACGCCCGGGTTCCCGGGTTCGATTCCCGGCGGGGTCAGGGATTTTCTCTGCCTCGTGATGGCTGGGTGTTGTGTGCTGTCCTTAGGTTAGTTAGGTTTAAGTAGTTCTAAGTTCTAGGGGACTGATGACCATAGATGTTAAGTCCCATAGTGCTCAGAGCCATTTGAACAATCCTACCTCTGAGATATGTACCTATAAAGTCCGTGGCAGTGATTAGACCTTGTGGATGAATAGAACGAGTTTACTTAAACAAAATGGCTCTTCGTCGTATCCGTGTTAATATCTACAGAGATTTTCCGTTTTGTGAAGCATCATAATAAGCAAACATGAAACATTATTCATAATTATACAGCTGATTGCTGTTTCCAATTTTAATTACAAGAATGGAAGTTGTATCAACAATTTTGTTATTATCCAACATAAGATACATACTGAAATGGGAATCTACGCCGAGCTGATTTTTAAATTGTATATCGCACGACCCTCGTAACTTTTGTTTCAGACATGTGGTTGAAGTGAGCCCTTCAGTTATTTACAAATATCAGACAACGATGTGAAGGTTGATACATATGTGATGTAGGGTTGAGGGAGTAGATTTTTCGTATTTGAGAATAATTACATGCCAGTCAATTCATTTGTGTCCATATTGTTTTTATTCTGCAGGAAATTTTAATGCATTTGTTTATTTGAGTCAGAAGCAAATAAAATTCATGGAAATAAATGAATGGATTAGAATTACGAAGCTACACTACTGTTGCCCGAAATCTTGTCACATCGGTTACGCTCGAATTTGCGAGCAGAAGATCTGTGCAAGAAGTTGCGGGACATAGTTGGGAGATGTTCCATGATGTATTGTTCTCCGCAGCAGTAGGTGGGATTCACAGGTAAGTGTAATCTCTGAAGGGTACTGCTGGATCTTCCAACTTCAGATCGGAGATGGTTGACTGACCTCCAGTCGATCTATTCTGCTCATGCCCAGGTGGGACGGTTTCCGAAAGGACTGTCCAGGTCGAGTTATACTCGTCGTGAAATCCAGTGTTGTTTCCTTCCTGTATCTGCTGTTTTTGCAACACTGAAGTGGTCTTGATGAAACTTCTTCTGGACCTTCTTCTGAACCTTAACCTTATGACTGCTGGAATGTACCCATATAGTGGGTGATTTTTCTAATACATAAGTGTATTTGTTCTCTCCTCATTGACAGTTACGTCACAGCCGTATTCTAAATATCACTGACACTGATCATTATGCATGAATGACAGTTTTCCTCCATTTCAGTAATACGTAACCAGAATAATAATGTAAACTTGGTATATGTAATTGTCTCATTCTGATGCGATCTGTGTAATTTAATAAGCGCACAAACCCAATGCGCTACCAGCAGCTTTGATTATTGATTCGAGTTTGCAGCGAAATATGCTTCATTTCTGCGGCCATTTGTAGATGCTAACACTTTGTTGTTTTGTTATCATCTGAATTATTTTCAGAATAATGCACTGCAAAGAAGAATAAGGAAAAATATAGATGTAACACTACATAATGTGGACGCTGAGAGGAACGAATAATACAGCTTTATCTGCAGTTTACCTCAGAACACCCGACTCTTACAGTTAGCAACATGCTCTCTCTGGAAAACAAATTCAGTCGTATATTTTCATTCCAAAGGATTACGGGAAGCTCCATTAGAAATATGCTGCATCGGAGGGGACTTGACATTGTTGCTATTTAAGTACTGAATTCCCTGATGCACAGCAAGTGCGTGTCCCACAGACAGGGTGGAAGCTGGGTGAATCGGACAAAAAAATGGAGCAGACGTAGCCTTTAATCTGCTACACGGCAGCACCAATTAGCAACAGACCGACTCCAGCCAACGAGTAATTACGCTAATAGGGTGAGCGACACGCGTTGTGTGTCAGTCTGTCTTATGTCCGCGGCCATTCCATTCGAAAAGTTGGCCCTATGTCTACGACAGGGCTTATAACTCGAAGTACGGCGAGTATAAAACTTTCATTCCGAAAGTTCTTAATACATGACAGCTCGTCTGTCATATTCTATTGACGTAACGGTGTCTCGGAAACACGATGTGCAACGTTCAGAACTGTGCCTTCCTGTATATTAAATTGCTTGTATTTTACCTACAGTCTTTTCTGGGCGTCTGAACCCTTTCAGAAGATGCAGGAACATGGTAAACGTGAGACTTTATCAGAAAGTAGTAAGCGGAAAACTCTTGCAGATAAGCAGCATAAACTTCAGCACCTGTATTCTCGAAATGCTGTACGTAAGGTGGCACAAAAAACAAGTGTGCCTGCAATGCGCACCTAACAGAGCGAGCGGATTAACATACTTGTAGGAACAGTGACACCGGGAGCTCCAGTAGTGTGAAAAGCTATGCAGCTGAGGCAAAGAAACAGCAGTTATAGCTCATGGACACTGCGCTAGCTATGTAGACGAGGCAATGAAAGTGCAGGGATAGCTCGCAGTACACTGCGCTTGCTGTGCAGACGAGGCAATGAAACAGCAATGACAGCTCACAGTAAACTGTGCGAGCTGTGACGAGGTAAAGAAACTGCATTGATACCTTGCATTACACTGTGCTAGCTGTGCAGATGATAGAACAGAACTCCACTGATAGCCCAAGGAACATTGCACTAGCTGTCCAGACAAAGAAATGAAATTGCATTTATAGCTCAACGTACATCTGCGGACGAGGCAATGAAACCAGTGACAGCTCGATGTACACTGCGCCAGCTGTTCCATATTGCTACACTGTGCTAGCTGTCCTAGTAAAGCAATGAAACTGCAGTGATACCTCATGACACAGTGCACAAACTGTCCAGATAAAGCAATAAAACTGCGCTGATAGTTCGTGGTACACCGTGCTAGTTGTGCACATGAGCAACGAAACTGCAGTCTTAGCTTGTGGTAATACGCGTTAGCTGAGCAGATGAAGCGATGAAACCGCCGTGACAGCCCGTAGTACTGTGCACTAGCTGTGCAGACGAGACAGCGAAATTGCTGGGAAAGCCCACGGTGCACTGTGCTGACTGTGCAGCCGAGGCGAGGTAACTGCCGTGATAGTTTGTGGTATAGTGGTTTAGCAGTGCAGATCAGGCCACGAAACTACACTCCTGGAAATGGAAAAAAGAACACATTGACACCGGTGTGTCAGACCCACCATACTTGCTCCGGACACTGCGAGAGGGCTGTACAAGCAATGATCACACGCACGGCACAGCGGACACACCAGGAACCGCGGTGTTGGCCGTCGAATGGCGCTAGCTGCGCAGCATTTGTGCACCGCCGCCGTCAGTGTCAGCCAGTTTGCCGTGGCATACGGAGCTCCATCGCAGTCTTTAACACTGGTAGCATGCCGCGACAGCGTGGACGTGAACCGTATGTGCAGTTGACGGACTTTGAGCGAGGGTGTATAGTGGGCATGCGGGAGGCCGGGTGGACGTACCCCCGAAATGCTCAACACGTGGGGCGTGAGGTCTCCACAGTACATCGATGTTGTCGCCAGTGGTCGGCGGAAGGTGCACGTGCCCGTCGACCTGGGACCGGACCGCAGCGACGCACGGATGCACGCCAAGACCGTAGGATCCTACGCAGTGCCGTAGGGGACCGCACCGCCACTTCCCAGCAAATTAGGGACACTGTTGCTCCTGGGGTATCGGCGAGGACCATTCGCAACCGTCTCCATGAAGCTGGGCTACGGTCCCGCACACCGTTAGGCCGTCTTCCGCTCACGCCCCAACATCGTGCAGCCCGCCTCCAGTGGTGTCGCGACAGGCGTGAATGGAGGGACGAATGGAGACGTGTCGTCTTCAGCGATGAGAGTCGCTTCTGCCTTGGTGCCAATGATGGTCGTATGCGTGTTTGGCGCCGTGCAGGTGAGCGCCACAATCAGGACTGCATACGACCGAGGCACACAGGGCCAACACTCGGCATCATGGTGTGGGGAGCGATCTCCTACACTGGCCGTACACCACTGGTGATCGTCGAGGGGACACTGAATAGTGCACGGTACATCCAAACCGTCATCGAACCCATCGTTCTACCATTCCTAGACCGGCAAGGGAACTTGCTGTTCCAACAGGACAATGCACGTCCGCATGTATCCCGTGCCACCCAACGTGCTCTAGAAGGTGTAAGTCAACTACCCTGGCCAGCAAGATCTCCGGATCTGTCCCCCATTGAGCATGTTTGGGACTGGATGAAGCGTCGTCTCACGCGGTCTGCACGTCCAGCACGAACGCTGGTCCAACTGAGGCGCCAGGTGGAAATGGCATGGCAAGCCGTTCCACAGGACTACATCCAGCATCTCTACGATCGTCTCCATGGGAGAATAGCAGCCTGCATTGCTGCGAAAGGTGGATATACACTGTACTAGTGCCGACATTGTGAATGCTCTGTTGCCTGTGTCTATGTGCCTGTGGTTCTGTCAGTGTGATCATGTGATGTATCTGACCCCAGGAATGTGTCAATAAAGTTTCCCCTACCTGGGACAATGAATTCACGGTGTTCTTATTTCCAGGAGTGTACAATGATAGCTCACGGTACACAGTGTTAAATGTGCAGTCAAGGCTATGAAATCGATACGAAAACACATGGTGCCCAGCACTAGCTGTGTAGGTGAGGCATTGAAACTGCTATGACAGATCACAATACGCTGTGCTAGCTGTACAGACGAGACAACGACACCTCAATCATAGCTTCCAACTCACTGTGCTAGCTGTGCAGACGAGGGAACGAAACTGCCGTGATAGCTTGCGGTAAATGGCATTATTTGCCCATACAAGGGAATGAAATTGCTTTGATAGGTCACGATACACTGTGCTAGCAGTGCAGATGAGGCAGTGAAAGTGCTGTGATAACTCATCGTACATTGCACTAACTGTGCAGATGAATGATGAAACTGTTATGTTGGCTCATGGTAAACTATGCTAGCTGTGCACACAGGACAATGAAAGTGTAGTGATAGTTCATCATACACAGCACTAGCTGCGCATACGAGGCAATGAAACTGCACTGATAGTTCGCGTTACAGTGTGCTAGCTATGCAGATCATGCAATGAAGCGTTTGTCGTGTCGTAGAGGTCGTAGCATCCGCAAAGTCTCTCTGGCTGCCGCGGACAGAATCCTGGAACTCTTTGCGATGACAGGCATACCAGGCAGTTTATGTAACATATTGTTCTGAATATTTACTATCAAATATTACTATACTTGGATTAATTGTCTGCACTGCCGCTCTATTAAAACCAGCCCAAATAAAAGTCGCTAGCCTCGTTTGACCCGATAGAGAAACTTATGTAAAATAAATGGTTACTGCTTTGTAGCTATACACCTACATTTGGGAAGATTTAGAGATCCTACAAGTAGACGGCTAATCGTTTACCGCTAAACTCAATACGCTGCCTCCGATTGGTTTCTAACAATTTGTTCCAAAAGTATTCACAAGCAGAACATAAGATAACAATTGAAAATCTTTAGGTGAAGAGTCATACAGAGACACGGAGCAACAATTTTTCACGAAAGAAAGTTAATTTGTTGTATTCAATTAAGAATTTATTTACTACCTTCAGCTAAGTAATTACTTCGTGCCCTCAGATGAGGCCAGTTCGTATGGAACACACACATGCTCACCACATCGTAACGCTCGCGTGGAAAACCGAATAATTACTGAGCAGAGTTTCACCCTCTTACGCTGGGACACATGTCGAATTCTGGTAGACGTTTGGGATTGGATAAGTAGCACTGCTCACTACGAAGTGTCAATGACCCCCAATTTCAAAAATGTTAAACACTTTAAAACATCACTATCGCCCCCGCAAGCACACCAGTTGCTTTCCCTACCTGTGGAGTCCGTCGGCCGACTCCTCGATTTCACGAGCGGTAGGAATTTCCACGAGATTCAAACGTCACATCCAGGACATTATTAACTCTTGTACCAATATTTCGGCTGACAACCTTCCACCCAGTCTCAAAGTGAGTCATTTGCAAGATTTTTAAATCGCATTACGAAGACTGTGCAGTCGTGGTGTTATATATAAATAAACGAAAGTTGTACATTTCACTAAGAGTAATGCTACTAATAACATTACCCTCAAATCAAACTTGGCACTGGATCCAGAGGGAATCAGATATACTCGTAAGAGTTTGGATTTGATCTTGGAACAATTGTATCACCTACATCTCAATATAGCATCTTGTATTCCTCCTATTACCTGGGAATGGGCTGATGGCGTAACTTGTGCCAAATTTGATTGCACACATCAAAACTCCACCACAAGGCCAGATGCAAAGTTTGATTCACGTGGCTCCTGTCTCTCAGCAAGAAGGGCCTTTTAAGTGTCCAGTTTTTAATCTAACGAGTAAGAACCTGGACATCTCAACGATACCTGTTTTATGAAAGGGCTTGAATTTTGCTCCTACGCCGAAACCGCTGCACTAACATCTTGTATCTGTGGAACTGAAGAAGCAATTAGAAAACTACCTGGCGAAGCTGCTTCAGAAATAAGGCGTGAAGTATTGCGAGAACTAACAATATCCCGTCCACAGAAAAGCAATACATCCTTGCCTGAGGGAGCTACATTACGTGAATATTTGTTTCATAGAGCATGAATACGACATTACGTAATAATGTGGAACGTTTTAACATTAGTTTTCTTTAGACGACATAGTTCATTTTTTACAATTAGTACTTTATATCGAAAAATTTATCTATTGCGTTTGAGGATTTTTCATAACAATTTCTTTTAATTTGTTTTTAAACGCTGGTTGGCTATTTAACAGACTTTTAATACTATTTGTTAAACGACCAAAGACATTTGTCGCAGTATAATTCACCCCCGTCTGTGTGAAAGCCAGATTTAACTCAGAATGGTGAAGATAATCGTTTCTTCTAGTATTGTAGCTAAGCACTTCGCTATTATTTTCACAAGTCAATATATGTGTTGTGAAGGTACTGTGAACATCCCTAATTCCTTAAATATCTGTCTGCAAGGTGATCTTGGGTGGGGTCAAGCTATTGTCCTGGTTACAAGCTTCTCTGCAATGAATACTTTTTCTCTTAGTAGAAAATATAACGCCATATGAATGCAGCGAACTGAAATAGTCATAGCATGCAGATTCACTGATACGTTTATCACCAAATTTTGCGAAAACCCAAATTCCTTAAGTAGCTAAACTCAAAAGTTTCAGCACATGTGTTTCTTCCAATTCAGTTTGTCATCAGTGCACACATTCAGTAATTTTGAATATTCTGCCTTAGCAACAGACTTCTGTTCAAAGTCTATTTTTGTCAAAGGTGTTACGCCACATACTGTACAGAAATGTATATATTGCTTTTTTCTCAAAATTTAGTCAGAGTGCGCTTCGTAAATTCTGGAACGAGCGGTTCTAGGCGCTTCAGTCTACCCTACGGTCGCAAGTTCGAATCCTGCCTCGGGCATGGATGTGTGTGATGTCCTTAGGTTAGTTAGGTTTAAGTAGTTCTAAGTTCTAGGGGACTGATGACCTCAGATGTTAAGTCTCATAGTGCTCAGAGCCATTTGAACCATTTTTTACAACTTACTTGAGGACTCAACATATAGAAATGTTACACAGCAGAAGAGTAATTAAATGAAGAAATAACATTTTGTGACGACAAGCTGGTCGAAATGGAACACGCACATCAGGTATGCAGCGGTGGCGTAACCAATGTCAAGACAAAGGAAACTGAGGTACAAACAGAAAGGGAACTTATTTCCTCATGCGAGTGGGCGAGGGAGAATGTCAAAAACACCCGATTCAAAGTTTAGTCAAGAGGGCAGAGTATACACAACACCCTTCTGTAACGAGACTACATGTAGTAACTCCACCTAGGGATGACACAAGAACGCCTTTCAGGCTCCAAACTTTGCAGAAGAGAGGCTGTGAAGCCCTGAAGTTAAACGTTAGGCAAGAGAAGAGCGCTGACAGGTTAATAAAATGGGAGCACATTTGTTTATCCCTACTAGGGGAATATAGCCATCGACTGCTATAAAACTGTCGCCTTCCTTATACTCACGCTCAGAGTTAGGCCCTCCATCTGCAGCACGGATGTAGTGGAATGTCAGGTCTACTGCCTGCAGGATGCGCTGCTGAATACAACGAGGGTCTACAGCCGCCGCCACCGTTGAGTCCAATGCTACAGGTCAGAAGCGGTCTGGCTGTGGAAGGGACTTCGATTCTGCGAGCTGCACTCTGCTAGTGACAATGATGACCGACTAGATTAGGGCTGGGCCGATCTTCCGTGAATGAAGAACCGATCTGCCCGTCTACGAGCTTTACAACTGGGGAGCAGAGCGCCTGTGCCACCATTTCAGGGCAGTACAAGTACCGCTGTATGATGCGACCGCTAGGGTCTTCCGCTCACACCCATCTAGAAACCGACATCAGGGTATCCAGATTCCTTGTGACGAGCCAAAGTGCAGCATCACTCAACGAGAGTGCCGACGCTCCGACAGCTGCAGTGGGCTGCAGCGACGCGCCGCCTGCCGGGCTCTCCTACGGCCGGGCGGCTGCAGTCACCCCGACAACGCCAGATCCTGCGCCAGCAAATTCCTCACTGGGTGCTGACGTGCTATTCTGCGTCTTCGTGCAAGCTGTCTCAGCCAGGCTGTTGCTAGGCAGGGTCGCAGGAAGACTGGGTGAATGGAAAACTATTGCTAATAAATGACTCTTACTTGAAGATGCCACAATAGCGCCACGACGCTCGACAGTACTCTGTCACCGCATCTCCGCTCGTCTATCCTACACTCAAGTAAGAGGCCGCGCTTGGTGGGCTCCTACAGTTGACTGATGAGGACCCAGCTGCACGTGTTCGAATGGTTCGAATGGCTCTAAGCACTATGGGACTCACCATCTGGGGTCATCAGTCCCCTAGAACTTAGAAGTACTTAAACCTAACCAAACTAAGGACATCACACACATCCATGCCCGAGGCAAGATTCGAACCTGCGACTATAGCAGTCGCGGTGAAAAGGCGCTGCAGTCTGGAACCGCAAGACCGCTACGGTCGCAGGTTCGAATCCTGCCTCGGGCATGGATGTTTGTGATGTCCTTAGGTTAGCTAGGTTTAACTAGTTCTAAGTTGTAGGGGACTAATGACCTCAGCAGTTGAGTCCCATAGTGCTCAGAGCCATTTTTTGACTATAGCAGTCGCGCGGTTCCAGACTGAAGCACCTAGAACCGCTCGGCCACCCCGGCCGGCTGCACGTGTTCAAAGAAAAACTGATTCACTTCAGAACTACAGCTCTCTACGCAAGGAAGATATCAACCGATTGACCATCTGTGTCTGGCCTACGTGATTGCCATATTTCCTAGAAAATCGATTGCCCGTGAACTGTCAAGACTTTGGGTCTCTCGGTCGCCTGGTGTGACCCCTGTGTACTGCAGCTTTTCAGTTGTTGAAGACTGTTGATTTTCACTTCATACACCTCGGACCTGATAAATTCTCCAACGAAAGCGTCCGCTGTGGTCACATCAGACAAGCGGGGAGGCGGAGGTCTTGGCGATGCACGGCCAGTTCATCTCCTAGCAAAAGTCACATTCAAGGCAGTGCCTAACGCAGTCGATCAACAGAAGAAGCTGTTCTTTATTCTCTTTTGAATGTTCATTTATATTACCTGCAAAAAAGTCAAAATTTTTAGCTCTATGGCAGCAATGGTAAGGGACTTTATGAACACCCTGTATTTTCCTTTCTATGCTTAGACTCGTTCTCACATCGACCAACCTGTCAGATATTATACGTATATCGGTAACTGAAATCGGACCTACTTTCATTCCTTAAGAATGTTACATTTGTTGTAATAAGTGTGAGTTACTGTCAACCACGTAGTTTTGGTAGTAATGCGTGAACAGTAGTGTGTTCATCGATAGTTTGGGCTTAT
Organism: Schistocerca piceifrons; assembly: GCF_021461385.2. Lineage (NCBI taxonomy): Eukaryota > Metazoa > Arthropoda > Insecta > Orthoptera > Acrididae > Schistocerca > Schistocerca piceifrons. The sequence continues at coordinate 58,802,333 of NC_060149.1, forward strand.
TTAGATATGCGTCAAATGTAGCGTTGAGTGTCCAGGTATAGGTGCCATGTTGTCAACAACCCAGCCGACACACATTTGTCGAACACATAATAGGTAGCTGTACAAGAGAAAGTTAACTATCGAAATAGGAGACATTTACCATTTAAGTTGCGGCTAGCATAAAAAAATGGCCGCAGTCGTGCATGGGTTGCGACAAAAATGGAGTGCTTGGGTACGCTGCACCATCTGACAACAGACAGACTCCCACCTTTACTTAATCTCATTACAAATCTTTGGTATAAGGGTTGACATACGAGTATGTTGGTATTTCTTAACTTTTACGTCTCAAGAGACCAATATACGAGGGTGGTTGAAACTTATATAGTGGCGACACTATGTAATGGAATCTACTATTGTCGCTCATAGCACACGTCGTTGACATACCTACCTTACCTCCGAGCAAATGGACTCGCCCGTCCCACGTCACCGGCGTGCGCACAATGGATGGAAACACAGTCACTTGCGAGCGAGCGGTCCAACGTAACACAATGTATTACTGTTCGTTTTTGAAGCATCATTTGCGACCAGTTTTTCGAAAGAAACGGCGACACTTTCTGCGCAACCCACCCATCATTTTGCACGGCAATGCGCGGTCGCATACAGCGCAAGCTGTGGCTGTTCTGTTCGGTCGATGGGACTGGGAAGTACTGTATCATCCACCATACTCCCCGAACTTAAGTCCTTATGACTTTGATTTGATTCCGGAAATGAAGGAACCACTCCGTGGTACTCGGTTCAGAACTGTTCCAGAGATTCGACAGGCAGTAGACCCCTCCATTCGCACCATCAACAGAACAGGCTCTGCTAACGGTATACTACGCCTTCCTCATCGCTGGCAACTGGTTCTACAAAACGCTGGTGACTACTTTGAAGGACAGTAACAGGTGCAAACATGTAACTCCTTTGTATCGGTCGTGAATAAATATTTCCAACTATGTAGGTTCCAACCCTTGTAGTTTTCATTACAGACGGTAAAGGTTACAGCTAAGCAAGTATACTATGTATGTAAGGATTTAGAAAACATGAAAGACACTAAAATTACAATATCTTTATCAGAATTAAGACCCTTCTTGTAAGACGTGTCTATTGTATTAAGCCATGCGCTACCACGATCAGCATTACATTCGGTATTCACGCATGACGGGAATTATTAGCAAACAGGGAGAGGGCTTCAAGGAGATCCGTCCTATTTAAAAAGACTACATCTTCTACATGTAATAAGACAGAAGCTTAGGCTGTATTTTATCTTACGCATCGTAACTAAACAATTACTTTAGCACCAGTCGAGGAGTATTGCCTCTAATTAATTCTCACATCACTAAAAACATGTGTGAAATAGATGTTAATGTCAGTGGCATTGGGAAGCAGCTGAAATTGTTAAAAGTGAACAAAGCTCAAGAGCCCAATGAAGTTCCTGCCTGATTCTGTACTGAATTTGCGGCTGAGTTAACTCATCTTTTAACTATTATCTGCCGTAGATCCCTCAATCAGAAAACTATGTTCTGTGGTTGGGAGAATGCGTAGGTCACACCCATCTAAAAGAAGCATAGCAGAAGTGATCAACAAGATCGCCGTGTAATACTCCTGGACATCCGTGGGCTGCACAATCTAACAGCATATTATAGTTCAAACGTAATGAGGTATCTCTAATAGAATGGCCTCTTTTATACTAACGAGCATGGATACCGAAAACACAGATCATGCGAAACCCAACTCGCACTTTTCTCACTTGACATACTGAAATTATGGATCAAGGTAGTCAAGTAGATGCAGTAGTCCCCGATTTCCGAAAGGTATTTGATTCAGTATGACTTCTACGTCTATTCCCGATAGTACTCTCGTATCGGATACCAAATGAAACTAGTGACTAGGTTGAGGATTTCTGGGTAGGGAGGACGTAGCAAATCGTGGTGGATGAAGAGTCATCGACGGTTGTAGATGTAGCTTTGGGTGTTATCCAGGGAAGTGCTGGTAAAAAATGGTTCAAATGGCTCTGAGCACTATGGGACTTAACTTCTAAGGTCATCAGTCCCCTAGAACTTAGAACTACTTAAACCTAACTAACCTAAGGACGTCACACACATCCATGCCCGAGGCAGGATTCGAACTTGCGACCGTAGCGGTCGCGCGGCTCCAGACTGTAGCGCCTAGAACCGCTCGGCCACTCCGGCCGGCAAGTGTTGGTATCTTTGCCGTTTATACAGAATATTAAAGACCTAATGGACAATACTGAAAGGAGCCACAGATACAGATCTATTTAGTGAAGTACGTCCTGAAAGAAGCTGTTCAAGTATTCAGTCAGATCTTAATAACATTTTAAGGTTGTGCAAAGACGGGCAATTTCCTTTAAAAGCAAAACTGTGCACTTCACAAAATGAAACGTAGTAACCTATGACTTTAATATCAATGAGTCACAATTAGCACTAGTCACCTCCTTCAAGTATCAGGGCGTAATAATTTGCAGTGATATGAAATGGAACGATCAGATAGTCCCAGTCGTAGGTAACGCAGGTGGCAGACTGTGGTTCATTGGTAGAAAATCAGGGAAATTCCATGAGTCAGTCTACAAAAGAGATGACATACAAATCTCGTGCCATTAATTCTAGAATATTGTTGAAGCATGTGGGTCCCGTATCAAAAAGGACGAACAAGGGATACTGAACGGACACAAAGAAGGCCAGGACGAATGGTCACAGGTTTGTTCGACCCATGGGTGACTGTCAAGAAGATGCTGTAAGAACTGAACTGGCAGACTCTTGAAGATAGACGCAAACTGTTCCGTAAAGACCTACTTACAAGGATCCGAGAGTCTACTTTGAATGATGAACCTAGGAATGTGTTAAAATTCCCAACGCACTGCCACCATAACGATAGCGAAGACAAGATTAGAGTAGTTACTGCACGCATAGAGAGATTGAAGCAAACACTCTTCTCGTGCTCTGTACTTGAATGGAACAAGAGAAAGCCCAAGAACTGGTACAATGGGACGTACCCTCTGATATGCAATTCACAGTAGTTTGCATAATATACTGGTAAATGTGGACATGGATGTAAAGCTTATTTCCACAGTTGCGAGAACATGCCGAAAATTTAAATTTTCAAGGGAACGGAGCATTTGAATGTAACAGCGTTTGCTTAAAAATGAGCTGCATCAATGACGGATCGGTCTCAAGAGGCCTGCAGATATCTCATTGCAACCTCAAAGGATTGCCTAATCTCACGGAATGTGGCTTTTATTTTATACGGATTTGTGAAAGACTCCGTCGATGTGCCTCACCTTCCAGCCATTTTTCAGAACTGTGGGACGACATAGCAACGACAGAGAATGCTGTAACTCTAGACTACTCGTAGAAGTACGGGGCCAATGACGAAATTCCGAATGATTGTCGTACGTGCGGTGGAGAACACAATGAACATTTGTGAGAGGTGAATTACAACTTTGATCGTAACGTAAATGTAAATGTACCCGAACTGAGTATGTACATGCGATAATTCAATCGGACAGTTCTTTTCGGTATAAAAACTTTGTAGCACTATGCATATGTCACAATTTAGTCCAAGAGTCTATCTCCATCGTTATAGAAGCCATTGTGTTGTGGAATCAGATGAAACTTGTGTGAAGTACGCTGTTTAACTTAAAGGAAGATAGAACAAAGTATTTTGTAAATTCAGCAACCCCACCACAGTAGTAACAATTATTGCCGTGTGGCTAAGGCCTCCCGTCGGGTAGACCTTTCGCCTGGTGCAAGTCTTTCGAGTTGACACCACTTCGGCAACTTGCATGGTGATGGCGATGGAATGGCGACGATAAGGACAACACAACACCCAGGTCCAGAGCGGAGAAAATCTCCGACCCACCCGGGCCGTTAAGTATGACATTCCGTCGTGCTGACCACTCTTCTTTTTCTTCTTTTCTTTTTTTTCATTTTGTTTGTTGTAGATCGTTGTGTTTGGTCCTTGCGGACGTCGTAATATATCCTACTCAATTTCGGTGGTTGATCCTTCCACTCAGTTTTTTATTACAGAGGCCAACCGGCTCTCTGACCGAACAAGCTGAGCTACCGTGTCGACAGCCACTCAGCTACCAGGGGCAGACACCACAGTAGTAGGAGAGAAACTATTTAGAAAACAGAGCTATCGCTGTCTTTAAAGTTCAGGACTCAAGTACTAAATTAGCGTAGAGACGTCTTATGACGACATAACACGTTTGGCATACGTTCGGTGGTGTGTACCCTCATTATTGACTCAATAATTCGGGCACGGATTACGTTCTCCCGAATTATTCTTCGGAATGCGCCCCTTGAAAGCTATCGAACTATGAACATAGCATTTTGGAGTGGAATATTTGAGCTTCACTCCAGCCCGTGTGGCCTTTATGAATCTGAGCACCACCTGATTGCAGTTTGGCCTCAGTTAATCTTGCTGCTCATGTGGAATACACTGTACTGCTATTTCGCTTTGAAATTTTTCCGTCGATGGCCAAAAATGTACGCTCAAAATATAGAGAGAGAGTGGCATGGAAGCTTCCCAGGAATTTCCAAGGGTGATATTCTGATAGTGAACCTGCAGATAACATACACTACTGGAAAAAAGTAGTCTTATTCGTTTCTGCCGCGGTCCGCTGCTTGCGGCGTTCCACACGTTTCGAAGACTATACGATAATACATAGCCAATATTTTCATATAAATATTCCTGGGTATCCGTTCATGGCATGTAGATTATAATAAATTAAAACGTCGTCAAGTAACAATTTGATTTCCTCTTCAGTTAAATCTGTCTTTCGGTTCTTCTGTGGTGACTTCGTTTGTAATAGGCTTTTAGATGTTTGGTTTGTTTCTATCAGATAAAAGTGATCATAAGTGCACCGAACAAAAAATATGTCAACTACAAGAGACATCACATGTAACACCGTCTCTAACTATGATAATGACCTTACTCAGACGAGGAAGAGAGTCATCAAGTTTCTTCAGGTTTAGCGGGTCATTCGAAGTGCGACAGCTGTGTAAGTGTCAAACCAGGAACTTATGCGTAAAGTCCTGTGAACGGGAACATTCTTTTGGATGGCGGGAGGGTTCACGGGATACTAGCAACGAAAATTTAAGAAGAGAGAGACAGGAAAAAATTGAAATAAACGTGCTACATCATTTTCGTAGTACCGTGAATAAGTGGCCTCAAGTCATAGTACAAAACACGCACCTAGAAGGTCACGGAACCCTCAGTGAGAATCAGACGCCTGACTGGGTGTTTGGCGCAGTGGACGCCTTCCCTCATTTTAAAAGGGGCCAAATGGCGATTAAATGAACCACACTAAACTAACCCAGTCAGTTATTGGTCAATATTGTGTTGTTTGGTCAACTGAAGGCGTAGAACTTTATGCGACGCTGCGAGCAGTGCCCAAGAATTTACATGCCTTTGTTTCTTGGCTGCGGGGATGAATCAATGGTAGATCCTCAATGGCAGCGCTGCCGATGAGACACTAAACTCACATTCCTTGCCGTGCGGGATTAACCAAGCGGTGTAAGGCGCTGCAGTCATGGACTGTGCGGCTGGTCCCGGCGGAGGTTCGAGTCCTCCCTCGGGCATGGGTGTGTGTGTTTGTCCTTAGGATAATTTAGGTAAGTAGTGTGTAAGCTTAGAGACTGATGCCCTTAGCAGTTAAGTCCCATAAGATTTCACACACATTTGAACATTCCTTCCTTTTAAGGAGCAAACATCGTTGTAGAACGATAACTGAAAAATAGACTTTACTTTATATGATGTGCCTGTTATCTGACAGCAGGAATATCACGATGCAGAAACACTGATGCGGAGGTGATCGGTCTATTTCCTATCAGATGGTGAACACCGAGCACGTTGCAGGGGACACGTTGGTCCAGTGTGAATCATAGCGCCAGCGTGGCTCGCCACATAATTGTTACAGTTTCCTCAATATTACCTCGGAATGAGGTTACTGTATTTCGGTCGTAAATTAAGGAAGCTTCGTTTCAGAGTTTATACTCGGTTCCACAGTAGTGCTCGCTGCACCGTCCCGTTTCCTGTAAACATACTCACGACTGTATGTAGAACCACTGGACCAGTGTTTGCTACTAGTATACGCAAAATACTAGTGTAACGAGGCTTTTCTCAATTTATTCGTGGTAATCCTTACCTTGTCTACACTACTAAACAATAAGTGAATTACTCGTGAAATAAACTTAAAACGACAAACTCGCGGGCAGCACGTATTTCAGGCAAACACGTTTATCAGAGAGAATCTATAAACACGTTGCATAAATTCTGGCCGCGCGGGATTAGCCGAGTGGTCTGGGACGCTGCAGTCTTGGACTTTGCGGCTGATCCCGGCGGAGGTTCGAGTCCTCCCTTGGGCATGGGTGTGTGTGTTTGTCCTTGAGATAATTTAGGTTAAGTAGTGTGTAAGCTTAGGGACTGATGACCTTAGCAGATAAGTCCCATAAGATTTCACACACGTTTGAACATAAATTCTGTTTTTGAGGAAACGAGATTTTATGTTATATATAAAAGTGTATGCAACATGGTTCTTCTGTTGTCCACTTATAGATTTATAGACAGGAAAACACAGCTCACTTATAAAGCCCTCCAGAGAAACTACAAGTAACTGTATTTTGTTACCGCAGTCGGAACATCATTTATGCTAATATGGACTGGAGGGACGCTGCTTTCGGTAAAAAGTCTTGCTGTGCCTCCACTTCTCTGAGACTGTCCAATCGCCGTAGGCAGAGGCCGCTAACTGAAGAAAAGTGTAGATGAGCTCAACCCGCAGGTATCCTGTTCGAACCCTGACCGTGGAAGACATTTTCGCACCCAGTATTTCGCCGACAGGGGAAGATGAATTTGTGACTATATACACTCCTGGAAATGGAAAAAAGAACACATTGACATCGGTGTGTCAGACCCACCATACTTGCTCCGGACACTGCGAGAGGGCTGTACAAGCAATGATCACACGCACGGCACAGCGGACACACCAGGAACCGCGGTGTTGGCCGTCGAATGGCGCTAGCTGCGCAGCATTTGTGCACCGCCGCCGTCAGTGTCAGCCAGTTTGCCGTGGCATACGGAGCTCCATCGCAGTCTTTAACACTGGTAGCATGCCGCGACAGCGTGGACGTGAACCGTATGTGCAGTTGACGGACTTTGAGCGAGGGTGTATAGTGGGCATGCGGGAGGCCGGGTGGACGTACCGCCCAATTGCTCAACACGTGGGGCGTGAGGTCTCCACAGTACATCGATGTTGTCGCCAGTGGTCGGCGGAAGGTGCACGTGCCCGTCGACCTGGGACCGGACCGCAGCGACGCACGGATGCACGCCAAGACCGTAGGATCCTATGCAGTGCCGTAGGGGACCGCACCCCCACTTCCCAGCAAATTAGGGACACTGTTGCTTCTGGGGTATCGGCGAGGACCATTCGCAACCGTCTCCATGAAGCTGGGCTACGGTCCCGCACACCGTTAGGCCGTCTTCCGCTCACGCCCCAGCATCGTGCAGCCCGCCTCCAGTGGTGTCGCGACAGGCGTGAATGGAGGGACGAATGGAGACGTGTCGTCTTCAGCGATGAGAGTCGCTACTGCCTTGGTGCCAATGATAGTCGTATGCGTGTTTGGCGCCGTGCAGGTGAGCGCCACAATCAGGACTGCATACGACCGAGGCACACAGGGCCAACACCCGGCATCATGGTGTGGGGAGCGATCTCCTACACTGGCCGTACACCACTGGTGATCGTCGAGGGGACACTGAATAGTGCACGGTACATCCAAACCGTCATCGAACCCATCGTTCTACCATTCCTAGACCGGCAAGGGAACTTGCTGTTCCAACAGGACAATGCACGTCCGCATGTATCCCGTGCCACCCAACGTGCTCTAGAAGGTGTAAGTCAACTACCCTGGCCAGCAAGATCTCCGGATCTGTCCCCCATTGAGCATGTGTGGGACTGGATGAAGCGTCGTCTCACGCGGTCTGCACGTCCAGCACGAATGCTGGTCCAACTGAGGCACCGGGTGGAAATGGCATGGCAAGCCGTTCCACAGGACTACATCCAGCATCTCTACGATCGTCTCCATGGGAGAATAGCAGCCTGCATTGCTGCGAAAGGTGGATATACACTGTACTAGTGCCGACATTGTGAATGCTCTGTTGCCTGTGTCTATGTGCCTGTGGTTCTGTCAGTGTGATCATGTGATGTATCTGACCCCAGGAATGTGTCAATAAAGTTTCCCCTTCCTGGGACAATGAATTCACGGTGTTCTTATTTCAATTTCCAGGAGTGTAGTATAATAGTGTTGTGCTGTGCGCCACTGATCTGTATTGATTGCCAAAGATGTTCGCCGTGTCTCAGAGAGTGGAGAAATGTAACACTTTCGATTATCTTTGCGTGGGACGGGTACTTCAGGCTCACCGGTTCCCATAATGATGAGTAAGTATATACTGGTACCGGCTTCACTTTCTCCTTTTTGTCCCATCTTATACAATAACACGCTAATAAAATTACATTACACTCACTCGTGACAGTGAACTAGACGAAGCATATGCATTTAAAACAATATTATACAATGAGTACGAATAACAAAGTGACTCAGTTTAGGTTTTTCCAGCCAACAGTGCCGCACAAATTTAGTATTAGATATTTATGAAATGAACTGATGTCGAGTTATATGAAGTTTCCATATCTCTCGATATGTCGACGGGACGTTAAACCGTGTCTTCCTTTAGCTCTACTTTTCGCTATTATCCCATACCGATGCCTTCAGCTTTGTTAAGGCTCACAGCAATTCCTGTAGCAATATTTTTCACAAGCCTCACATATTTTGGACAAGGGCTCTTCATCGGTCTCCGTGTGTGTCTGGTAGACAACACGTTTTATTTGGTGTCAAAGTAAAAATAAATCAAATGCAGTCGGACGAACAGAACGTACTAGCGAAGGAACTGTATTAGGTCTGATAGAGACTCAGACAGCTCTCCATAAAGTATGGACGCTAATTCTGTACACATAGCACCAGTTACTCGGTCGCGCCCACGCCAACAGATCTTCTGTGCAAGTCCGGAGACAGTGCCCCATCCTCTCCATCTTCCACTCTTTGCGAATTATGGCTGGTTTCTTCATAAGTTACTGAATTACTGGAGTAGTTTCTTGTATGGTCTGCAGTTACGATAACTTCCTACACGCTGACTGGATGTGTACTTCACCTGACCTTGATGTCCACAACGTTTTGAAACTATCAGGAGAAAGGGAAGACCAGGGTGTAAGTTCCTATCGATGATGAGGTCATTAGTAGCCAAATCCGCTGATACATGACACTCTACTCCATTAATCGTGTGTCATTGTATTGTGTGAGCTACAGTGCACTTCGGTAAAATCGCTTCTAGCCCTAACACAATAGATGAAACTACTGCTTCATGTATTGACATACTGGGCCATAAAATACATGAGAAACATTGTATCTCTGAGAGTAACAAGCCACATATTCAGATTTCTGAGCCTCCCTTTCTTAGTAGCCGCGCGGTCTGGGGCGTCTTGTCACGGTCCGCGCGGCTCTCCCCGTCGGAGGTTCGAATCCTCCCTCGGGCATGGGTGCGTGTGACGTCCTTAGCGTAAGTTTGTGGAGGTTAGATTAAGTAGTGTGTAAGCTTAGGGACCGATGACCTCAGCAGTTTGGTCCCATAAGACCTTACCACAAATTTCCAATTTCTTTGTAACGCAACTTTACAATTTCCATACGTGACGTATCAGTAGTAGTTCTTTGTTTTATGGCAATCAGATTCATTAGATATTCCACATCACATATCTTCCACACGTTTCCTAACAATGTAGACATCGATCATTTCGGCCCATTCCGAGATAACTTAGCTCGAAACTGAAACTGAGTATTTATCAGTCATGTCTTTTACATTTCTCGCGGATTTGTCAAACATCAGCTGTTCAAAACCAACCAGTAAGGGGCACTTCACTTCGCACCCAACAACAAGCATCGTTTTAAAGCTTCTGTCCACACTGATCCTATAATACTGCAATGTGAAACTCTTTTCACCGTTAGATGTTACAATTGATGCAATTCCCATGTCCTGCAAGCTGTCACAGTGTTCCTCTCAGCTTCGCAAATTCTGGCCGTATTTACAGTGTGACAAATATTCCACATATGAAGATTCGGATACAGTGGTGGACTGAAACACAGCTATAAAATTGTTAAAAATTTGGCTACATTTGTTTTGAAACGCAAACTATTTCCTGATCATTCACATCTCACTGAAATTTCTGATATCAAGTGAATTTCAGAACAAGTTAATGAAAGTAACTAACATGAAGGAATATTAGAAATAGTATCGTGAACCAACGTTTAGATCATGACAGCAGTCTGATAAATTCTAAAGCACTTACTTTGTCAGTTTAGAGTACATCGTCTCTCTGCCGAAATACTGCATGCTTGTTTTCGACGTTACACAAGAAGAACGGCATACAAATTAGTAAACTAAACAGGGCAACCTACAGCGTATGGTGAGATATCTCGTGTTAGGTACAGTTCGACTCCATTGACAAAGGATTCCAGTAATATTACACGACACAATTCAATGAAAAAGAAAATTTCCTGCAGAAAGGAAGGGCGAATTATGTTTGTGGTTCCGCTGGAAACTAAAACAGATAGCAAAAAAATAGGCTACAGTTTTGTAGACCGAGTAACGTACTTCATTTTGGATTATTGACTATAGTCTTCATGTACAGGGTTAGTCACCTAACATTACCGCTGAATATATTTCGTAAACCACATCAAATACTGACGATTCGATTCCACAGACCGAACGTGAGGAGAGGGGCTAGTGCAATTGCTTAATACAAACTATACAAAAATGCACGGAAGTGTGTTTTTTAACACAAACCTACGTGTTTTTAAATGGAGCACCGTTAGTTTTGTTAGCACATCTGAACATATAAACAAATACGTAATCAGTGCCGTTTGTAGCATTGTAAAAAGTTAATTACATCCGGAGATATTGTAACCTAAAGTTCACGCTTGAGTACCACTCCTCGTGTGTATCGGAGAGCACCGAATTACGTAGGGATCCAAAGGGAACGGTGATGGACCTTAGGTACAGAAGAGACTGGAACAGCACATTACGTTCACATGCTAACACCTTTTTATTGGTCTTTTTCACTGACGCACATGTACATTACCATGAGGAGTGAGGTACACGTACACACGTGGTTTCCGTTTTCAATTACGGAGTGGAATAGAGTCTGTCCCGACATGACAGGCCAATAGATGTTCAATGTGGTCGCCATCATTTGCTGCACACAATTGCAATCTCTGGCGTAATGAATGTTGTACACTCCGCAGTACATCTGGTGTAATGTCGCCGCAGGCTGCCACAATACGTTGTTTCATATCCTCTGGGGTTGTAGGCACATCACGGTACACATTCTCCTTTAACGTACCCCACAGAAAGAAGTCCAGAGGTGTAAGATCAGGAGAACGAGCTGGCCAATTTATGCGTCCTTCACGTCCTATGAAACGTCCGTCGGACATCCTGTCAAGGGTCAGCCTAGTGTTAATTGCGGAATGTGCAGGTGCACCATCATGCTGATACCACATACGTCGATGCGTTTCCAGAGGGACATTTTCGAGCAACGTTGGCAGATCATTCTGCAGAAACGCGATGTATGTTGCAGCTGTTTGGGCCCCTGCAATGAATTGAGGACCAATGAGGTGGTCGCCAATGATTCCGCGCCATACATTTACAGTCCACGGTCGCTGTCGCTCTACCTGTCTGAGCCAGCGAGGATTGTCCACGGACCAGTAATGCATGTTCCGTAGATTCACTGCCCCGTGGTTTGTGAAACCCGCTTTATCGGTAAACAGGTAGAACTGCAACACATTCTCTGTTAATGCCCATTGACAGAATTGCACTTGATGATTAAAGTCATCACCATGTATTTGCTGATGTAGCGACACATGAAACGGGTGAAAGCGGTGACGATGCAGTATGCGCATGACACTATTTTGACGCAGTCCACCGGCTCTCGCAATGTCCCGTGTACTCACGTGCGGGTTCATGGCAACAGCAGCTAACACACCAACTGCGCCCGCTTCTCCTGTGACGGGCATGTTACGGACCTGTTTGCGTGCTACGACCATACCTGTTGCATACAGTTGGCGGTAGATGTTTTGCAATGTGCGGCACGTTAGATGCTCTCTGTCCGGGTACCGCTCTGCATACACCCTGCAGGCTTCAGCTGCATTTCGTCGACACTCGCCATAGATGAGTATCATCTCCGCCTTTTCAGAGTTCGAATACACCATGGTCACAGTTCCTACAACACTACACTATCACAGACGTCTGGTAACACTGTGTACTACAGTTGGTCTGCGTGCGGAGACGAATGCAGAATAACAATAGCAGCAAGCGCTACATGCGGACACTGCGACAGCTAGACCAAACCACAACAGTGCACTACGGCCACACTCGTAAACACTGTCGTCATCGTAAACATGTCCCTGCAGATGCTGCTCGCCGACCGTGGCCCGTGTTTGTTACAACACGCAACTGAACGTCGGAGGTTTCAAGTGTCAACCTTAGGTTACAATATCTCCGGATGTAATTAACATTTTACAATGCAACAAACGGCACTGAGTACGTAATTGTTTATATGTTCAGATGTGCTAACAAAACTAACGTGGTTCCATTTAAAAAAACGTAGGTTTGTGTTAAAAACATACTTCCGTTCATTTTTGTATGGTTTGTATTAAACAATTACACTAGCCCCTCTCCTCACGTTCGGTCTGTGGAATCAGTTCGTCAGTATTTGATGTGGTTTACGAAATATATCCAGCGGTAACGTTAGGTGACTCACCCTGTATATGTGCAGCCTCTCTCTTAGCGCTCCGAACCTTAAATGAATGTTTTTAAAGTAATCAAAAGCATTGTTTCTATGCATTTAGCTTTTTAAAGTACCGATAGGAGTTTAGTCACTCGAGAGTCGTCTTATGTACGTCTTAACTGACGTGTGACTTATTTCATCCAACGGCCAGCCTTGTTAGCACACTGCCGAGAAGACAGAAATTACTGCAGCCACGCCACCGCTTGATATTATTAAGCACAAGCATATACTTCAAAGCGGTAAAAGCGAATCTAATCTCTTTGGGAGACTCGCGTCTTTTCATCTTGGTAGACAGGTCTCTATTAATCTTCCCCCAGTTCCAATATTCGTTCTGTGGGCACGCTACTGAAACCTGTCGTTTCGTTCGGCGTTAATCTCCCTTTTACATGCCGATAACACAGAATTACGCTGAAAAAGCCATTTGTACGAATAATCTCCACAGACCCTTTTCGGTGCTGAAGCAAATATCAATTGAAGGAGTCGGCGGAAGGCACTGCTTACCCAGAAGAATGTATTTTGAGCTCTTTTACGTTGTAAGTTTTATAAACTCAAATACAGAAACATAAAGACTACAAGATAGACTTATATAGAAGGACATACATTCTAGAGGTATACAGATGCGTTCTTGTTACCAACATGTGGCACATTCGAAAACAAAACTCATTTTGTGATAAGACTAATCCTTACAAAACGGAGGGTTACTAGTTTCTTCCAACGATCCCATCAATTTTGCAATCTGAAAAAGAAGTCCACTTAAGTACTAACGTTAATGAAGCTTTTATGGGAAATTACTTCCCCCTTAATTAGAAGCAGAAGACCTCAAATATTCTATCTGTTTCTACAATACAATAAAAGAGTTCGAGGGATCAGTCATGACTGGCATGAGGAGACGCTTCGTTTCCTTTCTGAACATTATCGTCTGAAATATTTAACCTTTCTGAAGGCATGAAGCATGATATAGTTCATATTAATTTCAGTTCCCCCTTACAGTTAGTTGCACGATATTTTCACAGGGCACTCGTGCACTTGTTACAACTTGCACTGATAATCGAACATTTTGACCATTTGGTTAATAGCATTTTGTTCCAGCACTGAAATGCACATTGTACTGGGAGGCTACAATTAAAGTTTAGCTGCTCACGGGCGTCCAGATTGGGCGGTAGTTATCGTATGGCACTGAAACATGGTAGATATGCTAATGCGTTAATGTGGAACCGATTTCCGCTGAGAAAATTAGTTCGAATTTTGGCTGTCAGGTGCAAATGTGGAGCAGTATACTACTTGTATGACGGTATGACCCCAGCGATTAATAATAACAACGAAGTAATACTTTTCTCACTTGTTTTCCCTTTCCAGCTCACGTTCTGTTCGGAATCCATTACATATCGATATATTGCTGCACGTCCTTCTTGCATTCGCAGCGCCAGGTTTGCACCTGGCTGCGGAAACTGGAAGTAACTTTTTTCTGGGGTAAATCGGTTCTGCATTAACGCTTTAATTCTGATCCACCAAGTTTCGCTGTCATACGGTAATTGCAGTCGGCATTAGACCTCTATGAGTAGTTACACCAGCAATTATGCGTGGCGGATGTACGAGTATGTGGACCAGATGTCTACGCATAGGTCACGCAAGTCCCGTAAATTAGAGCCCGGTTCTTTTTGCGTGCGGATCTGGCCCCTCGATAGTGGAGCAGTTGTATCCCAAGTTCTGACCAGGCAAATTTGGTGGCCAAGACACAACGTGATATCAGTATCATGCCCACACAACACATTAGCACAATTCTGACATTGTGAACTGAACAGTTGTACGCTGACGATGTAGCACGATAGCAGCCGACCAGCTTCACGGATGCCGAGATGCTCGTTCCCAGACGCCGAGCCATAACAATACGCCCTTTGTCAAAGTCGCTTACATCAGTGGATTGCACCATTTGGGACCCGTATGATTCCCCATTGTTTCTGCTCCGCTTATTTTCGTTGCCGTTTCACATTTTGGCTACACCCTCAGCTGACGTTCAGTCTCGTCGTGGGGGACTGGATGTTTGTGTTGTCCTCATCATTTCATCATCAACCTCCTCATTCGTGGCAGTGGCTAGATTGGACTGAGTAAAAAACAGGACTGCGTAAAAACTGGGACGTTGTACGGGCGCTGATGACCGCGCAGTTGAGCGCCCTACAAACCAAACATCATCATCATCATCGTGGGCAGTGGTTATCATCTTTTCCCTCACCGGTGCATGATTGTGGTACCAGAACTACTCTCAGCTCTTCTCTACAGTTGACTTGCAGAGCATAGATTGTTTTATGTATATGAAACGCTGAGAACCATAAGAGCTCGAAGCACAGAAACAAAGTTTTTGAGACAAATATACGTTTGTGAAAATCATATTTGTAGGCAAAGCATCAGTCTGATAGGTTGGATTTGTTTTTTAACCAAGTCTCAACATCCTCTATTTCCTATAAAAAAATAATATAAACACTTTATGTTATGTATTTTAATTAATATTTGAGATTACTATTAATAATGTTAATTCACAAAATTTTCATGTATAGAATAATGCCAATAATGTTTTCTAGGCTGTTGTAAGGCGTGTAGTTAATGCGAAACCAGGCTCAGAAGATAAAGAACAGGTAATAAATGTACCACACATGCAGTTATAACCTATCCCAACATTTCGTGATCTTCGCTGTCCTCACATTCATTAAGCACATTCTCTGGGTCAAGGTTCAGATAAAACTGTCTGCTCCCTTCAGGCATGAAACCTAGTAGTTGTGTTAGGTCTGTGAGTTTCAAATTTGAGCTAGTAGTTTTTTAAAGTGTGTGTTTCCAGGTTTATATCTGCCTTTCACCTACGCATTTGAACACTAGATTTTACAAGGCATCTACAAAGTATGGGGAAATGATAAACTGTGAAAATTTCCGAAATGTACATCGTTACCATGAACATCAACTTTTGGTTTGATGGTGAGGTTGGTAGCACTCTTGAAAGTTTTGAAATCCTCAGCGTCCATTTTACAGTTTAAGTGCTGAAACCATGGAACGAGATTGCTGTAGCCATTCCTGCAAGAACTTCCAGCATTAATGAAGAATCAGGCGTCAGTTTAGCGAGTGAGCATTCCTACAGCAATTAAAATCAGTGCTTTCGGCCCATATGGAAGTGAATATCACAGAAATCGGGAAGACAGCTTTTTGAAAATGTTCATATATGCCTGTATAGTGGTATAGCACAGATAAAGCTGGTTCACCGTAAGATCAACAGATGTCAGAAGCATGGATACATGCTACGATCTCAAAATCGATGATTCTCAAGGCCTCATACATTAAAGATGCGCGCACTCTTAGAGTTCAGTTTTTGTAATTTGTATTTCAGTATATAAAGTTGTATCAAATCCCCTCGATTTCAGAGCTGTTGTTCAGATGCATGATTCACTTTAACGACCTGACGACGACATGGTCATTAAGATGGAGCACTAGCTTGTCATGGAGAAGCATGTTGTGGAAAATTGTGGAGATTTTTCGAAGGAAGCATCCAAGCAATTATCTGAAGTGACACGAGTACACAAGCGTAGACCTAAATGAAAAGCCTATTGCAGAATCGAATCCTGTTCCCCTCAAATGTGACTTCGTGTTAACCAATGTCGAACCTTGCTCGGCAGCCAATATTTTAAAACTTAACATCCCTGATGAGAAGCGGTTGTGTAAATGACGTAGAATTTTTCCCACGAGGTAATACAGATGGATACTCTTTTTAATCAGAAGTAATGAGAGAGCGAGAGAGAGAGAGAGAGTGGGAGGGGGGGGGAGGAGATAGAGCACGTGAGATGCGGAAATATATATGGGCCCTGGGGAATCTGACGGTAGCTCTCTTGCTGCACGCACTGTGTCATGACTAAAGTTGCCAGGGTGTCCGGCGTTTTATAAGCGTGCCTGCCCAAATATATAGAAGCCCATCCTATCATGCTTTTGTTAGGGTTTTTACTGATGTGGTAGAGAATGTACAACTAAGGCCCGTTCCAAGCTAATGACGTAAGCGAGAGGAAAAAGTGGGTAAGGAGATATACGATAAGGATATATAAGATGCACTGTTCTTATGTCTGTGTCCTATCTGATTCATTGTAGGTTGAACGAACGTAACAAACAGGGTCTCAAGCACTCTGAACGAGCACCATCACAGAAGATTCTTCCTCTACCTAGACTACATTTTAACCTTGAGAAGGGGGGAACTGAAGCTTACTTACTAGAGTTACAGGCCCTATTCCACGAGACTGCTGAAACCAACACCGTGTTATTAATGAGAAAAACTTTTTACAGAAATTAATTTCATTTTCCCCGGACATCATGAATTGTAGCTTTGGCGGCAGAGACAAAGGTGGAGCCAACAAAGTTTATAGTCTACTGATATCCGTTCCTCATACCTCTAATATGATTGGAGTTTGATGTGTTGCTCACATGTTCAACAGTTCTGTACACGCTACTGAATATTTACCATTTCCGTAGGAATCATTGTGAGGCAAATGCACAATTACTTTGCCAGCTTTACAGCACGAACATAAGCCTTGAAAAAAATGTATGCGCCAAGTTAGAAGTGTATTTTAAACAGTTTTCCTAGCATTCAAAGACTAGATAACTGACTTCGTAATCTGTTAAGAGATACTTTTACAAATGTGCGAAGCATTCAAAGCATACTTACTTTTATTAATTAACCCACCTATAAAACAAATATTTTCAAGGACGACGTCTCTGAGTGTTATTTATGGCTTTTATGGCTCTCACACTCTTTTAAAGCTAAATATCAAAGCCGAAACAAATGCCCTGAAACTTCAGACATTTCTGTTAATGAAATGATTGCTCAATGTTCACAAATCGTGGATAACAGAACTGAAAGACTGGAGCAAAACTTCTGTATAATCGAAGCTCTTGGAATTTTAAAGTGATTATCAGAGACATATCAAAATCAGGCGGAAGAATTTAGAGTAGACATGAATGAATTGCACAGAATTACCAACAACTACTTAAAATCCTAGGAATTTGAATTTAGATCCCAATTTAAGCACGTTAAATGGATGACGCTAGCTGATGTTCCAACCTGGGAACAAGCAGCAGAAATTATGGATATTTTGTCTAGGAAAAACGTAAAACTGGACTGCAACAAATTTTTTGATCATTGGCAAATATTCACTAAATTCATGTAAGAAAACCTGACTCTGCCTTCATTAAACTTTTGGCTCACGAGAAGTTGACAGCTTATTTTAATTCGCAGCATAATGGAGAATTTTATTCCGAATTATTGATTATTGCTTTGCAATGCCAACCCCAAAAGAGTGACCTATTTCACAAACGCCAAACTCCCAAAGAAACGCAATAAATTGAAAACAAACACAGATGCGATGACGTATCGTTTAAAATTATCCTGTCAAGAGCTCCTCGAAACGATTTGCAAGAGAAATAACGATCTTGATAGTATGGCTGCTGATAAGGATTATTAATATTTAACTACATATTATTATTATATCTTTTACCTCTGATTTTAATGTCTAGTTTTATTGAGTATCTTTTCGTTTTCAGTCGCATAAGAGTAGATATTTATTTTGTTTGATGAAGAAGTTGCCGTTTATTTGGACATAGGGTTATCTTAGGAAAAAGACTGAACTATTAAAAAGACTAGGTACTTCGTTCCTACCGAGATTACCAAATTGTGACGCTGCCAACTGTTTTTCTTTAGTTTAAACACTTTTCAGGTTAATATAGCAAGAAACTTACTCAGGTGTATTAATAAACTATTGAAAATGCCCAGTTCACTACTTCAGTTTATAGTGGCTAGTACTGCTCTTAGGGGTAAAGGTTCGGACAATCATAACGCGTTGTTCGGCTTTCGGCTTTTCTATTTTTGCTCCTAGTAACCGCAGTCACGACCCCAGAGAAAGTTTTCGCAGGCCTAGAGTGGCACATGTTCGCACGCGAATCAGCCAGCTCTTCAAGTCGTGCCCATGCACTGAACAACAGTCGAATATTAGTCACTGCTGCGAATTATTCAAAACATGAACAATAACGGGATTGATGTGCTATTTACTATAAAATTTTGTTAGGGTTACAGTTACAATAGTATGAATTTCAGACTTTTACTTTTAGTAACTTTTGGTACAAAAAATAGCACTTAAAACACAGAATTTTTTATTTTCCTTAAGAAGCAACTTCCTTACACGTTAATATTTTTTATGTGGAAGTCAGAGAGGAATGTTAACTAAACATCTC
Organism: Schistocerca piceifrons; assembly: GCF_021461385.2. Taxonomy (NCBI): domain Eukaryota; kingdom Metazoa; phylum Arthropoda; class Insecta; order Orthoptera; family Acrididae; genus Schistocerca; species Schistocerca piceifrons. The sequence goes on from NC_060149.1 coordinate 58,821,513, forward strand.
ATATTTAAATAACAGAGTGTACATAATTTTCACGAAAACACTGAAAAGTTACGTTATAGTATCAATTTATTATTTTATTTACTGGTCGATATTATTTTCATCTGTTATGTTGTCTGAGTAAATAAGGGCCTGAATGTGTCATGTATGTGAAGTATGAACAACTGAAATTGTGAATAAGGAAATGTGAGTGTGGGAATTACGTTATGCAACCTTCATGTATGCCACAATCATGGGAAAAATGATAAAACAGGCAGTTTTCTTGTTTTTGAGATTTCAGATTTACTCGAGTTCTTCAGACGCTTAAAGGTGCGGTTAATTTGTTTTAATTTGCTTTTTGGGAATTTGTTACTTTGCAATTTCATGTATACTGAATTCCGAACGGGGCTTGGTTCAAAGAGGGACAGTACCGTGTTAAGTGAATTATAATACGAAGTTCATATCCTGCTGTGTTACTGGGCCAGTCAGAGAAGAGGTCTTTCATGCATGTTGGTGCTGGTAGAGGAGAGCGGCGCTTGAGTCGGAAAGAGTCCGTCGTCAGTTTTTTGACGAGAGGCCACGTAGCACAGAGCTCCAGACAATTTCGTTAAAGCTCGGCTGTAGTGGTCATTTGGGGAATAAGATTTGTCGTTAAGAGTTTATGGTCATTCGGGGATGACGTCTACGAATATTTCAGAGTTTTTAGTGAGGGCTGAGACCTGCCTTCGGAGGGTGTAAATTGTGCATAGCGTGCTGTGCAATCATAAGTGCGAACGCGTCCAAAAGTAATTATTTTTATTACTTCACTTCTGGAACCGTATTTCAGGACAGGCGTGATAGCAAGTGTGTGTCTACTAAGTGACAGTAAATGTTTGTACACAGTGTGCTCGAGATGAAACAAATTTTTTGTTTTGTTAATATAATAGATATGTATCAAATTAGCTTGTGAATTTACAGAAGCGAATATGAAGTAAAACTCTGTATCGTTTAACAAAAAAAAAAAAAAAAAAAAAAAAAAAAAGGTTCAAATGGCTCTGAGCACTATGGGACTTTACATCTGAGGTCATCAGTCCCTTAGACTTAGAACTACTTAAACCTGACCAAGCTAAGGACATCACACACATCCATGCCCGGGGCAGGATTCGAACCTGCGACCGCAGCAGCAGTGCGGTTCCGGACTGAAGCGCCTAGAACCGCTTGGCCACAACGGCCGGCTATCGTTTGCACATTTTTAGTGCTTGTGTACACCGTTACTATGGTTCCTAAGGTCCTTACGTTTCCACTATTTTCAAAATTAGAAAATTTGTCTTTATGCAGAATATAAGAAAGACACCAAAGAAAACTGGATTAGAAGGTAGGAATGTTAGCGTTTAATGTACCGTCGATGTGATTATTATAAATGGTGGATTTAAGCAGCCGTGTGTTGTGAGACGAGGTGAGGTATTGCTTCGCCAGGATCTGAAAACCCCGTAAAGCAGTCCCCCAACTGGAAACCACCACGTCTTCCTTTTCTAATATACTTTAACAGAGCGCCTGTAACAGTAGCCTGAATCTAATCGTGAAGGTAAACCTTGTCCAATCATATGAACCGCTAACATAGGACATCCCTTATTAATCAATACTGAATCACTATTATTCAATATTTTAATTTTCCGTTATCATTTTTCAGTTAAAAACTATCCAAAATTACGTAATTTCTGTTACTGGGCTCCAGGCTCTCAATAAGAAAGCAATGAACTCCAGAATATTGGTGTAATATAATTCCTTTCATATTAAATGAAACTCTTTGTAGCCCCAAATTTTTCCCAGAAAGAACAGCTCTTAACACGGCAAAATTTTTCGCCGAACACAAATGACTCTGAGCAGTATGCGACTTAACTTCTGAGGTCATCAGTCACCTAGAACTTAGAACTAATTAAACCTAACTAACCTAAGGACATCACACACATCCATGCCCGAGGCAGGATTCGAACCTGCGACCGTAGCGGTCGCTCGGCTCCAGACTGCAGCGCCTAGAACCGCACGGCCATTCCGGCCGGCTCGCCGAACACACAGTAATAATTTTCGTACATCAAACGTATGAGTAAGCATTGTGCACTGGCTGAGGCTATGTTGGTATCGTGGAAGTTTGATCACACGTACTAGAACTTAACTATCAGCAACGTTGCAGTTATCGATAGTGGCAAACCATCTTTCTATCATTTCGAGTGATCAATTCAGAATTATCTAATATGGTATCGAAGTGAGCCTCACCTAGTAAGTTACCTTCTAATAGTTCTGTAGACTCGCCAAATACCTCAGGTCAGAATCGTGGAAGTAACTTTTCCATTCATCAATTCTACTTCCTGTGGTAGCACAGAATAGCGGTCGCGCATAGCCCAAGTTGGAGCACATTATGAAGCACGTGCGCGCCGCTAATTTGTGGGCCAAGTTGGGCCGGCGGACTGGCCTGCGACTGCGTCCCTCCTGTGTCCGTGCAGACAGCGCTACTGCGACCAGCACGCCGACGAACGTGTAATGCAGTGCAGTGGACGTGGCAGGAGCTCAACAGTAATTTCAATAAAACGGAATACACTCTTGTGTCACATTATTGCGACTCACAGCTTTTCCACAGAGTGTGCAATACAAGGTGTAGAAAAGTGTGCGGCACTACTGTTGATAGATTTTCAAGGGTACTTTCATACTGCCGTAGAGGTTTCCTTGAATCCATTGTGTCTCTAATGATCTCCCTGACTGGACGTTAAACCATAATCTTCTTTCCTTTTTCGAAATCATTTGCTAAGCCGCAACGCTATCTACACCGCCTTGTGTTCTTATAATAACGGCTGCAGAGTGTTTCTTCTCCAGTGTTTCCCTGCGGACACTCCGACGTTCTTATATCGTATATAGTAGAAACTTGAATCATCAATGGAAGCTAAAATCCAGCTTTAACTCTGTCGACTCATTTGGAATATTCATTCGCTGATGCATCATGATGAACGCAGATGCAGTCTGCTTCGGAACCCTACACCCTTCAGACAATTCTGAATTTTGTCAGTGGCACATGACATTGTCCTAGCTTTATTGTTATTTTTGTGGAAGGGGAGTTAGAGAATAAGGGCTGTCGTACGGTTTACCTTCACGCACGATTTCAATCAAACTTAATCTTGAACATCAGAGGTAAACGTATCTCCATAGTTTATTCAAAGCTGCGCCATTAGTCCTCTCGCTCGTCTTTCAGGCAGACTCTCGGTTCGCTGAACATGAAATCACCGGAGTGTTGCAGAATGATGACTCCATACTTACTGAACATGTACATGGGAACAGGCACACGTTTTCCGCCAACACCGGACGTTGCATGACGTGACGAGCAATTTTTATTTGGGCTGACTCTCGCTACACATTGCGAAAACTAAATCGCAACTATTTATCGAAACACCAGACAAAATGATACTGACGACTCTTAGGAGGGACACCCTGTACATATGGCATTGATTTTATTAGTTTTCCATCCCGTTTATTTAGGTGTAAAATCTGATATTTGGGTCTAAATTCAAGTGTGTTAGCTAAAATTTAATTTTACAAAGGTGATGTGTTGTTCTATATGGCCTGATCGCATGCAGTGTACACACCTGTGCCGTGTGTATCAGTTGTAATGTAATAATCACCTAGCGCCGGTGACGTTTTCCACTTCTAGTTTGTCATTGTAATAATAAACGGAGAATGACCTGTACACGCTATATGACTTGTGTTTGTACCCAGATCCTAAATCTCTTGACAATGGAGGCAATTAATCCAATGTTGATAGTTCTATTCCCCTATGTGGCTTTAAATACATGTTTCTGTGCCCTTCCAGTAATCTTTTGTCGTAGCATTCTATCTCGTCGTCGAGGAGCTAGTCTGTTTGACGTCTTGAGTACGTTGCATTTAACACCTCTGAGTTAGATGAATGCCATTCTTCTCGATTTATTTAAATTTATCTCAGAAAAATGATACAAACGTCAGATGAATTCATCTCGACTAAGTAGTGGCCAGTGACTAATTTACACTCAAGGTGTAACACTAATCAGTACATTAAGCTCTATTAAATAAGATTTACACCTATTTTAAATTTCCTGGAGTAGACGGCAGTGAAGAAATAACAGGACAGGCAGAGATTAATAAAAATCGGAGAACCTGACATCCTACTGTTTTAGCAATTCCGAGTGATTTAGAAATGTGTAAGTAGCCGTTCTGAACACATTATCAACCTATTCTATCATATTTTCAGGTATGAGCACCTTCCGCAAACTTAATAGACTTCCGTAGACTGAAAAATTACAAGGAATCAGCCCACATCTTAGTTCTGCTGGGGACGAGCGCTCATTACGCTGGATCATTGGAGGACATAAACCTGAGGTGCCGCAGAAAAACTATAGAACTGGGCTAGAGATGTGGCTATGGTCGTGAAGAACACAGTGCATTTCACATATTTTTTTCCGGGGCAGGACAGAACTAGAGGGAGAGAAAGACCTACAACAATCTGAAACAACAATGTGCCGGACGATTTAATAAAGGTGATAAGGACAAAGCACAGATGTATGATGAAAGACGTTCGTTCCTTGATGAAGCATGTGCTCTATCAGTCCAGTCACGCCTCAATTAAAGCGAAGGAAAGTCTGTACATTGTATTAAATATACATTTTTTTAATTTAAAATATTGATATTTAAGCATCGACGTAAATGAATGTGGTAGTCGAACCCACGCGTCTCCAGGCACTCGACCAGACCGGAAAACTGACGACGATGGTGTGCGAGCGTTCTTAAGCTCTGAGAAACGAAGGGTGGAAAGTCCTGTCGTTGCGTTGTATTGGAGGCGGCAGCGCGGTGGCCCGTGGGAGCGGCGCCGTCTGGAACTGCGATTTAGCCGCCAGCTTACCTTCCACCCAGGCGCCCGGCAGCCAGCCACTACAAGCGAACACTTGCCAACTTACAGCAACGCCGCAACTTCGTACAGATTTCCGCTCCGACACAGGCAGTTCCCTCTTTCACACTGACTCCGCAGACATGCTAATTTTGTTACACAGTGCGGCAGCACTGAACAGTCGCTGAAGCTATTCTGGATTCAGTGGTCATTGTGGCCAAGAATGCTCTAATTTTCTGTGGTTACTAGCTAAAGCAGTTAAACATATTTTCTAATTTTCTTCGAGGGAGAGATTCAGCACGCTTGGAGATTATCGAACAGGGTACAAACGTACTCCGCGTAAAAAGTTTAAAATATCTGTTACTGTTCCACTACAATAATACGGCAAATCACTGGAAACACTAACTACCGTAAATACGAGTGGCATTCAATAAGGAATGCAACACATGTTTTTCTCGGTCAGTTTCGGTTGAAACAATGCGGAATTTATTGTGGGGCATTGTAGAATATTCACGCTTCAGCCCCTCTAGTTTTATGAAGTTCTGATTGGGGACGCCGTTATACGTAACCTTAAAGTGTTGTCTGCAACGGAGATGCGTTCCAAGCGGAGAGTTGTCACTGAGTTTCTTTTGACTCAAAACCAGAGAATCGCAGGTAGTGTCATGCGGTGTGTCTACCGAGAGCGGGCAATGAGCAAAGGCACTGTGAGTAGTCGGCGAGGCGTCTTTTAACATCGCTGTAAGGTCGCGCAAACCTGCCTCATCCACCCATGCCGGATGGCTGCACACAGCTGTGCCTCCGTCAATGTTGCGTGCGCACACTCCCATTGTAGATGATCGACGAGTTACAATCAAACACCGTGCTGCACAACACGTCTCTGTCGGTAGTGCTGGCACACTCGTCCACCGGTTGTGGTACTCAAGGCTGAGTACCCGCCGGGTTCCTCTCCGCCTAACAAAAGTCAATATAGACCAACGAAGGACTATCCGTGCGGAACCGCTTGCGCGTTACGAGGCTGATCGCGACAAGTTTTTGTCGAACATCATCGCTGACGATGAAACGTGTGTTCATCACTTCCAAACGGAGACGAAACGGCAATCCATGGAACTGCAACACACTACCTGTCCTCCGAAAAAGAGAGTTCAGAGCCGCACCCTCGACCTGTAAAGCCATGGTGACAGTCTTCTGGGACACTGAAGGGATTATTTTGTTTGACGTCCTCCCTCATGGTGCGGCGATAAATTGTGAAATGTGTTGTCCTACCCTGAGCAAACTGAAGAAACGACTGCAGCTTGCCCGTCGCCACAAAACTAAAATCCAACTTCTCCTTATCCATGATAATGCGAGGCATCAAGTAAGTCCGCGCACCAGAGAAGATATCACAAAACTTTATTGGACTGTCGTTTCTCATCCATCCTTCAGCCCGAATCTCGCATCTTCCAATTTCCTTCTGTTTGGCCCAATGAAGAATGCACTTCGCGTGAAGCAATACGTTGGTGATGAGGTGGTTACTGATGCAGTAAGACTTGACTCCGACGTCGACCAGTAGAGTGCCACCATGCGGACATACAAACCCTCCCAGTAATGTGGGGTAGGCCAGTCGCGTTCAACAGAGATTATATTGAAACATAGGATTTTGTAGCCAAAAGGTTGAGAAATAATATGGTGTATAGGAATCCTACATAAAACCAAACTGCTGTCAGAAAAAAATGTGTTGCATGAATTTTTGAACTGTCCTCGTAGCTAGAAATAAACGACTGGGGCGACATAAAGTAGATCTGTGCGTTCCACCACGAGGTGTGTTACTAAGTGTGAGAGCGTTACGGAGACTCTTAGCAAACTCCAGTGGCAGGTGCTAAGAGAAAATCGTTGTGCATCACGCAGAGTTACATTGTTGAAATTTAGAGAACATACGTTCCAAGAAGAATGGATTAAAATACCAATATGTAGTTCTAAGTTCTAGGGGACTGTTGACCTCAGATGTTAAGTCCCATAGTGCTGAGAACCATTTGGACCATTTTTTGTGGGGCGCTCAACTGCGCGGTCATCAGCACCCGTACACATTCCAAATCTGTACACAGTCGAACCTAGCCACTTTCACGAATGAAGATGGAATGACGAGGACAACACAAACACCCAGTCCTCGGACAGAGAAAATCCCCGACCCAGCCAGGAATCGAACCTGGGACCCCGTGATCCAGAGGTACCTTCTCATTGTTGGTCTCCATTTTGCCGACTGGTCGAATCGTGCTATATCCAGATCTGTGGGGCATTCGGATGTGGGACCGATGACCTCGCAGTTTGGTCTATTCCCCCCCCCCCTCTTTTAAACCAACATACCAACCATTCGAATGTGACGGTGGCCCAATGTTGGAAGGCAGGGGAATGTCATAGCTGGCGTACGCGCCGTCAAGGTTTCGTTCGACCACATCTGACCGCCACACGGTAGACTAGCCGCATTGTGCACCAAGCACGTCGTAATACTTTCACACATGCGCCGGCAACATTCTGTGTCATTCCACCTCATTGGTTGGACACTATCAGCAGACAGCCGAGGGGATTATCGTCCCATGCGGAAGCTACCTTTGAGAGCACATAACAAACGGCTGCGTATGGAGTGTACAACAGTATCGTGGTGACATTTATCAACAGAAAAGCGCTTGTCCACTCATAGTACATGTCTCTATCATCATGGAGAATATCTTGCTTTCGTACTCGATGGAAACTTTTCGAATAGGTGTTAGGTGTCGGCTTCGTTAAGTGCTAGGCTTTAGCTTCATTTTAATTCTGAACAAATCTTTTTTTATTCTAATACCTCCTTATCACTGCTGTTCAATAAGGTAATTATTTTCATATATAAAAATGTAGCACTGCAGATACGTATCTACTTTTCAATTAGTGCCCTCACACTGGATGCCAGGGAACTCCATACTAATACTGCATAATGCCATCATGAAGGCCTCATTTCGGTGAGCATGACAATCCGAAATGTTTTTCAGGCGTGCGATATCCACACAAAGCCACCCATCCATGATTATATCCAGTAGAGTCACCAAATTGTTAAGAACGGTCAAAGACATTTTCTATGCGGCTAACATAGTGTGTCCTAGCGAGACAGTGGAAGTGTAATAGGGCTGGGGGATTTGGGGGGGGGGGGGGGGGCGAGAAGGTACTATGGTGCTTACAGCTTCACCCCTGAGGCACCCTGGTGTTAAGATGCAGCAATAGTTCACTTGAGATTTGACATGGGAAACAGAGAACATGTTTGATTGTCCTGTGTCTTAAATATTAGCCAGAGTGGGAAAACAAGTGTCACTTTTCAAACAATAGAAAGAGCGAGTTCCCTCGCTCTTTTCGGGAGGCTCCCTCTCTTCCAGCGTCGCGGTCTCATAGAAAATTGTTACTGATATGGTTGAAGTAGAAAATCAAACGATTGGTCAAAATAAGAACAAGCTCTGTGGAAGAGAGAGGGAAATGTTAGCTATATTGCCCTCATTGGCAGTAATCCTAACAATCTTTCTCGTTTGCTCTAAAGTAATTTTAGCGATCTCTCCGCAAGAAAACTCGAAGGGTTGCCGTTTAAGGCACTCTTCGTCTCAACGGGTACTTTTGGGGTTGAGAGACTTTCTTACACTTCTTCCCTGGAGGTCATCGCTCAAGTACTTTGACTTTTATGCCTCCTGCTGATTGCTAGTTCCAGATTCCTACTTCACCATGAGTCCTTAGATAATAATTGCCGTACGAACTTCCTCTGCAGTTGCTGAAGTAGCAGCCCATCACTCGCTACTCAATGTTGATAAATTCTGGCAGTCGATGGAGTAACCATGACTCACTATTTTGCGTTTCTGCATATACTGTCCTAACCCTACTGCAATGACACAATCGTTATGCTCGATTCGAAAACATGTACTTAGTTTGTTTAAATAATATCGTAAGTAACTATACCATTTTCTTCGTTTCCTCACGGACTTCGCTGCTTAGTGCTCGTCACTTGAATTAACAATATAGATTGTATGTTCCGTTTTTCACTGATCTCCATTATGTGAGAGAATTGATGGTCACCTTTGCTTCACGAGTGTTTCTTCTCCTGTGGAATCATTTACAATAAATAATGGTCGAAGTAATCGATCTTTCATTCCAGCATATAAGGATAAACCCCTTCTATTCTCTCTATCACTATTGATCTTGACAAGAACCACGATCACGACTCACATGTCGAAGCCAGTACCTTTTATTCCATTTCTACTGATCACAGTTTACCACAGTACATCTGTGTTAAGGGGAGCGACCTGTATATTAAGAGGGTTGACTCGTATCGGATCATAAGCACTGTTAAGTTTAGCCGTTGCCCAGTCGTGCCTTGAAAAACTTCTCCACCCTTTTATAATCACAAGTCAGTTCTATCTTGTAGTCTTCGTGTATGTTTTTCCCAAAGTTAATTAAGCCATTAGTCCTCACCAAAATCAATCTAATCACTGCTAATCCGCCACAGACTGCTGTCCAGCCGTATCTGCCACCGCCTGTCTCTCTCGCCTCCCATGTCGAGTCTCTATCTCCTTCAGCTCGTGTCTGCTCTATCTGCCTTGCTTCGCGTCCCACTTGGATGTACCTATGTATATCCTTAATGTCACGTTGCTGGTAGCGTCATGGTGCTATCCACATCGCTTGTCACGTTTTACACAATATTTGTTCATCTGACCCGACAATACAGTCAGTGCTTTTGCCAGCAGTTGTCCTTTTGCGTTGGTTCATTATTACACCTCAACATCAATCCAGTCTTCGGTTTGAGTTGACGTTTAATTTATACCATACTTTGCATATGCGAAGTTCAATCATTTTTAATGAATAAAAACGTAACGAGAAATGGGAGTTTAACGGAGATACCGTAATGTTAGAGTAATACTCAGATATAATATTAAAAAGTGACATTAAATGGGAAGATGAAGTAAAATAAACATTAGGAAATATTAGACTGAATCGAGGGGAGATGGTATTCGGAGTATGATGCTCAGTTGCTTCCCTGTGTCCAGAGACAGCAGCACTCAGTGGTCCACTGCTTCCTTGCGTCCAAGTCTCGAACGGTAAGCGGTGACTGCACTTGCAACGGACATTTTTCGTTTCTAGGAGCCATAAAACTATGGAAAATGTTAAAATTTGCGCTGTAAAACAATCGCAGATGTATTTAAAATGATGATAGTGATATTTATACATTTTTGCGAGTTTTTACCGTATGTTTATCATGTACCCTACATCTTGAAGTACACGTGCATCCAGTTATTTTCCGTTTGCTTCCATATTCGAAGACGTATTTAAACTTGTTTTAACTTGCATCGCAATCCCCCCCTCCCCCTCATCGCCCCATACCTGGGAAAGAGGAAATATGTTCTTTGGAGTAAGATGGACGCTCGTAGTAACCTTTTTTTTACATTTACTCATTAGAAAATGTTGCCTACAAATTACATAAGAAACAGAAACAGCGCGCGATTATCCACGCGGTCTGAGACGTCTTATCACGGCCCGCGCGGCTGCCCCCGTCGGAGGTTCGAGTCCTCCCTCGGGCATGGGTGTGTGTGTTGTCCTTAGCGTAGGTTAGCTTAAGTTAGATTAAGTAGTGCGTAAGCATAGAGACCGATGACCTCAGTGGTTTGGTCCCATAAGATCTTACAACAAATTTCCAAATTTTCCATAAACAAAGGCCAGTGAAATGAAGAAAACTTCCAGTAGGTAATGAAGCACGGAAAACTGGTGGCACGAACTGTTTTCGAGTTTCCCAGAAGTAAAGGATTTCATAACGGACATGTGTAACGACTGTGATGTAAAACAGTAAAGATCAACTACCGAATGGTAGTACTTGATAGTCAAATACACTCCTGGAAATTGAAATAAGAACACCGTGAATTCATTGTCCCAGGAAGGGGAAACTTTATTGACACATTCCTGGGGTCAGATACATCACATGATCACACTGACAGAATTACAGGCACATAGACACAGGCAACAGAGCATGCACAATGTCGGCACTAGTACAGTGTATATCCACCTTTCGCAGCAATGCAGGCTGCTATTCTCCCATGGAGACGATCGTAGAGATGCTGGATGTAGTCCTGTGGAACGGCTTGCCATGCCATTTCCACCTGGCGCCTCAGTTGGACCAGCGTTCGTGCTGGACGTGCAGACCGCGTGAGACGACGCTTCATCCAGTCCCAAACATGCTCAATGGGGGACAGATCTGGAGATCTTGCTGGCCAGGGTAGTTGACTTACACCTTCTAGAGCACGTTGGGTGGCACGGGATACATGCGGACGTGCATTGTCCTGTTGGAACAGCAAGTTCCCTTGCCGGTCTAGGAATGGTAGAACGATGGGTTCGATGACGGTTTGGATGTACCGTGCACTATTCAGTGTCCCCTCGACGATCACCAGTGGTGTACGGCCAGTGTAGGAGATCGCTCCCCACACCATGATGCCGGGTGTTGGCCCTGTGTGCCTCGGTCGTATGCAGTCCTGATTGTGGCGCTCACCTGCACGGCGCCAAACACGCATACGACCATCATTGGCACCAAGGCAGAAGCGACTCTCATCGCTGAAGACGACACGTCTCCATTCGTCCCTCCATTCACGCCTGTCGCGACACCACTGGAGGCGGGCTGCACGATGTTGGGGCGTGAGCGGAAGACGGCCTAACGGTGTGCGGGACCGTAGCCCAGCTTCATGGAGACGGTTGCGAATGGTCCTCGCCGATACCCCAGGAGCAACAGTGTCCCTAATTTGCTGGGAAGTGGCGGTGCGGTCCCCTACGGCACTGCGTAGGATCCTACGGTCTTGGCGTGCATCCGTGCGTCGCTGCGGTCCGGTCCCAGGTCGACGGGCACGTGCACCTTCCGCCGACCACTGGCGACAACATCGATGTACTGTGGGGACCTCACACCCCACGTGTTGAGCAATTCGGCGGTACGTCCACCCGGCCTCCCGCATGCCCACTATACGCCCTCGCTCAAAGTCCGTCAACTGCACATACGGTTCACGTCCACGCTGTCGCGGCATGCTACCAGTGTTAAAGACTGCGATGGAGCTCCGTATGCCACGGCAAACTGGCTGACACTGACGGCGGCGGTGCACAAATGCTGCGCAGCTAGCGCCATTCGACGGCCAACACCGCGGTTCCTGGTGTGTCCGCTGTGCCGTGCGTGTGATCATTGCTTGTACAGCCCTCTCGCAGTGTCCGGAGCAAGTATGGTGGGTCTGACACACCGGTGTCAATGTGTTCTTTTTTCCATTTCCAGGAGTGTATATAATAAAACTGGTCGTGGTACCAAATTTTTTTATTTTGTTTTTACCCCGATCTTCGGGGTGAGGTGCCTAGTAGTCTGTATTGTAGAAAAACAATTACTACCGGCTCAAATGTTACGATTTTCTCATATTCATCGGTTTTCAGTTTGAAGGAACCTTGCTAACAAGTATGAGCAATCTCATTTTGAAAATATGTACATTTCCCTTCATAATTTCGTATAGAAGCAACAGCTATGGCATCTTCCCCGACGCACTATAATGGAAGGCAAAGCTTTGTTAAAGCTATTCTAAGAAAATGAAAGCATTTGTAAAGGACATCGCATACAAGACGCCAGTGTAACCTATTCTAGCGTACTGTTCCAATGTGTGGAGTCCTTATCAAATAGCCGTGACAACAGAGTCCTAATGAATTCAGAAACGCGCTGTCAGGCTCTTATGAGATCGGTATAGCTCATACGAAAGTGTAATAGAAATGCTTGGGGAATTTAAGTGACAATCCTTGGAAGAGAGACGACGTATTTCCCTCGAAACCCTGTTGGATAAACTTGGAGAATCTGCATTCGAAGAGACGAGTGCAGCGATTCTGCTAACAGCAGCATGTATCTCGCATAGGAGTCATGAGGATGCGATAAAAAAGACTATGACATGCACAAAGGCAAAAAGAAAGTCACTTTTCCCTCGTTCAATGCGTAGATAACATAGAAAGGCATATTTGTTGTAGAGTATTTGAGTAGATAGTTGGTAAAATCTCCTTCACAGAGCACGAAATACACGTATTTTAGAAAATGACGAGACGATTATGTCAAATAGATTCTTAGATTGCAAAAGTGAGGCGTGCTTGTTGCACATATACCATCCATAGGCCGACCACCTCTACTTCCGGCACAAGGCCCCCGACCAGTGGGTACTCTGCTCCAACACCGCAGCCATTCCTCCACCGGAAACAGTCACGTGCCGATCACTGCTGGTACCACAGACTAGATCAGTCAAATTGTCGGAAAAGGCCTATAACTTGTTGTAGAAAAGCCTATTACGTGCAAAAGGTAGGGCAGAAGATTTAATTTTTTCAACTCGTTCATATGTTTGGAAATACTGGAAAAATACGTATGGCCAACCAAATTTGTATTGGCTAACTTTATGTAGAAAAACTTCGAAAATATAGCACTTTCGTCAGTGTTTTTTTTTCAAAAATGTCAATTTCATGTGGTGCTAACGCTTTGGCATCTGTTCCCTTTTAAAAAGGAAATTTTAATACTAAAACTTTTTCTGCACCCAATACCAGGGGTGCTACAGCTCGTCAAAAAACTTTCAGCAAAATGGGAAAATACCAAGTTTTTGATTGCTTTTATTCCAGTTTCTGCTTATATAGCAGAAATATAAGTTATGTTATACATTGCAACTGAACATCTTAATTTCTGGCGTGGCTTGGACAGCATATACAGCACCGCTGACATTATATTCAGTACTACTATCGCAGTTTTGTGAAATTGTTTTTTGACTAACTCCGTACAGGTGCCGTACACGGTTTATAGCTGAATAAACTTAATGGTCTGTTACCAGAAAAAGTATGTACCAACGGTTATTTAACAGTGAACATTGCGTTTATTCCTTGGTCATGCTTTAAAAGGATTTTTTTATGAAACAAAGTGAAAAAGAATTAAAAGCTTTTCTGGGATATGAACTTGCTCCTCATCTATTGTCTCTATTCTCTGAAGAATGCATGCGAAAAGGGGCAAAATCTTCATTCTACTACGCCTTTGTTCAGTGAAGGATGTGAACTCAGTTACACCGAATAATTTTTTTTTTCCTTGATGGAGGATACCTAATACAAAATAACATGGCTTCTCAATGTTTCCTTCAAATCAATATTTTTCTTACTTAAAACGTCATTTTGGATCTCAGTTTTGCTATTGTATTTGATGGCTACCCATGCGAAGGAGGAGGAATGTAATACAATGAGTGCTGAGAGAATCAGTAGGTCCAGAAAACATACTTCGGTTGTAGCTGAAGCAGAGATGATAAACTAAATCCCTCAGGAAAAAAAGAATCGCTTGATCTCACTTCTTAAAAAGGAATTTCGCGAGTGTGGCACTGAGGTGGACCAAGCACAAGAAGATACTGACTTAATGATTGTATCGTCGGCGATTTCAAGCATTAACGAGTTTGAAAGTGTAGTAATGGTGGGGGAATTTGTTGCTCTCTCTGTGCTCATGACTTATTTCTTTCTAAATCCAGGAAGAGAAAGGGTTGAAGACATGTGGCTTTGCACTTCATCGTACAAGTTCGACAGTGAACGTATTCTGCTCACTCACGCCATTAGTTTGTTTTTCAGTCAAGGAGAAATGAAGTATTGCAACATTATTAAAAAACATGAACACTTAAACTCAACACTTGGCACATTCAATACACCAATCACTACCCGTGAAAAACAATAGTATCCGGAGAACAGTGTGGTGTCAGCAGTTCCAGAGGCTATAATAATTGCGGTACGAGCTATTTGCAACGTCTGACACAAAAAACAAACTCAATCGTGTAAGGCTGCCTCCCAATAGAGATAGCGCTCAACATCATTCGTTACGGCGTTACCAGCAAGTTCAAATGGTTCAAATGGCTCTAAGCGCTATGGGACTTAACATCTGAGGTCATCAGTCCCCAAGACTTAGAACTACTTAAACCTAACTAACCTAAGGACATCACACACATCCAAGCCCGAGGCAGGATTCGAACCTGCGATCGCAGCAGCAGCGCAGTTCCAGACTGACGCGCCTAGAACCGCTCCTCCACAGCGGCCGGCTACCAGCAAGTCCCAAGTTGAATGTGAAATGGGAACTTCATGAGAAATGGGGCTGAACTCATAGTAATCACGTTTCGTGGCCTATTGTAATTGTCCATGGTCCATCACCTGTGTCAGTTCTTCACTTTGTTTCGTGTTCATGCAAGCTGAGCCGTGGTGGAGCATGCTCCTGCAAAAAAAAAGCAGGTTTGAAATGTTCTTCCATTTGCAAGAACTACGGTAGAGTCAACTGTGAAAACGTGCCAGAATTTTTGTGTGACCGAGTGAGGTGGCGCAGTGGTTAGCACATTGGACTCGCATTCGGGAGGACGATGCTTCAAACCCGCGTCCGGTCATTCTGATTTAGGTGTCCTGTAATTTCAAAAAATCGCTTCAAGCAAATTCCAAATTCCGGGATGGCTCCTTTGAAAGAGCACGGCTGACTTCCTTCCCCATCCTTCCCTTCCCCAACCGGAGCGATGACCTCGTGGCTTGGTCCCCCTCCCCTCCCCCCCCCCCCTAATTTTTGTATGAAGAAAGTGAACAAGTAGATTTTATGGACGTTATTGAGGAAACAGACGTCGAAATCAACGAACTGGAAGAGACTGATTCACTGTTGGAAGAACAGTTCGGTCTGAGACCCACTCGATGAAGTTATTCTACTACTCAATGTATTTCTGATGTTATCAAGAGACTGGGCCAATCAAAAAGTAGGAAGTGACTCATGTATTCTCACCAAGTGCGCCAGTGATTGAGGTACACTGTCAGAAGTATTACGCAAGCAGAATTGACAATAACTAATGTTAGTATATGTTAATTCCTTTTTAATTATAGTAAAGCTACCTATGTTTCATTTGTATTGCATGATATCTTTATGTAACAGTAATTAGCTATGTCTATCGGTTTTCCTATTACAACTAATAATAGTTCAGTTTTCTGTCACTGGTTATTTATTATATGTAACACAAAGAGTATATGATGTACTTTTATAAACATGCATGAGTCAAGGCTGAAATGCCCTGGAGCTTAACTTCAAGTAGTGATGTATGAATCCCAACAGACGGATGCCCAGGAATCACCCGAATGCACATTGAATAATTGAATACCGGGAAGGGAAATGTTTAATTCCAATATATAAGATATAATATATTCGTTCTACATAAACATAAATGAAATAAAAATGTCCAAAAACTAGGTAAATGGCCATTAAGACAAAATTTGAGAAACTAATATTTTTTGACGAACTTTAGCGGACGAGGTAAGGCTTCAAAGTGATGAGTGGTGGATAGGCTGGTGTGAGTTCCTAATGACGGACCGTGAGGACGGAGTCAAGGCCTGAGCGTTAGCTCAAGCGTAGTCTGGTGTACTACTACCTGCTTGCTGTGGATGCAGAAAGAAGTTGTAGTAATCAAATTTATAGAGACATCTGTGCTCTTCTGAGAAGGAAATAGATGCAGAAGCGTCAGGAGTACAACAAACTGCGGTTGTTTCTGAGAACACTGAAAAAGTACTGTGAGCCAACCATTACCATGATCAAAAGTGTCATTAATGTCAATACTAAAATTAAGTCTACAACCACAGACAACACAAGGTCCGTCGACAAGTGCAGTAGCAGCAACACTCTTCAGTGGAATGCGATTCTTCTTGTCTCCAGGTGTTGTGGCGAATTCGATGTTCTGGATGGTTTTACAAACTGTCTGTTTAGAACGGCGACGAATTCTCCTGTAAGGCGTATTTATAAAAATACAAAGTACAGTCACCAACAAACTTTACATATTCACATACTCCTTTACCTTTAACCCAAATGAATACAGACTCATTTACAGATAATTTCCTCTTATTACGTGTATACAAAGACAATGCAGAGGGCGACATATAAGCAGATTTACCAAAGTCTTTATTTGCAAGTTCTGCCATATGGTAGGTACGATAGGCGATAATGTCTCTATGAACAAAACTTACAAGTCCAGGTACGTTAGGAACTCCCGTACCTCCACGTACAATGGCTACAGTGAGCCAAATATTACCATGATCAAAAGTCTCATTAATGTCACCACGCCGCCACGATGCCTTACAGGAGAATTCGTCGTCGTTCTAAACAGACAGTTTATAAAACCATCGAGAACATCGAGTTCGCCACCTCAGCTGGAGACAAGAAGAACCGCATACCAGTTAAGAGTGTTGCTGCTACTGCACTTGTCGACGGACCTTGTGTTTTCTGTGGTTGTGGACTTAATTTTAGTATTGACATTAATGATACATTCGATCATGGTAATGGTTGGCTCACTGTAGCCATTGTACGTGGAGGTACGGGAGTTCCTAACGTACCTGGACTTGAAAGTTCGTACCTACCATATGGCAGAACTTGCAAATAGAGACTTTGGTAAATCTGCTTATATGTCCCCTTCCGCATTGTCTTTGTATACTCGTAATAAGAGAAAAATATCTTTAAATGAGTCTGTATTCATTTGGGTTAAAGGTAAAGGAGTATGTGAATATGTAAGGTTTGTCGGTGACTGTACTTTGTATTTTCACAAATAAATTCATCTCTATGTAAAGTGATCTGTAGCGTCAGCCATTAAAGTTAAGAACACTGAAAAAGTACTGAATTTTCCACGTTTTTCGACTATAGAAAGCTTGCCGAACATAAATTTGATAGCACAACTTAGTTTTCCAGTTTTTTCAACCAAATAAATGAATTAAGGAAAACCTATTGCAAGGTTATCTACTGTCTGATAGGATCAGCGTTTTGGAAGCGTTATACAGACAAACCATAACACACCTCTAGACGGGCGGACCTCTAGTAGGTCGCAGCAGGGGAGCCAGGCTCGCTCTCAAGCAACGCGCGCATCGGCGGCAGCGGCAGCGGCAGCGACTTTGTTGCATCACCGTCACGTGCTCGCACAGCGGCGCGTGCTGTTCTTCGACCTGCCGCCTACAAAGATGTCGCTCCACGGCAAGCAGGTAGCAGTACACCAGCTTACGCTTGTGCTAACGCTCAGGCCTTGACTCCGTCCTCACGGTCCGTCATTCGGAACTCACACCAGCCTATGCGTCAGTCATCACTTTGAAGCCTTCCCTCGTCTGACGCGTGCCTTCCCTGTACTCGGTACCTCAGTGGCCATTGCATTTACCATTAAGAGTTAAGAAAAACCTGTTGCAAGCTTATCTACTATTTGACAGAATTAGTTTCGAATGCACGGTGCAGGTCACGACAAACTCTTGGCTACGCTACGTTAACTCGTTCCTTCAGTGCTAAAAACTTGGGTGAATCAAGCGGCATTCAGTACATGCTTCCCCATATTACACTACTGGCCATCAAAATTGCTACACCACGAAGATGACGTGCTACAGACGCTAAATTTAACCGACAGGAAGAAGATGCTGTGATATGCAAATGATTATCTTTTCAGGACATTCACAAAAGGTTGGCGCCGTTGGAGACACCTACAACGTGCTGACATGAGGAAAGTTTCCAACCGATTTCTCATACACAGACAGCAGTTGACCGGCGTTGCCTGGCGAAACGTTGTTGTGATTCCTCGTGTAAGGAGGAGAAATGCGAATCATTACGTTTCCGACTTTGATAAAGGTCGTGTTGTGGCCTATCGCGATTGTGGTTTATCGTATGGCGACATTGCTGCTCGCGTCGGTCGAGATCCAATGACTGTTAGCAGAATATGGAATCGGTGGGTTCTGGAGGGTAATACAGAACGCCCTGCTGGATCCCTACGGCCTCGTATCACTAGCAGTCGAGATGACAGGCATCTTATCCGCATGGCTGTAACGGACCGTGCAGCCACGTCTCGATCCCGGAATCAACAGATGGGGACGTTTGCAAGACAACAACCATCTGCACGAACAGTTCGACGACGTTTTCAGCAGCATGGACTATCAGCTCGGACACCATGGCTGCGGTTACCCTTGACGCTGCATCACAGACAGGAGCGAATGCGATGGTGTACTCGACGACGAACCTGGGTGCACGAATGGCAAAACGTCATTTTTTCGGATGAATCAAGGTTCTGTTTACAGCATCACGGTGGTCGCATCCGTCTTTGGCGACATCGCGGTGAACGCACATTGGAAGCGTGTATTCGTCATCGCCCATACTGGCGTATCACCGGGCGTGATGGTATGGGGTGCCATTGGTTACACGTCTCGGTCACCTCTTGTTCGCATTGACGGCACTTTGGACAGTGGACGTTACATTTCAGATGTGTTACGACCCGTGGCTCTACCCTTCATTCGATTCCTGTGAAACCCTACATTTCAGCAGGATAATGCACGACAGCGTTTTGCAGATCCTGTACGAGCCTTTCTGGATACCGAAAATGTTCGACTGCAGCCCTGGCCAGCACATTCTCCAGATCTCTCACCAATTGAAAACGTCTGGTCAATGGTAGCCGAGCAACTGGCTCGTCACAATACGCTAGTCACTACTTTTGATAAAATGTGGTATTGTGTTGAAGCTGAATGCGCAGCTGTACCTGTACACGCCATCCAAGCTCTGTTTGACTCAATGCCCATGCGTATCAAGGCCGTTATTACGGCCAGAGGTGGTTGTTCTGGGTACTGATTTCTCAGGATCTATGCACCCAAACTGCGTGATAATGTAATCACATGTCAGTTCTAGTATAATATATTTGTCCAATGAATACCTGTTTGTCATCTGAATTTCTTCTTGGTGTAGCAATTTTAATGGCCAGTAGTGTAGCAGGTTAAGATAACTTCATACTTGCTTTAACTATACGTATTTTCCAAGCAAGCGATGAGTCTCTTAGGTACTTAATTAGCCAGAATATCGAACGGTCTTGTGTCCTCTACAAGGAACCAAGCAACACGTTAATTATAGTTATAATAATGATTCAATGAAAAGGAAGAAAGGTATATTAGTTAGTAGAAACTTCAGGGTTTCAAACTGTGTTAAGTGGTTAACAGCCTACGAGCTTCCGGCAGAGATCTCCTTTGCCTCTGTCAAGTGGTGGACTGTCGTGGGGCTGCCGCTGCCATACAGCCGCGCCGTCGGCAGTGACGTCACTGGTGCTCAGTTCCGTTACATATACGGTAATGTTTTGGTGGAGCGACCGTTTCAACTCCCCAACCACAGGGATCACAGGCCACACTCAGCTGCAATCCATCTTCTTTATTGAGGCTGTTCTCCGATATTTTGTCCTCTTTTGCTTCGTTTATTACGCTTTCCCAGGAGCCGCTGGTCTGTTAAATAATAGAAGATTCGTCGAATGGAACTCGGGGTCCGTTTTCCTGTGCATGTGCCGCTACATCTGTTGTTTCGTGATAGCTTAAGCGGAAACACCTTTCATGTTCTATGGACAGATGTTCAATAATGCGGAAAGTCTGGCCGAAATATAACTGCCCACACACGCACGGCATTTTGAATATTCCTGATGTTCTGAGGCGTACATCGTCTTTCACAGGCTTCGTTCGTTTCCGGGTCTTTGATGAGGGCCTGAAGACTGTGTCGAATTTATGTTTCTTCAGCATACGGCTAATCTTTCCTGTTATTGAGCCACAAAACGGTAAAAATCCAATCTCTCTCGTGTCTTCTTCGGAGGTCTTCTCCTTTCGTGGATTAGATGAAACTGCTTGTGAAACACTTCTCCGTTTTTCTTGAAAATTTGACGTATGTGGCTCAATTCTCCGAGACAGAATCAGCTCGGTGTACCAAGGTCCTCAGGTCAGACCATTTCTGTGCTGGGTAGTGGTAGTTGGCGGTGTGCAAATACCCATCCGTGTGTGTGGCATGCCGTAAACGCTGTGACCGAGAAACCCATTGAGTTTAAGGCGAACAATGACGTCCAGGAACGGTAAGGAAGCGTCCTTCTTTACCTCCATCGTGAAATTTATGTGGTCGTGGATGCTTTTCATGTGTTTTATAAACTCTTCCAGCTTCTCATATCCATGAGGCCATATGACGAAGGTATCGTCGACGTAAAGATAAAAACAGTCTTTGCAGGAGCCGTGTCCAAGACGGTGTCCTCGAAATCCTCCGTAAAGAGGTTGGCTACAGCTTAAGCTAATACGTTCCCCATCGCAACGCCTTCCGTCTGGCTGAAATACTCTCCACCACGCAAAAAATATGATGAAGTCAGGGTATGTTCAAAGAAATCCACAACGGTATCGCCAAAGAGCCGGGAGAGTAAGTCTGTGTGATGGGCACACACGTGAATGTAAGTGTTTAGAGTAATATCGACAGTAATTTCATTAGAAATGAAGTACAAGCTCGGGTTAAGGGAGGACGGGGGAGGAGATCGGTCATGCACTTTCAGAGGAACCATCCCGGAATTTGACTTAGACGATTTGGCGTAATCACAGAAAACCAAAATCGCGACGGCCAGAAAGGGATTGGAAGCGTCGTCTTCCTGAATGTTAGTCCACTATGGTAAGCACTGCGCTACAACGCATGCTCCTCTCGGTCATGGCATTTTTGTCGGTTTACCGAGGAAAGCAGTTCATCATTACCTATCACGTGCAGTCGGTTACTATAGTCACCTGTGCAGTTGTTTAAAGGAACTGTTAAAAAAAGAGGAATACGAAGATACTGTTTGGTCGCAGCAGGCGGCTGCCTCCGCAGTCGTCTATATCCTAATGCGTATCAAGGGAGGAGGAGGAGGAGATTAGTGTTTAACGTCCCGTCGACAACGAGGTCATTAGAGACGGAGCGCAAGCTCGGGTGAGTGAAGGATGCGGAAGGAAATCGGCCGTGCCCTTTCAAAGGAACCATCCTGGCATTTGCCTGAAGCGATTTAGGGATATCACGGAAAATCTAAATCAGGATGGCCAGAGACGGGATTGAACCGTCGTCCTCCCGAATGCGAGTCCAGTGTGCTAACCACTGCGCCATCTCGCTCGGTAATGCGTATCAAGACATACAAGTTGTAGAATGTTTTACAGAGAGCACCAGCTGTCTTACTAGTGTTTATATCGGACGATAGAGAATACAGGTCAACAGATAAGAACGAATTGGCAATGTTACTCTTTTTATCCTATGTAGTTTGACGTGTCCATGTGCGATACCTACGAATTTTGTTGGCTAGGATATTGCTGGAAAGAACTAAAGATTCATAATAGTCTTTGCTTTAATCGTAACACTTACTTTTTGAGATACGTTTTCAGTTATTTTGTAATGTGTGCAATGAATAGTTACCTAATTGAAGGGAAAAGCATTTCTGAACTCTAGAGTAATGAAATGGGTACTTCAATTATGGCATGGAGTTCTGACCAAGAAAATAACGCATTTATGTCACAGACCATGCAAAAACGTCTCACAGACTTAATCTAATCATCGATGTGCTACTGTCTTAACAACATTTTCTAAAATCTGTATAATTTGCTCTGAAATCACGAAATAGGCATATCTACACTGTGTAAGATATGTTAATGAAGAGATAATTTCCTTAAAAAGGAATAAACATATCAATTATGTGGTGTCACCGCCAGACACCACACTTGCTAGGTGGTAGCCTTTAAATCGGCCGCGGTCCGTTAGTATACGTCGGACCCGCGTGTCGCCACTATCAGTGATTGCAGACCGAGCGCCGCCACACGGCAGGTCTAGAGAGACTTCCTAGCACTCGTCCCAGTTGTACAGCCGACTTTGCTAGCGATGGTTCACTGACAAATTACGCTCTCATTTGCCGAGACGATAGTTAGCATAGCCTTCAGCTACGTCATTTGCTACGACCTAGCAAGGCGCCATTATCATTTGCTATTTATCTTGTGATGCATGTACCGTCAGACCGATGTTCACCAATTATGGATTAAAGTTGAGTATTCCAGAAGCTACGCACCTTTTTTGCTAGTCTCTATTCCTTTAACTGTTCCAGACCTCACGCCAGCCTGCGTGAGCTTAAACGCGTGCCTTTCGGCTACCTCCTAGTGGCTTGGCTGTCTTGCCAAGTCACAACAAATTATATATTCCTTCCTGAATAAGAGTAAATAGTTCTAGCAGATTTACATTATTCGACCTTGACAGGGCAGCTCAGTTTCATTCTGATGACGGAAATACTATGTTTTCTCTGTTCTGTGTAAACGCATTTGCTGATGAAGATTGTTAATGATGAGTGATTCGAAAGTGTGAACTGCAGAACTCAGAAGCAGGTAAAGTCTTTAATAGCTCTAGATGTGGGTAGAAGGATGCAGAAAGGTGACGCTGAGACTTCTCGGCGATCGTTACGTGTGCTCATAGAGGTTCCTAGAGAATGTCTGCCCACCTCCGTCAACTCTTCCTTTTTCTATGTTAGGCAATGAATAAGAAAGCAAGGGAATCTCTTTTAACAGTGTTTCCATCTTGAATTTATAGCACGAATAACATTACGCAGCAAATAAATGCGTTAATAGAAATAGTTGCAATCAACGTCGGACGATATTCTGCAAAAAAACAGTAACTCTACATAACCGGTATGGATATAATTAAGGAATCTGTACGACCAATAAAGTTAGTGAATAAAGGAAATGAGAAAAAATATTTGTAGAAAATTTTTGTCGTTTAACGTAGGGGGTCGTGTTAATAGAGCAGCAGAGCACTCTTTTGCTTATAAACGAGTTACTTTCAAAACACATAACTATTGTAATTTCCTTAAAGAACAGAAGATTCAGGTTCCGCCCTGATATATCATTTCATATCTAATACCATGTAACGTTTAATTCTAAGTAATCCACGACAAAGTAAAGATAGTCCCTCAGCGAATATCCAGATAACAGTAAATCGGAGATGTGGATGGAGAAATGGTAATCACTAGCGATTATTTAATTTTTGTTTAAAACATTCGCCCACGAAAATCTCTGTATATGACAGAGGCGTCATCATCTTTTTGGATAGGAAAATATTTTACACCGACTAAACGCGTACGTGAGCAACTAGGTGATAGTTATAATAGGTAAATAATCCTATCTGGAAATATACTACCTCGCACGCAGCTCTCTCAGCAACTCGGAACACGTCTAGTATCTCTTTGCAAGCTAAGGAGAAAAGAGATATGTTTTTCTTAGATGTACTTGTTAGGGTATCTACTGCCTATTCCCCACTGATGTGGAGAGTGCTGAGCGCTGAGTGGTCGCCGTAATGCATGTAATCTGCAGAAAACGCTTCTGTGTACAATACCGGGTATGGTGATTCCTGTGGGCACAGAAAGAACAGGCAGTATTTTAGGAACTGTTCCGAACTCGTTCCTTCGAATATGTAACAGCACTGGAAACTGTCAGAGAGATTGATGATCCTTAATAGAAATTTCTGAATTTCGAACATATGGCAACTATTGTGTACAAATAATAGAAAACTTATTTATCCAGTCTGAAGATCTCTGTCATAATGGTTTTCCTCTTGGCCGTTACTTTCACATTTAGAAACCTTAGCCTCTGCTAGTCGCCGTAGTTAGGATACTGGGAGACGCGGACCTCAAATCCGCCATACATTTTTTGTGCTTTCCTCCAATCACTTAAGTGAAAGACGGGCTTTTTCCTTTGAATTGGATTTCCTATCTGAGTGTTGTTTCGTCTCTAACGGCCTTGTCGTCTACGGATCGTTAGCGCCTTATCGTTCTAGCTTTTAATCTGCCACTTTCCCTCAGTCCCTGTTCGTTCTGTAAATCATGCCTCGACGCTCTCTGACCAAGACGGAAATTCTAGCTATCTTCTATTATTCCCAGCGTGGCCGCTGCTCTCGTGATACCAGACACACCATAATATTCTGCAGGCTGACGATGAAAAGATAAGCACATCTACATAGATACTCCGCAGCACTTTGAGGATGTCATTTGGCCACCGTATAAACCGATGCCTGATGTCCTCAATTCACGAATACGGCGTGACAGTGCATGTAATCGTCCGTAATCACCCTAATATCTCTTATTTTTTACGCTGCAGACAGAGTAATTATGAACGGGGCACCTCGGATGTTGCTTCTCCACAGTGTTTTGCAGGTAGCATGTCACTTTGCTTCCACAGAGCTACTGCAGTGGTAGCAACACACTGTAATTTTGACTAACCTTATTTATACACCATAACGTTCTGATAGTTTTGGCGGCTAAGATCCACGTTTTTAAACTGAATCATCCCTGTCACTATGTAGACATAGACTGCCAATTTGGACTGTTTTATAATTCCTGAATCAGTTTATAATTTCAAGACAGTCTTGCTTCCACAATATTCTGAACATACTTGAAGTCAGACTATTAATGAATGTGGTTATGGCAAGAAAATTTGTTTAACTCTGATTATCGGTTACTTTCTTGGAATGTGTCAGCATATTATTCGTCTTCAAAGGCATAGGAATTGTTTTATAAATTTACTACCATCGCTTTCAGAAGTCAAATGGATGGTATAACGCAGTTGTAGACGCGGATCCTCGTTCATTCTTTGTAAAGAGTTTTCATACATAGTGACTATTAGTTAACTGCGTTCATAGCTGAGTCTAGACAGTAATATAAGATACGACCTGCACAGTAAGTAGCTATAGAAGTGTGTGTGTGTGTGTGTGTGTGTGTGTGTGTGTGTGCATTATGTTTGTAACGAAGGGACCATTAGAGAGAGAGAGAGAGAGAGAGAGAGAGAGAGGGGAGTATTTTCTTCTAGTCCACCCACGACATTTTCGTGATGTACAAACTACTTTTGTTTGCTGACGTTTGCGTGTTCCATTCAACGCTAAGATCGCGCCAGGTAACCTACAAAACGCCACCATTCTTCTATCACAACAGAGGCCGAGGCAGCTAATCCACTATCTGACACCTCATATACGGGGTGGACAAAGTAAAACTGGCCCGGAAAATACTGTCAATAATAGTGACGCGGAACTGATCCTTGTTAATGAAGATCACAGAGGGTGGACGAAATGCCTACCGCTGAGACCGGTGCAGATCTGTGGTGATTTATCAAACTTTGGGACACGCGTAACGGCTCTGCCTGGGAGAGAGCAGCAACAGCGTTCTGAGTATTCTGCTGGAACTCTTTCAGTGTGGAGATTATTTGACCACACCTGAAGCTTCAATCTTCCCCACAGGTGAAAAATACAAGGAGACAGATAAGACGATCGACGTGGCCAGGAGTTTGCGCTGTGTCTGTTGACTGTCCTCTCCTCACAAAACATCTCACGCCCTCTTGACAAGGTTGTCGAAGCGTTGTGTGCTGTTGCCCCGCCTTACGGAAAATATTCGGTCAATTTTTCATCTTCTGTCAGCTGATACTTGTATGGATTGAACAGTTTCTGGAGATAGGGTTAACGTAACAGTTTGGTGAAGGAATCGTGCAGACACCAGACACTGCGCAGCAAACACCGGTCCTGGGATTATGCAAAGTTTCTTCAAAGTACTGGTGAGTATTTTCTGGTGCACAATGGCCCATGTTCTGTCAGTTCACAAACCCTGACAAGCTCAAACAGACCTCATCTGAAGTAATGAACAACCGATGGTCCAAAAGTACTGATTCGGCGTGACTCAAAAACGACCGGCAGAAATGAACACATAGAAGTTCGTCTGAATGCTTTAACCTAACCTTAACAGTAAATTTGCAAGGATACATAATATGCAAGTGCCTTTTGATAACGTTTCGAAGCGAAGAACTTTTACTTCTCACTCTCACAAATAAACGACGATGCTATTTCGTCGGATTTCGTCGAAAGCTTTTCTTCACTCGAGCAATTTTTTCTGGTATTCGAACTCTTTCGGTTATTTAACGTTTCTAATTTCCTATTGAGCACGTTGCTCGTCATTTTAGCACGAAATTTTGTGTTTTAAGCTTTACTCGAGGTTTTGTGAAACACTTCCAGTCGTAAACACTAGGGCAAACAATTCCGCACACTTTTACCACGAACTGAGCTCCGCGTAACATCCGACAATGAACGTGTGCTGTCCCATCGTGAACTCTTCCGCCATATACCTCATCTCCTCCGCAAGTTTCTCAGGAGAGCTTGTGTGAAGTTTGGAAGGTAGGAGATGAGATACTGGCGGAAGTAAAGCTGTGACGACGGGTGGTGAGCCGTGCTTGGGTAGCTCAGTATCTGCATACCAGAATCCTCTGGTCTCCAAAATACAAATAAACGGCCTTTTCCCAAGATAATTTTCAGTTCAGAGCTCAGTCAGGCAGCGATGCCCGTTATCGATGATTTTATTTATAACACCCTTGGAACCAGACATCCGCTCAATCACCAACTAAAACTATCTAATAAATGTTGTTGCACAAAGGTCCGCCGTTAACGCTTATTCCGACGATATAACAATTATAATCACGCAACATAAAGACGCTGGTAGGATATTACAAATAAAGGATTCTTATAAGACAGCAGCAGGAGCAACAATAAACAACAACAAAACCCAAAACCCAACTCCTATAGTTCAATGGAACGATGCTTCTCACGTCACATATGTCCACAGAATGAACGAATTGATTCAGGGTAATTACAAATCAGTGGTGGAAAAAGTAAGGTGCTCCTTAATAGCGAACAATCTTAGGAATATAAACAATATTCAAGGAATTCAATATGTCAGAATGTTGGCTGTTTCAAAATTATAGTATACAGCCCAAAAAAACCCACAGAGAGACATTATATTGCTCAAATAAAGAAGTATATAGTATGGCTCATCTGCAATGGAATGCTACTCCTTGTATCTAGAGACCAGTTAGAGAAACCGTCATATGAAAGTGGGTTAGCGACAATAGATTATAAGACAAATGCACAGCCCTCATAGTTAAAAATCTTATAAGCTCCTTGAATCATCAAACAAGTCAGACGGATTTATTGAATGCCACACGGGGAATCACTACAAGAAGTGGAACTCAACGACGGTCACCCACGTGTATTACTCACACTCTTAAAATCACAACGGGAATTCTTGAAAAACTCCCAAACAAAAAGAAATTCACTCCGAAAAATATTATGGGAGAACTACAGGAAAAAACAGTTCACACGCCAGTTAACCAAATAAAACACAAATATTTTAAGTAAAAAGTAGTGTTGTCTAACTTTTCGGATGTGACTAAATGTTCAGCAAAGCCCTAGGCAGCTTACATGTTTTTAAACGATCTGTCTCCGACAACATTAAGGCGACATCACCTGACACTCATGGCGAACCTTTACTGTGAACATTGTGGCTTGACTGACACAGCGCTGCACCGAACAGTAGGCTGTTCAAGAATCCTAGACTTACGGGTGTGGCTAAAAATTTAAAAGTGCTATGCTATTAACGAGCGCAACGGTTGAAAGGAACACAAATAAGCAAATGTACACAGATTTAAAACGTTCCCAGCTTCAAAGACGAGAACACACACATCGCTTATACGAGGGTTGGAACTTTAATAGTGGCAACTATTTATTCACAGCTCGTACAAAATAGATACGTGTTTCAAAGTTTTACTGACCGTCAAAGTAGTCACCAGTATTGTGCATAACCAGTTGCCAGCGATGTGGAAGTCGTAGGATACCTTTAGCAGTGCCAGTTGCGGTGACACCTCGAGTGGCGCGGTTTATTGCCCGACGAATTTGTAGCAATTCTGAAGCGAATGCTTTAGAAATCGAGCTGAACTTACGAAGGCTTAAGTCAAGGGAGTGCATCAGGTGGTACAGCACTTAGCAGCCCCATCAGTCAAACAAATCAGTATTAGCTTGCACTGTACGTGCTTGAGTACTGTCCTGCAAAATGATGGTCAGTCCTGAAGAAAGTGTCATCAGTTCTGTCTCTATGCTATTCAAAAAGATTTCGGGCCTGCAGCCTGTCGTCGTTAGCTTCCATCCACGATATTTCGACTGGACAACTGCCAGCCATCCTCAGGTCTCTATGCTGTTAATTTTTGGAACACAACCTACGACCAGCTTAGAATGTGTTTTCGAACAATACGTATTTATGCCATATAAAATTTTCCTGATTTGGCGATCACCATCTCATAAATCAACCTTAAAGGGTGCTACATCGATTTCGTCATCCTCCTTGTTGTCTCTGATGGGACAGTCTTCATGTTCATTCACGTCTTTGTTTGAGTCACTATAACATGTGTTTTCAGCCTCTTGACGGTCAAATTCTCTTATTTCCTCTGGAGATCTCTATATTTTGGCAGAAGACATTTTCTATGTCTACCAAAGAATCTACCACCTATTCTGTAACAAAAAAAAAAAGAAATGTAACATAAATAACAAGGAGGGGTGATTTTTTAATTACATCACATACATTTCACATTTAACTCTTTACAGGGTGATGGAGAATAAATAGTTGTTCACGTTGAGGAAGCTATAATCTCTCGGGATTTATTCTCCATCACCCAATTAACAGAGTGTTTAGAATTATTAATAAATATCAGAAATATTTGCTGAAAGCTCCTTTTTCTTCCGTTCGCTTATCCTAAATGTGGCAAAAATTAACAGATTCATTACAAAACAACTGTTGCCTTGTGTATAACAATATGTTACAATATATTCACACAGGCAAAAGAAACATAAAAAAATTAACTGGAATACAAATTAAAATTAAAACAGATAATAAAGAAAAGGAGAAGAATTTGTTAAATACTTTTTTTTCTGTTTTCAGTTTGACTGCCTATTAATTGTTTTGAAATTTTCAAGGGGAAAGTTTCTGTAAAACAAGCATGCTTTATAAAATCTAGAGAAAGATATTTTTCTACATAAAATGGTTTATTTTTTAAAATACCGAAAGATATAAGCACCAAAAAATTAGAATTAATAAAAAGAAGTAATAATGCTCCATTGTCCAAGTATTCTGGCTTTCTATGTCACATGGTTAAGTTATCTAATTCTAGTTCCATTTTTAGTAGATTCTACATATGCCATATAGGTAGGTGTAACTTTATTGATAGGTTATGTAGGTTGTGGGATGTAATTACTCCTTTTCTCACCCTGACAGGTATAATAGTATTTGTTTTTATTAATCGTAGTTTTTCAGTAGTTACCCCTTTCGATATTGTAGAAAATAAACCACATGATGTAGAAAAATGTTTCCCCCGATTTTATGAAGCATGTTTGTTTTACAGAAATTGTCTATTCGAAAAGTTCTCTACAACTAATAGGCACATAGTTAAAACTAAAAGCAGAAGAAACATACTTAACTACTATTCCTCTTTCTTTTTTATTATCTATTTCAATTTTTATTTGTATTTCAGGCAATTTTTCTGTGTTTCTGTTGCCCAAATAAACATATTCAACTTTCTTAAGTAATGAATCTGTATATTTTTGCCTCGTATTTGGTTATGAAACAGAATTAAAAGGAGCTATCCCAAAATACGTGCAGTTTCATTATTGTCAATTTTAAAAAATCTGTTAATCGATCGAATTTCTGTTCTTGGCAATCTGGGTTAAAATAACTATAAATCGATGCTTCGAATTTTGTAATTCTGTTTTCTTTATCAAATTTAAAAACAAATGATTCCTTTTATCACCTGTCAGTTAAATTTGAAAAATATGTTGTGGTTACCAAGTTGTCATTAATTCCTGTACCTGGTAATAGAAAAACGAATTTTCTGTAAATCATTACTCTAGAATTAGAATTCATCAAAGATAAGCACCGTCTTCCCACTGTACCATTGTGGTTAATTATTACATTACATTCTTTTTTATATTCACCTTGTATTCGAATATTAAAATTTTTAATGATTATTCACACACTTTTTCTATGTTAAAAATTCCTACAAAATACTGTGTTGTATCTAAATGCAACAAATAATCATGGCCTTTTGTAAGTTTTTCAGATATCTAGTTATTCTTTTCATAATGTATCTAATTTAACATCTAATAGTAACATAAATAGGATTTTTATATTGTTGGTTAATAATTTTTATAATTTTATCAATAATTTCTTCAGTACCATAAAATGTTTGTACATTACAATCTCATAAACAAGGAACTTTTGCTTTAACTCCATGTCTAGCCAAATTAAATTTGGATAGTTTAGACCTTAAAATGCTATTACAATTTCCAGATGCTGACTTTATGCCAGAATTTTGTTATTTTCAGTTTCTACTTCGCTATCTATGTATTCCAGTATTTTAAAAACCATAGCATTATTGCAAAAGAGCTTCTGCAATTGATTTAAATTCTTTTAACATTTCTCTCCTTTTGTGTCATTAACTACAATATTTATAATAAGATTACTATTATTATTATTGATATTTTCTCTAAGTAATCATAATCGAAACCTTTGATTGGTTGTCGTTTTGAATCTCCAAGTAATTCTGTTACTGAATATATTTTTTTGTTTGTATCACACATTATTTGCAGCTTCCATATGTCGAAAAAATTTTATTCGGTTTGTGTAAAAGTAGCTAGAATTAGAGGTGCAATATTATTATTAAAACACATAAAATTTATTTGTTTACAGAAGTAGTTGACACTGAGGTAGCTGCAAGTAAATTGAAGTGATTTTCATACTTTTCTGAACTATGTAGAATGTGTAAACAAATAGTAAAAACTAAAACTCGGTAATTGTACTCAGCAGAATATTGTAAACTTAAGACATTCGAACAGTTACCTGAAGCTATCGAACCACTGAATCGAAGGAATGCGTTTATGGTAGGCAACTTAAGACAATAATATTAAAAGCTAAATCAGATGATGTTAACACAAAAGTAATATATATTATTCTATGTAGTCTTTAGCCAACTGTGCAATATTATGATTATTATCTTGACTGACACAACAGAAAAATACGTGGACAGAGATATTATGCCAAAATGGAGTATATTTATAAAATTTAAAGTGTTGGAACCAAGAGCGTCATATCATCTTGTATTTCAAGTATGAAGAAATTTTGATAATAAAGAAAAACTGTTGTTTCCTTTGTGTTTCAAATATGGAGAGGACTTACTAAGTAAATGCGATCACAATTATGACAAATAACCTTTATCAGAACTTGGATAACTTATGAACCAAATAAAGCTATTGAAAGAGGATATGAGGCTTAGATATGCACAAAGTACTTAAGAGTTACGTGTTATTTACCATTTATATAAAATATTCTATGAAAATTAAGTTAGAAACTAGCCTACAAGATTTTTAAACAGATCAGATGTATGTCAAAGCAGTTAGAATTATATTTGATATTGACTTTGATCCTGAGAGAATATAAGAAAACCTTGGAAAATATGCATCTGATAAAAATGTCTGAAGTCAAACATGGACTACAACAAAATATAGGTAAAACGTAGCATGTGACCGATTTACAACTATTTTATGAGATATTGTTAGATGATCAATAAGATAATATTGGCTTACGTTTTATTAATGAGGATTTGCTATAAATGAAGTACAATTTCAAGGATTATTATGTAGAAAATAATACAATTACACATATTTGTATAGCAGCATTCAACATATCAAATGCAAGACGTAGGCTGGATGACATTTTACAGAAAGTAGTAAAAGCTGTTATATATTTTGGTGTTGATAGTATAGAAGACATTGATTTATTGTACTCCAGAAAAGTGGTGTATGCTTGGTGGATGGACACATGAGTTAGGAATAACTGAATTGTCGATTGGGCTTCTGGACCTTGAAGTTTAGGAGAAAAACGATAAAAGCACACTTTAAACCATAAACATATTCAAAAGCTGAATGTTGAATTTATGATAAGATTGACTCAGGGTGAAGTGAAAGAAAAGATACAATAGGAGTGCAATCAAAGAACAAGATATGTAGCAACTTAAAAATTTAATAAACAAACAAGTTAAGAAGGAATTCTCATTTCAGTACGATAAGGAATAGTTCTACAAAATTATAATAGTGCCTTATGGATATTAATTTATTATTTAATACATTTTAACAAAATAAAATTAGTGTAAGTTTTCTGTGACTGCTAATGTATAAATAATATCTATATTAGCTATTTCATTATAACCATGGAATAAATTTATCACTTGCTTTTTATTGTATTCTCTGATTTATAAATGTTTTGATTTAGATTTTTTGGTTATTAAGTAAGAAGTTTTTCAAAATAATATATTAGCTTTAATGGACTTTATTTTTTTTGTTAAACTATTTATTGGTGAATGAAGCTCATGAAGTGAATAATTCACTATTTGTTTATAGTTACAAATATTCAGAATTTGATTTTTCTCTTTTTTTCTCATATTTCTGTATCAGTTCCTCAAATATCTCTTCATTTCCATAAGTGTTATGTCTCATACTTCTCAAATGTTCTATAATTGAAGATAGCTTATAATACCTTTTGCAAGTATCACATACATCTTATTCCTCTCCCGCTTTACAATTTCTCTCAATAACAATATTTTTGTCAATTTTAAATTTATTCCATACATTACTCATATTCATCCTTATTTAACTGATTAGTTATTTTGAAGCATAATAAATTTCTAACGTAAATAAATGCAGTCTCTACTCAAGAAGCTCAGTAATGCAAACAGTTGTAATTGGTTTAAAAATAGTAGTGTATTAGAAGTAAATAATTTATATTACATTACTGGCTGTGAATATACAGGAGAAAAAAATGGTATATTGCTTGATAGAAAATGTTGAGTTACTTTTACAAAAAGGTACTTGTGATTAATTAGTGTTTGGGTTTTCAATTTTTTTGAAGAAGGAAATATTAAACCGAGATATTAGGGAATGAAGAAACTTAATAATAATCATAATTAATTTTATGATCTAAAATCTTTTTGTTGAATTTAAATTTCCACCACCACCTGTGGATGACAGTGAACAGTCACATTGGACAGTGCAGATGTACCTGATCTTGAAACGAAAGAATATTCGGCGAACGGACTGGCCTGACCTTATCGCAACTTAAAAGCCCATTGTGCACTTGTGGGATATGCTTGTGCGATGTATTTTAGCACACCCTGAACCAGCAACGACCATATTGTAGTTGTCAATCGCGCTGGTGATGGAATGCATCACAAGAACTCCTTGCCAAACATGTGGCCAGAAATAGATCACATTACAGACCATTCATTCCTGTCTCTGGCCGTCACACAGCCTATTAAGAACGATGTATCACCTTTAGTAATGTCCATGGAACCATCATGTATAGCAGTGGTGTCAGTGAATTTATTGTCTTTGAATAAAATTTTCATTTGAGTTCGTTTCTTTTAGTTACCTTCTGTAACAAGATGACGAAGATGACTGGTTTGTGGGACTGTGCTGTCATCGGAGCCCGTACGAAGTCCCAATTTTTACACAGTCTCATCTTTTTTTGACAGTCCAATCTAGACACTGTCACGAATGACGATGATGATGGTGAAATGATGATGACAACACAAACACCCAGTCCCTGGGCTTTCTATATTATACTGTGGCAGATATTTCTATGTATGATCCAAGTTTCTATGAGTTGTCTTACTTGGCTGTGACATATCATACGGAGGTTAATTTCGTCGTTAAGTTTAGCAGACAAATACAGTAAAACAATAACAGGTGTGTATTAATACCCAACTTCATGGAGACCATAGGTGACTGAGACGGTGTCAGTAATTCGATGTGGTATATTTAAGGAGAGGGCACCTTCAGTTAGATGTGGTTCCAGAGGACACCATTATCGATTGTAAGTACATAGTTTATACAATGTTATTATGTGTATGTAGCTATGAAGTGATTGTTCTGTACTAGTTAAGATCTTTGAATGGAACTTTATAAAATATGTATGCTCGTAAAAGAGATATTGTATTCTGAATACTGATCCATACTTAGGGAAGTTGTATTATATAAAGGAAAAGGTGTATTAAACCCCCTCCACTACGGAAGGGGCTTGGTACGCGATAAAAGGTGGTTTTAACGGTCAACCAGGGTGGGAAGATAGAGAGCACATTATGCAGTCAGTGGCCAGCAGTTATACAGTCAACATTGTAGGTGCCAAATGAAGGATTTGGAAGCCGACTTGTGTTGAAATTGCCTCGGATGTGGTTTCGGCTGTAATATGGTGATCTTTTATTATGGAATGGCTCTGAAATGATGACTACGTCGCCAAGAAGAGATTTGAAAAGAGCCTTAAACTGCAAGAGGTGAGACCAGATAGCTGCCTCGTACTTGCCACCACTATTGTGCCACTGCTCTGCTAACTTCCGGAAATCAGATATGTATTTTAGTATGGACCAGTACATTTGTGTGTGGTTTTTCAATAATAATTTCAGTGAAAAAATATGTGTTTGAACTTTGAAATTTCCCTGATCATGAAACCTATGCAGGGTCCTA
The DNA here is from genome assembly GCF_021461385.2 of Schistocerca piceifrons. Lineage (NCBI taxonomy): Eukaryota > Metazoa > Arthropoda > Insecta > Orthoptera > Acrididae > Schistocerca > Schistocerca piceifrons. The sequence continues at coordinate 58,856,591 of NC_060149.1, forward strand.
TCCTAAACGTGCTAAAGACCGAGTATCCTCTTTCTGAATAATCAGTGATTTGTTTCTACTTTGAATGTGCCAAAGTTTCAGTGGTAAAGTGTTAAATCACCTGCTTCACAAGTAATGAAAGAGGCACATAATTGGAACTTTCATGAAACTGAACTTCGTTGTGACTATTAGTAGGAACTAATTTCTGACATTTTATTTAAAAATATCAATTGAGTAAATTGCTATATAATAATGAAATATAAACAAATTCAAGTGGGGTTAGAAATCCACATTAGTGTAGTGCAATTGTCTCTGAAATAGTTACAGAATTTACCTATAGAGTAAATGACAGTTTATGGGCCCCCACTATATTCTTATCCACAATGAGAAAGTCCAATTAAAGATTTTTTAGTTGCTATTAAAAGAAATCTGTGACATTGCTAATAATGAAGCCATAATAAGTATGGATGTAGGATTATTTCATTTCATTTGTGGTATGTATGTGTTAGCTGAAATCAGAACTCTTCCTATGCCCAATTTCAGTACAGTGTGTCTTTACTAACATTTTAATGTTGAATTAGTACTGAATTAATTAATGATTGAATTGGAACTTTTTTGTATGAGTGAAGTATTAAGTTCTCAATGTTTGCTGGTTTGTGTAAAAATCTATCTACTGCTAACACCTCGTAGTTCGTTCGTTAGTTGTTTAAAAGGAGCGTTAATGGAAGTCTCTTCAGCAATCCACGTTAATTTTTCTTTAAACTTAGTGTTTCAAAGTATTATGCCTAATTAGGCTGGCGACTGTTTAGTATTTCATTTACGTGAACTTTGCTATGTTCATTACTTACAAAATTAAAGGCTTTCAGATTTCTATTAACTGCCATAGTCACAAAATCCATGTTCGATACCCTCTGGTCATGACATAACGTACGTTCAGGTGTTATAACAAGATATTGATGGCGTCCTGTGGCTTATGTTTCATGGATGTTATATAACGTGGAAAGGAATAATTCTACAATAGAAAAGGATATGCTTAGTGTAATGTATGGGATTACGTATTTTCGATGCTATTTATATGACAGACTTTTCAGGGTGATAACTGATCATGGAGCATTGAAGTGGTTGTTGGGGATGAAGGACCTTCCAAGCAGATGCCCAAGGTTGGCAAGGAGACTAAATGAGTTTGACTGTGAAGATGTTCATGAGCCAGGCAAGAAGCATGGCAACATGGACTATCAAAGCAGGAAAGTTACAGTAGTACAGGCACTGAGTCATAGCCCTTTGGAGTGCCAGACATCGCAAACTGCTGACCCTGAATGCAAACCGTACACAACACAGCCACATTTCATTGCCTGTTCTGTAGGTCAACTACGATACAACCATGCATGGTAGTATCTGCTAAGCTGAGGGGTACTGAAGGGAGCACCCGAGCACATGCTGTTTGGGTATGGGGGTTAGAGGGCACCGAAATGCTGCAGAGCATTAATGGTGGGAAACAAGGAGACACGACCTAGACCAGTATATAAAAATTGTGTAACATGTAAACAATAAGCGGATACAGTCCATCAGCAAGTACTACTACAAAAGTTACAAGAGGACACTAAAACTTTTTAAATGTTGGAAATGGAAATTCTAGGCTCTTTCAGATGGACTCCAGTGGGGAAACCGATATGTTTTAACGATTACTGGCTATTTCATGTGGTTCATGAAAATGATCAGCATTCCTGATCAACAAGCAACTACATTGATACAAGCCAAGTTGAACAAGTGGTTGCTGATATTCCGTGTCCCTGAAATAGTACTCATAGACCTAGATACTAATTTCAAGTTGGACTTCATGAAACAAATTAGTCACTTTCAATGGGTCTGGAAACTAAGAACCAGCTCCCTGAAACTGCAAACCAATGGCAGAACAGAACAAATGCATTAAATGATTAGTGGATTGTTGAGTTACTTGGTAAACTCGCACTATAACAGTTGACATATTTATCTATCACTTGTCGCAGCAGCATACAGTTCCCAAGTTCGCTCTAACTCTACTTCTTATGAGATAGTTTACGGAAGGAAGATGCCTTCACCGCTTTACATTATCAGCCCAAAGATCAGAAAGTCTAAGGATCCTATTTGGGATTTACCAAGCCACTAAAAGAAAATGGAAATGTATACAGAGGGACAAACACCAACGCCTTGCCCGCATCTCGTGGTCGTGCGGTAGCGTTCTCGCTTCCCACGCCCGGGTTCCCGGGTTCGATTCCCGGTGGGGTCAGGGATTTTCTCTGCCTCGTGATGGCTGGGTGTTGTGTGCTGTCCTTAGGTTAGTTAGGTTTAAGTAGTTCTAGGTTCTAGGGGACTTAAAAATGACCACAGCAGTTGAGTCCCATAGTGCTCAGAGCCATTTGAACCATTTTTGAACCAACGTCTTGAAACGTCAGGACGATACAGGGAAACGTACAGACAAGTTCCCACATTATACGGTAGGATCAAGTGATTTGTTACTGAGCATGTATACTCCAAAGAGTAAAATAGAAAAAAAGTTACAAGGTAACGGGGGCCACACCAAGTGATAGAAACAATGTCACTAGTTAATGTCCAGTTTTAGTTGCCAACTGACGACAATAGTTCACTCCGAATACCTACAGACATTTGAGAGCAACCCAGATGCATAGCAACAAGTATGAGCATCAACCACTAAGAAAAGGGTGGAAGGAAATAATAAGGAAGGTGAGCTCAAGAATCTTGCACCACCTGCCTATGAGATACAGTAACAGTTGAGGCTAAGGAAATGTGAAGAAAAATAATATGTATCGTCATATTATGGTTCATGAAGGTAGAATGTTATTTTAGAGTATAATTTTAGTTAAGGTGTTATGATGGTATAGCTGGCGTGTGACTGCCGCATAGTAAGGTTTCATAGCTATACGGGCTGTAGGGAATAAACTTTTTGTCATAGTTGTTACTGTTTTACATCAGAGGTTTATTATCTAAGTATTCAAGTAACTATGCTGGGTGACATTGGATTTTTTGAAGGGGAGAGGGATAGTAATTACTGTTTCCTGTTCCCAGGCTGCTGCTCACCAGGGAAGGAGAACATGGAACCTTAATCATGGCAGTACTTCAACTCTTCACCAAGTGTGTAGTGGGAGCGCTGTGGGATCAGCAGTCAGAAAGTGTAGCTCTATGAACCAGACAAGAGGCTCTTATTGTCACCAGTCAACCATGGACGCTGAGACTGTCGTTTAATGCATGGGGGATGAGTGATGAGGTGAAGTGGTTGGAGGGAACGTTTTCGATGCTAGGCCAAGAAGCAGTTAATACATGTGTGTCCAGAGAAGTGTGGGGGAATGTAGTAAATAAAATATGCCCTATCAACAGTTACAGGGGCAAATGCAGTAAGCAGTACATTTAGTACCGCATACTCTTCAGCGGCCCGAGTGGGGTTGTGACTAGATGTGGGGAGGGGGGTGGAGATATTAAAAACGGTGTTTGAGACTGCAGACGACAATAATAGCCGAAAGGAACCATGGCCATGGAGAGGATAACTCTCAGGCAGTGATGCTGTGGACTTACTGCTCTTACTAGTTTTCATGTTTTAATCTTTGCTTTTTGCTTGGTTGAGCCTGTATTGCAGCTTTAAGTGACAATTTTTTTACGTTTTAAAGTCATGAATGGCGTATACTTACCTAGTTAAAAAGCATGTACGCCATGTGAAGTTGTCACGTAGACATTTTTCCGCCGTGAATATTGTCCCCGATCGAAACCGGTAGTGAATAAATATACTGTAATAAACTACAGCGTGTGTCATGCATTTTCCAAGTATATCGATGGTGCTGACAAAGTTTTTTGGTCTATGCTTTGTTTTATACTTATTATGCAGTAGTCTCTGTTTCCTTAAAAGTTTTTTCGAGCGACTGTATACCATAAGGGGTACCTTCAACCATGAACTGTTCTTCTAGGCACATATGTATCAGTTGCATAGTCAAATAGTCCTCTAAAACTTAACCACAGATTTTTTGGGTGCTCATCTCCAGAGGTTAATATTTCCAGTTCCTTACTGAGATATGACATTACTTTTCGCATAAGCTGGTTGCTGTAAATACCAGAACATTCGTAACCACATTTGTATATCACATCAGTTTAATGTAATACAGCATTATTGTGAACATTCATGCCTAAAACAAAATTTTCATTTCCCTCATCTGTGTGTATCATACTGAGTCCTCGTGAATGGCATCTGAGGAAAAATAAATAAAAAGTTCTCACTGTATGTGAGGGAGAGTTACATTATGCCACAGCTAGAGCTTCCCTTAAATTCATAATCACTTCTAAGTCATCTTCGGAATAGACTTGCTAATTTATCTCGCGATTTACTTGTAACCAGTTAACGAGTAACTGCCTCCTCTCGACCCCCATGGCGTCTAAGGATCCAACAAAAATTCAAATAGCCATCAGAGTGGCGGAAGCGCCGTGACGCAAGTTGGCCAAACGAGTTGCCGAACTTGGTCTGTACTGGTACTTACCACGCAGAAAATTTACATCTCAAAGCATATGCAGCTCTCTTTATGCGGTGCAGCCCTTCCTAATAAATATTAATGCAAATTCAATTTGTTTGCAAAACGCAAAAGAAAATAATTCCTCAGATCGTGAAAAACGAGGTCCTGATTGTTCCTGATGAATACAATATCAATAAGAGCTTGATTCAATATGCTGGCTTGACCTGATTTTCACCTAAATATCGGCAGGCGTAGCCATACAATTGATGTTTCGTTTGCTACGATTAAAGTAAGAAACTAGATCTGTAAAGCACATCTACTTATCACTTTTAGGTGTGTAGTGCTGTAAGGGCAGTGTTTTACAATAACTAACTGTTGAGTACGATGCCAAGATATTATGTCTGCTAACGTTTATCAAATGAGTGAGGAGGTAATATCAGAGGCTTATATGAACAATTCCATCGCTATGTCCATTTGTTAATCTCTTATTTTGTTCTATTGGCGGAATTTGTTTGGTCTGAAAAAACAGTATATAACGAAAATCCATTTTCGGAGTCCTCTCAGATTACTTAATTTAGGATTTATTTTCTGAGCATCATTTTCATTGCAACATATAAGGAAGCACGTATCCTATTTCAGGTTTTCTCTGGGTATTTTATTGACCATTTTGGAGTCTCCAGCTGAGTTGATACTTCCACTTTCGCGCGCTGTATTTCGAAGACGTAATTACTTGTCTTCTTCAGGCGCTGCGAAAAATGGTTGACTGTGGCTACGTTGCCTGGACATCGACAAGACTCTGCGGTAATGTTGGTGTCGTATTGCTACTTCTAGACTGGTTCTACATTTCGTACCCTACAAATAAGTTTCTAATTACAACATTTCTGTCTAACTTTTGGTGATGGCTTGATGTGCGCAGATAGTGTGCGTTTTCTATATAAACTGTGGAACTACAGGAGTATAGCTTCACACTACTGGGCGGGACGACGTGATGGTAGAGTATGGATGAAAGCGTCGAAGTAATTGGTTGCAGATCATGAAACCTATGGACGGGCTGGATGTTAGCAATGCTATTTTTCCCCAAGCAGTATATTCGGCTTCCTCATTTATGAGGGCTACGGAAGGAAGGTAAGGGTTAACGTCCAGTCGACTTCGAGGCATAGAAGTATGGCGCCATGTGCTCTTCAAGGATACCATTCAGCATTAGCAGTAATCGGTTTAGGGAAACAACGAGAAAACTAAATCTGGATTGTTGGATGATGATTTGAATAGCCGTCCTTCTGAATGCGGGTACAGGATCTGACCACTGCGCTACCACGCACTGTTTTATGGGGCCGATGCAGAGAGCATGGCTCCCCTGACTATCTGCCAACATTGTCGGATGAGCTGGTTGGTTGGTTTGTGGGGGTTGAAGGGACCGGACTACAAATCCATCGGTCCCTGGGATGAGCTGGTAGGTACATGAGACCACTGGTATCTAAGACTGATTACCGCCTCCATACCCCTCCCCATGTCTATTTCCACTTCTACGCCTGTGTCTAGTGGTTTTTTCAGGATTGGTAAGATGGAGAGATAAGTATGAATGATCGATCTATCAAGGCCACATTTTCTAAACTTATCAGGCTAACATTCTGGGACAACCAGGTCTTGACAGTGGGCAAGCCTAGTCAAATGGCAATCTATCATCAATCCACGCTCACTCTATAGTTGATTCTGGTTGGACCCCCACCTCGTGGTTCTCAAATGCTGTTTGTTATTGCTTGTTGGTGGCTTAAGATGATTCTCTTTTTGCGTGCATTCTCTACGGGAGATTAATATTTTTGCGCTAGATTCCGAGGCAGTGAGTGGAGTTTGTAGTGGGTACTGTCTGCACTTGAGTAGCGAAAGCCTGTTTGTAAGGTGCATTTTTTTACACAAGTTGCTTATTCACAAGGTAAATCTGGTAAGAAACAAGTCCCGCTCAAAATAAAAAGGAATTACTCCTCTACTATTTTCTTAATGACATGTATAACGGAGATACTTGTAACTTTTTTATGTCTCATTGTAAGTTTTATATTATGGTGGATAGAATTAGGTGTTCTAAGAAGTAATGAAGTTTCTACATTCCTTGTGTTCACGCCACAAAAGTTCTTTTGATGCCTACAAAGAAAAAAACTTGACCTAAACTCAGGAGATTCTAGTGTCATTGGTTTAAAAATTTACATGTATTAGTCCACAAAGACATTTTTAATATTTTTGTCGTGTGTTTACGAACAGAAAGTTTTTGACAGCAAACGTAAAAGTGCAGTGAAACAACGAAACATTTTACACCAACAAGTTCCAACTATTTAGACAGTGAGATTCTCGTGAGGATGGATACGACATGGACACTGAGCATAGTACCCATTTTCTAAACCGTGGTTGAGTGGAACGATCACATAGCTAACGATGTGTGGAAGGCAAATCAAAGACTACGTTTTATTGGTAGAACGCTTAGAAGATGCAACAGGTCTAGTAAAGAGACAGCTTACACTTCGCTTGTTCGTCCACTGCTAGAGTGCTGTTATGTTGTGTGGAATCCTTACCAGATAGTATCGACGGAGGACAACGAAAAAGTTCAGATAATAACAGCTAATTTTGTATTATCGAAAAATAGAGGGAGAGTTTCAGGGAAATAATAAGCGAATTGTGGATGGAGATCATTAAAACCAAGGCGTCTTTCGTTGCTGCGAGATATTTTAGCTAAATTTCAGTCTCTGACTTTCTCCTCTGAATGTAAAAATATTGTGTTGTTGCCAACATGCATAGGTAGAAATGATCATCATAATGAAATTTACGAGAAACAGAGCCCATACAGAAATATTTTAGTGGTCACTTTTCCCACGCACTGCTAGAGAGTGAAATGGTATAGATGAAGTCTGAAATTGGTTCGAAGAACCCTCTGCCAGGAACTTAAGTGTGAAATGCAGGGTAGTCATGTAGATGTAGATGCTGCTGTGATATTGACACTTTTAAATATGTTCACTGACAATACGGTTAAGATATTTTGCCAACTGTCATAGGAGTGTCCCAGTATTGGTATCTAAGATGTTAGAGGAATATCACGTGTATCTTATAAAGGCCGCGCAGTTGTGCTGCCACTACTGCGTTTGTTTTAAGAATCTTTCAAGCGAATCTAGATGCACACAGGGTGCCTCATGTTGTTCTTTTATGAATGACATATACATGCGTGTATACAATCGAAAATCATCTCTTAGTCCAACCTGACGTTAGGATATTAGCTTTACACTTTCTGCAGGAAGAACTACAGTTTATTTTCTCTACCAAAAGTATGTACGTGCTACTACTTCTTTCTTTGAGTTATTCGTTTTGAGGGTTGACGCTTTCTAAGTCCTCCACCGGTTTCACAGAAAGCCTCTTTCGTCGCTTTCAGTGGGAGGGAAGGTGCAAAGTGCTACACAGAGCTGATTTAATCTTCTGTTGGCAGCACCTTAGGCGTGGGCGCGAAATTTAGTCCTTTGCTCAGGACTCTTACTTTCTCCTCGTCCAGCCACTTTTCAGTTAGTTAACCCGGCTTCTTGTTTCGGTTTCCTCTTAATTTTGTCTTCCTTCGTGCACATGTTTTCAACTGCACTGAGTCAGCTTGCGGACATGTTGTATTGCCAACCAGCCCGAAGGAATCTGCAATGACTAGCTGACGTGCATATATGGATATAATGTGTACCGTTCGTAGCGTGTGATGGATCCTCTTTCGTCATAGTGCCATGCTTTCATGAGTGATTGTCCTATTGGCCGTTGTTGTGTTAGTTCAAAAAAAAAAAAAAAAAAAAAAAAAAAAAAAAAAAAAAAAAAAAAAAAAGGTTCAAATGGCTCTGAGCACTATGGGACTTAACATCTGAGGTCATCAGTGCCCTAGAACTTAGAAGTACTAACCTAAGGACATCACACACATCCATGCCCAAGGAAGGATTCGAACCTGCGACCATAGCGGTCGGGTCTTTCCAGACGGAAGCGCCTAGAAGCGCTCGGTCACAACGGCCAGCTGTTGTGTTAGTATTACGCTTAATTTTGAACAACGTAGCAACGACATATCTATCCCGGCATCTTGTTAGGAATTTCAAGGGTCTGAGAAGTCAACGTACATCATATGTGATTTATCGATGGCGAGTTCCTTGGCCACTTATATTCTACGGTTGTAAAATTTCCTTTTCCATTGTCAAAGGCAAATCAAATAAAACGCTCAATATAATTCAACAACATTTCTAATGTTTTATGAAACATTGGTTTCATCATGTAGTTCCGAGGATTGATGTAACGAATTGACTGTGTAATTGATCTCAGTTTAGAAACTATTTATTAGCTTAAGATTAACAGTAACAACCAAAAAGTTTGTGAAATACTGCTACTATGATGTACAATATGTATTATTACGTGTATAAGTGTTATGTTATCCAGACACCTATCATAAGAATTGTAGTTTTTGTTTATCCAAAACGATGAAAGAATTCCTAAAGTTCCATCACCACGCAGATCTTAAGGTTGTAATGCATTATTTCCATGTTATAATAAAGTATTTTGTGTAGGTTGCAAGTGAAACAGTTCAATAGTTTTTCTGCATCACCCTACTAATACGGAAGAATTAGAAATTAATTTATGTCTATTACTATCATGTTTCGTTATTGCCAATAAAGCTCTTGCAATAGTTAAGGCAAATTTTTTTTTTGCCTCCAAAACATCATGTTTTATATAGTTACTCCAGGCTAATTCGATGACAGCCTTAATACACAGAACGATATGCAACCCTCACTCTCTCTTTATCATGTGTGCACAGACAAGAAAGCGCATACGCACCGGTCTGTATGTGTGTGTGTGTGTGTGTGTGTGTGTGTGTGTGACGGGGGATGCGTGCGCGCCCGCGCACAGTAGAGCCCATCTCCATCAGAGCACTGTGAAACCGACCCATTAACACCAGCAATTTGTTTCGATTAAAGAGGTCGCCGTTATTCTTGTGTCTGCTGCTTCTTGCCACCTCTGATCCTCTGCTTTGGAACGCTAATTAAAATAAAATTGAGAAAAATAACAGTAAATATAAGGACGAGAAGAAGGAAAATTTCACCCACAGCACACATTTTGTTCTTAACTAATGACCTGTGTCGGCATAAATCGAGTTTTCTTCTTTTGCTCTCGCTGTAAGATTTGTTAACACTGCAATGCAGATCAGAAAGATCATTTATAGGAAAACATGTCATATATCGTAATCCGAGATTCACACACGCTTTTCGTATATGAACACTGTCAGCACGTATTGTCATCTGTCACATATTGCAGAATCAGCCACTGATTCAGGCTTGGAAAACGATCTCTAGAAATCTCTGAGTTGTTTACCCATGACCTCATGATGTTATGGAGTTCAAAGAAAGAAAAATCAATTTAAAATTAATTAAGACTTCTTGAATTTTCTGTTAGCACCGGTTTACTCTTTAGAGCAAGATATCGTGACTGAACTTCGCTGCGTTAGGACTCATCAAGTGCGGCGGCGCAGCTGTTAAGAAATTGGTCTTGCATTCAGAAGGATGTTCAGACTTGGGCTCAGCCGGCTAGGTTGAGTTCTTCAACGAGGGGTAGTCAAAGTCTATTTAGCAACTCTAAAATGAAAGTTACGTAATGAATAGTTGTAGGTGCCTGTGTGCTGTGCTGGCACATATTGGAATCCCCATGCCACACCGTCAGTAGACAAGCTGAAACAGAAGCCGCTGTCCATTTCTTCATCAGTGAGCAGGGACATTTTTTGTCTCAACCGCCCTGGCAGCGTGATACAGTACGGTGACGCAGTTACGCCATATCACGTGACGGAGAATCCACTATGGTACTACTTGTCTCTCCAACTGTCCCTTAATGACGCCATGGGATATAGATGAAACAAGTGAAGTGGTCGGCAGCATCACAAGGTCTCCCACAGCTTCTCACGGATAAGTGTTTACGTCTAGATTATATTAATAATGGCGCCCATTCGTTCTGTATTTATATAAAGCGATAGGTTACAGTACATATGCCCACACATGGGGAGATCTGTTAGGAATGGAAACTGTATGAGAGCATTTTCATTAGCTCTTACTGAAAGAAGACGTACAAAGTGTTGAAAGCCGGCCGGAGTGGCAGAGCGGTTCTAGGCGCTACAGTCTGGAACCGCACGATCGCTACTTTCGCAGGTTCGAATCCTACCTCAGGCATGGATGTGTGTGATGTCCTTCAGTTAGTTAGGTTTAAGTAGTTCTAAGTTCTAGGGGACTGATGACCTCAGCAGTTAAGCCCCATAGTGTTCAGAGCCATTTGAACCATTTTTTGAAAGTGTTGAAACTTAGATATTGAACCTAATAATGCTTTGATTTTTAAAACTTATAAATGCACTACATGATTCGACTACGTTGGCATAAAAAAAGCGAAACAGATCAGAGTGCAAGTTGCTTTAAAGCGGAAGTCACGAGAGACGTGATAGATCTCTTTAGAAATCGCAAACTCTCTATTTTGTTTGTTAGTTCGTAAAACTAGTATAAACCTTACTATGGTTTGGGTTCAATAGGAATTCTGAAATACATGAAAGAACTCTGAGAATGCATCTGTAGTGGAGCATCCGTCTTATGGAAAGAAGATGAAGTAACACCCCATTCTGTAAGAATTTATCCGTTTTTGCCATCCCTCTCGTAAAGTGAATATCTCATCCGCGTATGTCAAACAGCAACAGACCCTGGACCACATCCTGATATCCGGGAACGTGTGTTCCTGATCTTCCGCGAAGTCGAGGGCTATACAGGCAATAGAGTAATTACTGAGACAGTTACAAAAGACGGACTGGATTCGGTAATGGAGCACGAGCAGCAGTTTTACGGTAGTTACTGAGAAGATTTAGAATAGAACTATACATACGACTGTTATGCTGTATTGGTGAATCCATTAAGCTTCTTCTTCCATAGAATATTTTTGTACAGTCCATTGCCAGCCACATACAGCAATCGGAGTAACATCAAAAATTAAGTTGCACTTTTTTTGGCACGTTAAGTAAGTTTATGTCATGTAGGACTACACCTCAATGTGACGCAGATGCATGGTACCTTTGTTTTCATAATAGTCACCAAGTCTCTGTAACCATCGGTCGGAACCTTCTACCGATCGTTGAATTACTCGACAGTAGAAATCCGCTACTTGGTCACGGAACCATTCGAGATCCGCTGTGTGAAAGTCTTAATGGCTAAAAAAATCACTTTTGCCCAATAAGTCCTTCCTTGATAGCCTGGGCATTGTCCTGAATGATCGATGTCGATGGCCTTCTCTCTCGATCAGCATCATCCACCTCTGTGTAGCCTTTGTCAAACTGTTTGTACCATTTCACTTCAGCTGTAAGCGAGATTGAATTTGGTTCTTTTTGTGGGCAATTTAGACATTCAGCCTTAAGGAATTGTACTGTCCCACATGCCTCAAATATGGATTACGTTTTCAGTTGCTGCACCGTTTCGCTCCCACACTGTGATGCACTTGTTCCATACTACCACAGCAAAAGTGTGTCTCCAGGAAACACTGAACATGTATTCTCCTTTGACAATGCACAATGTTCTCATTGTGGGACGACATGTGTGACTTGCTTTGTGATGTCCCTACGTATAGTACAGTTCTCGTTCAACCTGACTACAGAACTATCCTTTGGAATGTATGGTTACATAAAGAGTCCCTGCAACTTATACTGCGTTCTGTTTAACACTGTAATCACCAAAAATGGAATGATGGACGACGGACTCGACATAATAGCCATACTGGTGGTGTAATACCTGTTCTGATACCCCTGAGTAATGTGAGTAGCCGACTCATCAGCACTTCTCACAGCCTCGCCATCCACCGAATCTAATTTGTTTGCCTTTGTATCCGGCAGTGATTTGGATTCGCAGCCAAGGTGCAGCATCGATATAGAGTGTGAACAGCTGCAGACGGCGCAACCCGAGAGCACAATGGCCGTGCCCTTTGGCGGGCTTCTGCGTCGTCACGTACAGCCACTTGCCTGTTATCGCTTCAGGCCTTCAGACCGCGCCATTTCACACAGTGATAGACTATTGCTTGTTTTACGGTTTTCTCTCTTTCGGTATTTATTCTGGACCGACATTATACACATATGTCGACCCTGCTGTGTTTTTCGATTCTGGGTCGGTAGGGAAAATGTTACGCACCGGTTGTCGAACGTGTGATATTTTCTTCGCAACATGTTTCGGGACTATGCTACCCCATTATCAAGTGCTATAAAACAACTAAACAAATCATTATGTCGCAATACTACACATTCTAATAACCATCAAATATTTATGTCGTCCTGTAGTATGACATACCTTTAAACTTCTATACCATTAGGCACCGCTAGAAATAAAACATAAAAAAAATCAAACACGCATTGTCAGACATGAAACTGTTCCTATTATATCTCGTATTGGCGTCTTATATTCTTAAGCCTCAGTCGTACACTAACGGCAGCCGTTTCCCCTGCAACGCATATGTTACAGCCCCCAACAATGCTGCTATCTATCATAAAGTCTATGAACATTATATGTCTAGTCCTACCAAATTGGAAAATCAATGCTATACCTATGTTGCAATGTGTGCGTCCATAAAGAATAACCAGGAGAAGAGAATAAACCTAACGCTGCTAATCTGAATAAGTTGATTGCTGCTTCACGAACAGAACATTGCTAAAGTGGGCCCAGAAATGCCCATTGGACGCTTCTGTCTTCCCATTTAACACGCTGACGCATTCTTTTCTTAAGGCGTAAAACATCTCCACTTCCTCTAAATCTGACAACAGCCACCCTTTATCATCGAAATGCAAATCCCTCGTGGTGTCTGTGATGTTACCCAACAAATGCTGCTAATTCTTGAGGTGCTTCGCCACCGACGATGAGCGTATTTCTTTATTATTTATTACTAATAGCACTTGATAACGGGACAACGTAGCAGTGGAACACGTTTTGGTAAATCACACGTTTGACAAATTGTGCGTAATGTTCTCTGAACCGATTAATGGGACAGTTGTACGATGGCTTTACAACAGATAGCCTTTCCGAGTCTGTTTCTAGCCACCCATTCACTGCGTCAGCTTAGTCGTTACCGACCGCGCCGAACGGTCGTTTATCCAGCGGTCACTGCGTCACTACGAGGACATGCCGAGTGATACGCAGCTTTTCCTACCTGCAGCGAGTAGGAGAGAAAAGTTTGCTGGTACAGTACACTTACTTTATTTCTCATCAGGATTTTCATCCAACGAACTTTGCAAGGAAAGAAAGGAAGATCAGTATTCAAATCACGTCAACGACTTCATCATTACGGGTGGAGCGGAAGCGGGGGTTAGGGAAGATTAGGGAAGGAGACCATGTCCTTTTCAAAGCAACCATCCCGGCATTTGCCTTACATGACATACGGAAACAACAAAATACCTGAGTCTTGAAGTCCGGACGGGAATCTGTACTGGCGTCCTCCCGAGTAAATGCGAGAGCCTTAGCTCCGCGCTCCGGCTTATTCAGGGTACTCGAATGACGCTAGTATTCGTCAGATTTGAATGTTTCGGTTCACAAAATTGCAATAGCTTACTTTGCCACGCTTATCATTTGTTTCAGAATTTTAACAGAGTTGCGCAGTCTGTAAAGAAGAATGGAGCGAGCAGCAGTGCCTCATACCTCGAACTGGCATCAAGCGAATTGTTCATGCGCAGCGATGGGAAAAAAAACTGTAATTATTTGTCTGTGTAACAGGGCACAGTTTTCCATCATGTATATGTGTTAACTCAGAGCAAACCGTGGCAACTAAATGGTTTTATTTTCATTGGGCTGAGCATATTGTTACAATTTGCAAGAAGATATCACCTCCACACCCTACAAAAAGTAAAAGTTTCTTCCTTTTATAAAATTATTGACAATTCTGCGGCCACTTCTTGATGTCATACGCGTAGCCTGTCAGCACTCGTCTCGAAATCTTCGATCTTAGGTCATATTGTTGCAATTTTGAGGACGGACATCGAAGATTCGATCTCCACTGCTGGCGGTCGGGATACCTGCAGATGCTGATGAGTGCGTGCGTACGATAAGTATGCGAGATGCGCCTTCTTGAGCAATTTTGACCAACATACGAACATGCTGAGGATTAGCTGGGTGGATCAGCGAATGAATCAAGAGGTAGTAGTTCGAAATGTGAAGAAAATAACTTTTGGCAAAGTAGACTAAGAGAAGGATCGGTTTATAGTACACATCATGAATCATCAATGAATCTTTAGTTTGGTAAGAGGGAAATTTGGGGGGTGAAAACTGTTAGACACCAAGACTTGAGAACTGTACGCACATTCAAACGGATGTCGGTTGCAGAAGCTACACAGAGCTGAAGAAGTTTGTACAAGATAGACTCCCCTGGAAAGCTGCATCCAGACAGTCCTCGGATTGAAGATCACAAGAGCAACAACAGCAGCAGCAACAGCAACACTCTCAACTATCCAGGAAACTAATAAAGAAAGGCAGAGCTTCTCCATGCACTCACGGTCCCTCACCACCTCAACGTATATAGTCTTTTAAATCTCCCCTCGACTTTATGGCTCCTGTCTGAGAAGATAGCAGAAACCATATTCCTCGTATGAGTATAATCTTTCGTGTCATATTCCATCACTTAGCTACTTCAGTATTTATTTTCAGTAGCAGGAAATTAATTGTCTACTGATCTCCCCTACTGTATCAAGTAACTAGATAACATCTCCACCTGTAACAGATAGCAAACAAAACATGAACTCACACAACAACATCATCTGCTCTGTTCTTCTCGGACCCCAGGTTCCGTATCTCACATTGTTCAGTGGAACATCCTCCTGGTACATCATTTACTGTCTGTAAAGAATCACTGTGATGGTAAGAACTACCCACCTATCAAGGGGGTCAGTGTGGGGGTGAAAAAGCAATGTAGCCCACGACACGGGAATACACATTATTCAGTCATGCAGTACCTGACGACCATCACAAAATGATGATAAGAAAAAGAGTTGTCACTTACTACATTTTCGCTCACCATGCGGTAAAACTGCCATATTAAGCATGACGTTTTAATTAATTACTCCTTTACTGGTAACTGTAGTACTGACACATTCCCCAGACAGTATTCACAGATATCACTGAACGTAACAGAAAAATTACATTATTGGACGACACTCAGTTCATGACATATGACGTCATAAATACAGAAAGCGAGAAAAACTACCGAATCATGGAAAACATTTAAATTTGTGACAAAAATGTTCAAATGTGAGCGAAATCTAGGGGGTCATCAGTACCTAAGCTTACACACTACTTAACCTAAATTGTCCTAAGGACAAACACACACACCCATGCCCGAAGGAGGACTCGAACCTCCGCCGGGACCAGAAATTGTGACATCATGGGCACTTACTCTATTCGCAACACTTTTCACAGACAGAATCCACATTTGGTGTTGGATCTACATACAGAAACATTTCATTGTACAACACACAGTTAATTAGATATGAAGTGAAATACTGAGATGCGAGAATAAACTGTTGCAGTATGTATGACGGTTTTTGCTACTACTTTCATTCACAACACATTAGATGGTTGAGATGCCTGCTAAACCAGCAGGACGGGACAGGTAGTTTAAGTTGTGGAAAGGGGCCAAAATAAGCAGCTGTCAGTTACACTCGAACATACAACCTTTTATTTGATCAAACATTACAAAATCTAATAATTTTTTTTTTAAAACACAGCTTTAGTTTTGGAACTTAATTAGCGGCTCAATACGCCGTACAATCCCATGCCTTAAGGTCAAGACCACTTTAATTTAAAACCGGCTGAAAGCCAATAACTTAAAGCTCAACCAAACTCAGAAATTTAAAAGGCAAAGCCTTATCTTAAAGCAGTTCCTTAATTAGGTTGAAGGCCCAAAGAAATTGACACTTAAAGAGCAAAACAACTTAAATTCAAAATCGGCTGAAGGCCCAACACTTAAGACTAATGTTAATTAATTTTAAAAATGCCAAAGGCTTTACGTAAAACAGTTCTTAAATTAGGCTGAAAGCCCAAACCATCTGACGCCTTAAGTGCAAAACAACCTTAATCTAAAAATTGGCTAGAAGCACACTGACGCTGGCTTAGGTGAGACAGGCAGTATTCCCAACCATTGTTAATCCGACGACTATCCAACGGACAGAAAGTCAACGGACCCACCGACAAGATAAACTCCGCTTCAACCGACCAGCAGACAACAGGTAGTTCAATGGAACAACGTAGAAGGCATTGGCGCCCAAAACCATTTACACATTGAGCTGTCAAACTACACAGCATGCTGGACAGCGACAACACGATGAGAAAAATACACTGTCTGAATTTACGTCAACGGTCGTGTGGGTGTTATCGTTCAAAGACATACTTTAAAGGAAGACGTGGAAATCCTAATAAATAAGAGGTGGGAAGATGAGGTGAGGAAAACGGAAAGGCCGAGTAGGGTTTTCAGCTTCTGCTTTTCCGCCAATAGCTATTTACTTAACGATTTTGTCTAGGCAGAGTATCCCTCCATTATGTGGCTACCCTTTCTTGATTTTTCATTCGGGCTCTAAATTTGGTCTCAATAGTTTTCCTTTATTTTCTCCTTACCAGATCACTATGGTACCATTTGTTTTGGGCCCATCCACTTTTGGCGGTGTTTTGTTTTGACGGACAATGAATGTTGGGAAACAATATTCCGAGCTTTTCCGCTCTAATGTTTTAATCATGTGAATAATAATATTTTGATATTCTCCTGTAAAATTTTTAATATTTAGAAAAATTTAGTGTCTCGGGTATGTTATCCCTTCCGGATTTATTGTTATGCATGTGTTGACCTGAAGATGTGGCTTTTAGTACCACGAAACCTGTTGTGATCCAGTAATACAGGGCTACATACAGCTGAAGCGGTTATTAATACCCAAGATGAACCATATAATTATTTCAGCAACCTACCGTGTATTAAACATGCATTTCCATTACACTTGATAGTACAAGGAGGGGCAGATCAAAGCGTCCCGGGCGAGTGGCTACGACTGGATTCGAATGAATGCAACTAACCACACCCCGTGACGCGCGCACCTCGTGCCACGTTATCCATAACGGTTCAGGGCGTAGTGTGGACTGTGAAAGAGTGAATGGAGCAGCGCAGACAGGACGATGGTACTTACAGTGGCGCAGTGGGTGTTCGTTGTTGGAAGTTACGTGACAACAAAGTCGTGAAAATGCTGTGGTCAGCTGTTTGCTGAGAAGTTTAATGGTGTCAAAGTGCCAGGAAAGAGAGCCACGCTACGCTAAGACCAGAAATGGATCTGTTTTGAACACGTCAAAAAACATTCAGAAATGTGCCCGCACACCAGAAAATGTTGCTGCAGTTCATCAGAAAATGCTTCAGAGGCCTACCAGATCAACCCGACGTCTGTCTCAAGCCACCTGCAAATCACGTCGTTCAAGCGTACCTGAACCTCCTCATGCACCTCTACCGAGTGTCTCTTGTTCATGGATTAAAACCAGCAGATGCTCCTCAGCACCCGCAGTTTTGTGTGTGGCTGTTCACTAAGATAACAATCTATGGCCACGAAGTCGAATGCAAGCCAGTAGTACCTGCTTGTCGCAAATTATTCAGAAATCCGCTGTATAAAAACCGTGTTCTGTTTCTGAGCGTAATTCAGATCCACTATGATGTCGTATCTCACAGCAAATAATTGCTCTGTAGACGTTTCGCCACAGATGGACAGTGTAACACTAAAACATCACAATTTGTTATGAGGTTCACTCTTTATTACGGATGACTTAATCGGAACATACCTTTTGACAGCATTTGTGCTAACTGTGGACAGCTTGTATCACAATGCTTCAAAAGTAACATGAAGAGTGGTGGCTGATCAGGGAACTAGCGTTTTATAATCGAATCCCCTTTCGGTGATAACGTAGTACCCTACAAGTAGAGCGAGGCACATCGTCTACGGCAATCGTTCAGTATGAACGTAACTCTGAAGATATTTACGTTAAAAGGTATCATCATCAAACGATAGATAGCAATCAGACAATGAAAGACTCTAAATAAGCAGGCATCCGTTAAACGTGGGAAATTGGAAGAAAAGATGCACGTGCGGAAGGAAAACTAGCGCAACCATTCCGTGCATTAATAGTAAGGAAGGAAAATTGAGGCTGAACGTGCAGTTGGCGAACGAGTTAATTCGAAATTCGTTTTAGGAACACCATGGGAAACCCAAATCTGGATTTGAAGCGCCGTCGTCCCTAAGCCAAGTAGCGTGTGCTTCGCTGCATCAGAAGTGTCACGGTGCAAGACTCACCTTGACCATGTCCGCCCTGGTAGCTGAGTGGTCAGCGTGACAGACTGTCAATCCTAAGGGCCCGGGTTCGATTCCCGGCTGGGTCGGAAATTTTCTCCGCTCAGGGACTGGGTGTTGTGTTGTCCTAATCATCATCATTTCATCCCCATCGACGCGCAGGTCGCCGAAGTGGCGTCAAATCGTAAGACCTGCACCAGGCGAACGGTCTACCCGACGGGAGGCCCTAGCCACACGACATTTCCATTTACCTTGACCATATACCCATGACGAAAGTTTCAAAGCTCTACGATATAAGACGAAAGCGAAAAATTATCTGTAGGAGTAACAGGTAGAAGAAGACTTGGACTTATTTGGAGAATTATGGGAAAGTGTGGCACACCTGCAAAGCAGGCCACGTAGGGGGCTTTTAAGCTGAATAGTTTCTTATAATGACTGAGTGATACTTAACCAAACAATTTGCTTCAATTTAACATGGTGAAATACTCGAAAGGACATTACAGAAGAATTTTCACAAAAGAGACTAAGACATTTTCGTGGACATCTGACGCACAATATTAATTGTGAGGTTTTGTGAAGAATTCGTTTAGATGAACGTATAGCAGCACAGAGGGGAAGAAGCTCATGTGAAAAAACTTGCTGTTACGGCGGGATCACGTGCTCAAACAAGAGTAGGACGAGGGAGAAATCTGACGCACTTTCCGGAGGGAAAACTCCTGCAGAACCATCCAACCAAGTGTGTTACCACTGCGCCACATCGCTCGTTGTGTCAACAGCTTTTCAGATGTCAGTACATAGCGCTTAGTGTACATCATCCAAGTTAAATTTGCCAATTCGTCAAATATGTTTTCAAGGTGTTTCTTTCCCGCATCTGTTTGCTCGTTGGAAGACGGAGCTAATTATTGTATGTAGTGAGTCGGTAATTTAACGTAAGTCAGACAACACGAAATTCTTTAAGTGGGGTGCAAGTACGTTGAACGAGATGCTACGTGACGTGCCCCTCCAGGGATAGCGGATTAAGTGGGATATCTGATTTAGACTGAGTTCTCCAAATTAGTGGAGGGAAACGGTGCAGATAGGGCACGACAACACGGTATCTGGCTGTCGGCAAATCCGCGCCGCTGGCGAGATCTGCAGTTAAGCGCTGCCGGCCTGTTTGGCCTTTACGAGTCCCCCTCTAGCGCCGCGCCGCTTTCTTTTCAGCGCTGCTGTCAGAGTGAGCAACCTAAGCCACCGCCGCCAGATCCCGTTTCCTTTGGCTGCGTCTCCTTGCCTCCCGCACAATGCGCTCGTAGCGACATTAAAGGGAACTACCCGCATGCCTCTGACGACTTTAATTGCCACGACAAAGTGGCGTTCACAGCTTAACTAACTTTACTACACTTATTTACCAACACTTCACATAATCTTCCATATCATTTTAGCTTTATTAATAATATCCCGACAATGAAGTTGTCTTTTAATGAATATCGAATTATTTCCTTCCACTTACATTGAACTCACTTAAAAACTGAGATATTTTTATGCAATTATGAATTCACTGAGTGCCAGATCCCTCAACTTACTGAAATAATTTTCAGTTTAGTGTCGCTGTCATACTCTATTAAACAGAGAACGTAGAGTATCAGTTCCTATCTCAGACCTTTCGTACATAACGTATTTACGGGGACGTGCTGTAAAGTAATGCCGGCCGGGGTGGCCGAGCGGCTCTAGGCGCTACAGTCTGGAGCCGCGCGACCGCTACGGTCGCAGGTTCGAATCCTGCCTCGGGCGTGGATGTGTGTGATGTCCTTAGGTTAGTTAGATTTAAGTAGTTCTAAGTTCTAGGGGACTGATGACCACAGCAGTTAAGTCCCATAGTGCTCAGAGACATTTGAACCATTTTGTAAAGTAATGCCTCCGAACTTTTTATGTGAAAGCTCTTAGACCTCTTTAAATAAAACAAACTTTATTAACATTCTACCGCTTTATTCTTGATGTCTGTACATTTATTTCTCAACATAGTCACCCTTGGACGAACACATTTCTCCCAGCGAGAGACAAGTCAGGTAAGACCGTCATGGTAGAATGTTTGACTTCGTTGACGGAGCCACAACCTCACCTCTACTTGCAACGCTTCATCCCTATCGAAGTGTCCTCGTAGGTGTTCCTTAAGTTTCGGAAACAGATGAAAATCGGATGGGGCCGAGTCAGGGGTGTATGGAGTATGGTCAATGACAGTGAATCCAGTTTGTCGGGTGCATGCAGATGTCGCAGCGCTCATGTGCGTTCTGGCATTGTCATACTGAAAGAGAACGTGGTCCATGTGTGGACGAACTCTTCGAATTCGAAATACCGATTAAGCACTGTGTGTATAAGGCACCGACATAGTTACGTTATACATAGCTATGTTACACGCTAGAAGAATATCGAAGGTATTGCCTTTCATCACACCCTCGTAGATGTAGAGCAGTGCTCGCCGATATCAAAAAAATGGTTCAAATGGCTCTGAGCAGTATGGGACTTAACTTCTAAGGTCATCAGTCCCCTAGAACTTAGAACTACTTAAACCTAACTAACCTAAGGACATCACACACATCCATGCCCGGGGCAGGATTCGAACCTGCAACCGTAGCGGTCGCGTCGTTCCAGACTGTAGTGTCTAGAACCGCTCGGCCACCCCGGCCGGCCGCTGACCTCAGTTTTCGAGTCGTTATGTAATATCAGATACAATTTATCAGACCCGAGAGCACAATTCTTCAGGATGATAAACCAACTGAGGATAACTCAACTACCACTGCACATTTAAGACGGAGCTTCGCTGCCGACTTTCACTAGACATGCACCGTGAAATTCTTAGCGAATAATTCTAAGGAAGTCAAATCCATATTCCATACTATTTTTCATACTTTCGGTGAACGACATATCGACCTTCAGTTGCTCAGTACTGCCGAATAAAGTTCCACATAAATGTATTTCCTCTGTTGTCAATGATCAATAGCAATAGTTCTGACATGCAGTATGTTACATATGTTCAGAAAATATTATTTCTTTCATTAGACCATCTGGCAATGATATCTGTAAACGGGAACGTCCAAGAATTTTACAGCAAACAACTTTTGTATTTAATTAATTGGCTGCCCGTAAAACTAGAGCTATGTTATAATGTAATGAATGGAAATTTCGCTGGTAGAATTTGGCGGAGCACTAAACGTTTAAGAGATGCATTCTTCAAACATTGTGATACCAAATTCCTACAAACATTTTGCACCATGCAAAGTTACTTATGTACCTAGCGAAATCTATTTACACTCCTGGAAATTGAAATAAGAACACCGTGAATTCATTGTCCCAGGAAGGGGAAACTTTATTGACACATTCCTGGGGTCAGATACATCACATGATCACACTGACAGAACCACAGGCACATAGACACAGGCAACAGAGCATGCACAATGTCGGCACTAGTACAGTGTATATCCACCTTTCGCAGCAATGCAGGCTGCTATTCTCCCATGGAGACGATCGTAGAGATGCTGGATGTAGTCCTGTGGAACGGCTTGCCATGCCATTTCCACCTGGCGCCTCAGTTGGACCAGCGTTCGTGCTGGACACGCAGACCGCGTGAGACGACGCTTCATCCAGTCCCAAACATGCTCAATGGGGGACAGATCCGGAGATCTCGCTGGCCAGGGTAGTTGACTTACACCTTCTAGAGCACGTTGGGTGGCACGGGATACATGCGGACGCGCATTGTCCTGTTGGAACAGCAAGTTCCCTTGCCGGTCTAGGAATGGTAGAACGATGGGTTCGATGACGGTTTGGATGTACCGTGCACTATTCAGTGTCCCCTCGACGATCACCAGTGGTGTACGGCCAGTGTAGGAGATCGCTCCCCACACCATGATGCCGGGTGTTGGCCCTGTGTGCCTCGGTCGTAAGCAGTCCTGATTGTGGCGTTCACCTGCACGGCGCCAAACACGCATACGACCATCATTGGCACCAAGGCAGAAGCGACTCTCATCGCTGAAGACGACACGTCTCCATTCGTCCCTCCATTCACGCCTGTCGCGACACCACTGGAGGCGGGCTGCACGATGTTGGGGCGTGAGCGGAAGACGGCCTAACGGTGTGCAGGACCGTAGCCCAGCTTCATGGAGACGGTTGCGAATGGTCCTCGCCGATACCCCAGGAGCAACAGTGTCCCTAATTTGCTGGGAAGTGGCGGTGCGGTCCCCTACGGCACTGCGTAGGATCCTACGGTCTTGGCGTGCATCCGTGCGTCGCTGCGGTCCGGTCCCAGGTCGACGGGCACGTGCACCTTCCGCCGACCACTGGCGACAACATCGATGTACTGTGGAGACCTCACGCCCCACATGTTGAGCAATTGGGCGGTACGTCCACCCGGCCTCCCGCATGCCCACTATACGCCCTCGCTCAAAGTCCGTCAACTGCACATACGGTTCACGTCCACGCTGTCGCGGCATGCTACCAGTGTTAAAGACTGCGATGGAGCTCCGTATGCCACGGCAAACTGGCTGACACTGACGGCGGCGGTGCACAAATGCTGTGCAGCTAGCGCCATTCGACGGCCAACACCGCGGTTCCTGGTGTGTCCGCTGTGCCGTGCGTGTGATCATTGCTTGCACAGCCCTCTCGCAGTGTCCGGAGCAAGTATGGTGGGTCTGACACACCGGTGTCAATGTGTTCTTTTTTCCATTTCCAGGAGTGTATTTAAGAAAAAAAGTTATGCTTCTTTTCTATAATCCGACAGATTAGAAACGATTTTAAGATATTGGTCACTATTGTTTTTCAGGCTGTCGCACCATGTATGAAGTTGTTACTGAGCAAGCATCCCACTTCTAGGATTCATAAGTGGTATCTCTATTGGGATACAATTTCTGCTATCGTAACGTTTACTGGGAAATTTCTAGGAACTCCTACCATCATTTCACTGTTATCAGTGTTATATGTCCGAGATACACAATGTGATCAAAAGTATCAGGACACCTGGCTGAAAATGAGTTACAAGTTCGTGGCGCCCTCCATCGGTAATTCTAGAATTCAGCATGGTGTTAGCCAACCCTTCACCTAGATTACTGCTTCTTCCACTCTCGCAGACATACGTTCAATCAGGTGCTGGATGGTTTCTTGGGGAATGGCAGCCCATTCTTCACGGAGTGCTGAACTGAGGGGAGGTATCGATGTCGGTCGGTGGCGTCTGGCATGAAGTCGGCGTCCCAAAACCTCCCAAAGGTGTTCTATAAGATTCAGGTCAGGACTCTGTGGAGGTCAGTCCATTACATGGATGTTACTGTCGTGTAACCACTCCGCCACAGGCTATGCCTTATGAACATGTACTCGATCGTGTTGAAAGATGCAAACGCCATCCCCGAATTGCTTTTCAACAGTGGAAAGCAAGAAGGTGCTTAAACGATCAATGTAAGCCTGTGCTTTGATAGTGCCATGCAAAACAACAATGGGGGCAAGCCCCCTCCATAAAAAATACGACCACATCATAACACCACCGCCTCCTAATTTTACTGTTGGCACTACACACGCCGGCAGATGACGTTCACCGGGCATTCGCCATACTCACATTCTTCCATCGGATGGCCACATTGTGTACCGTGATTCGTCACTCGAGGCGTCATTTGGCATTTACCGGCGTGATATGTGGATTATGAGCAGCCGCTAGACGATGAAATCCAAGTTTTCTCACCTCCTGCCTAACTGTCATAGTACTTGGAGCTGATCCTTATGCAGTGTGGAATTCCTGTGTGATGGTCTGGAATGATGTCTGCCTATTACTCATTACGACCCTCTTCAACTGTCGACGGTCTCTGTCAGGCAACAGACGAGGTAGGCCTGTCCGCTTTTGTGCTGTACGTGTCCTTTCACATTTACACTTCACTATCACATCAGAAACAGTGGACCTAGGGATGTTTCGAAGTGTGGAAGTCTCGCGTACAGACGTATGACACAAGTGACAGCTAATCGCTTGACCATGATCGAAGTCTGTGAGTACCGCCGAGCGCCCCATTCTGCTCTATCATGATGTCTAATGACTGCTGAGGTCTCTGATATGAAGTACCTGGCAGTAGGTGGC
Source organism: Schistocerca piceifrons (assembly GCF_021461385.2). NCBI lineage: Eukaryota > Metazoa > Arthropoda > Insecta > Orthoptera > Acrididae > Schistocerca > Schistocerca piceifrons. Next base: position 58,881,498 of record NC_060149.1, read on the forward strand.
AGCAAAATGCACCTAGTACGAAAAACGTAAGTTTTTGGTGGTGTTCGTATACATTTGATCACATAGTGTACAAATGCATATGCATTATGTGGAAGACCTGCTAGAAACCACCGATGCTAACAGAACAGCCTCATCATTGGTAGCTCTCAGGCGCACGTATTTGAGATAAGTCCATTTTCGTTTGGTGTACATGAAAAATGGAGGCTGAAATATTGAAAAGTGTTCATAGCAGAACGAATAAGTGCTGTTAAATTTAAGAAGCAGACTATAGAAGAAGCTGCTTCTGTCGATAATCATCGATGGCAAACAGCGTTTTATGTATATGCCTCTTAAGAATGGTTTCAGGAACCTTCCGCTGCCTCCCAAGAAAGTAATTGGGCCCTACTAGTTTATGACACAAAGACGAGACCATAAAGGCCAACAGGTAAGCACTATTAGATAAAAATACTACAGAGACGAGAGATTAACATCCATATCAACACTCATTCATTTATCAATGTTTCTTGAAGAATTATGCACTATCTCCCATTTGAAATATCCTCTAAAATATCCCATGTCTACTGCAGATGAACGTAGACAGAATTCTGATTTTTTGCCACTACACTTTATTGTCTATAGCTCCACAGACTACAGCTGATATTGCTTAACAGAAGGTGTCCGTCGTTCCGTTTATCGTTCTGAGTTGAAAACGGAGCACCCAGTGCGACGTCATCCGCTAATTTCACCGACAGTCGTTCACTACGCGACTCATGACCATATATCATCCCCGTCCCATCATACAGTTGACAAGTCCTGAGCCTATCACGGTTTTTGCCTTGTTAAATTTCCTTATGTCTTCATATTTGTCCATTTGGTGCACACAGAATCGACGTTTAATATCTGCGTGGTGTAGCCGAGTGCTCTGAGAATTGTTGCCACGGTTCGTGCGGCCCCCCTCTTCGGAGTTTCGAGTCCTCTCTCGGGCATGGTTGTGTGTGTGATTGTGGTTCTTAGCGTAAGTTAGATTAAGTTAGATTACGTAGTGCGTAAGCCTAGGGACCGATTATTTTAGCAGTTTAGTCCCATAAGATCTTACAACAAATTTCCAATGCCACCACAGAATCGACAGAGAGGTTTCTCATTTCCATCACTTTCCGCACAGCGTAACTTACGATGCATCGTCTGTCCAACGAAGACCACGTCGTTCAATGGTGAAGTGCTGATAGTGCTGCTCTGACTCGATCTGTTCTGTATACATTTACGTAAGACACTGTCGCTTGTCATGAAAACTAGCTGGTGACACTTCTTTCAGTTCATCGTCAGCATGGATCGATCATCGTGAAACTTGTCATTCATCATCACATCAACCCCTTCTGCGAACTTATTAATTACTTTTGATGTTTCCCATGTTTAAATGCGTTTTACAGTGCATATTCACTGACCCATAACTGAATGATCTCACCGCGTTACGCACCACTGGTTTAATGACTATCCCTCCCACGCAGATCTCGCAAATTCTAAACTAATTTGTGAGGACAGCCTTCATCCCCACCCAAGACATTTCATGCTGACTTTTCGTCAGGGCGCTGATGACCAAGATGTCGAGCGCCCCTCAACCCAAATCATCATCATCATCAACATCTAAACTAAATATCTGCTACTGCAACGGAACTGTATTCTGCATCGCTTCGCTTATACCCATCACAACCAACCAAAAATTATCTTCCGACCAACATCGGAACCTTTCTGCAGAGCGAGAACTGAAGGGAGCAGCATAACATTGTTGGCCGGATTCATCACTTCCCAGATGAGATACCGTATTTTTAAGGCTTCTGGAAACACAAAATATACAGTGTGCAGTTCCCTCTGCGAAGCCTCCGTCCTGTACTTATTGCTAAATACAAATACATATTTCTCCACAGACATTCACATACCTCATTGAAAGCGTCCGCAGCAATGTTCAAGCCGTCACACTAACGTTAATGTCCACTAATATGCGTCCGGATACTGCTGACCAGATGGTATAATGCCAACAAAATTTACTTTCAATTACAGAAACTATTCCTCATTGTATAGATGTGTAAATGGATCTGTTAGAAAAAATTATTCGTAACAGTATTGGAGTCGTTTTTCCCGATGTTTTTGGATTTTATTGAGACAATGGTCAAAATTATAAGTCGTCATCATTTCACAGGGGAACTACGCAAGCGCTTAGCTTTGCCAATTGAATAAACAAAATCCAAAAAGATGAGCGCTAGACCACCCACAGCTAATTACGGTATATGCAGAAGTGCCCTGTTCCCATGGTCGATACTGAAACACATTTTATTCAATTACAGTTTGATGCCAAACATTCAACAGGACGCCCAGCTTATGATTTACAAGACGCTTTCACTGATTTATAAATCGGGAAAAATAATCGAATAAACGACTCAAATATTGTTACGAATAGTTTTTTCTAACACAGTGATTTGCACATCTACACATTGAGGAATAGTTACTGTAGCTGACAGCAAATATTGTTAGAACTGTAATGTCTCATCGAAAGTATTCATACAGATATTAGTGGACATTAATATTATGTATCACGTCTTTAGATGTGCTGCGGCACTTTCAAACTGGTGTGCGAATGTCTGTGAGGAATGGCAGACCATTCTTCCTCAAGATCCGAAACCAGAGAAGATAGTGTTGTAGGACGCGGGCACCCTGAGCGAAGTAGACGTCGTAACTCATCCAAAAAGAGTCCGAATCGGTTCATGTCGGAACTCTGTGCAGCCCAGTGCATTATAGAGCTTTTACTGTCCACAAACTACTGCCTCACAGACGCTGCTTTATGACAGGGTGCATTGTCAAGCTGACGCAATCATCGTCCCTCAATTGTTCCTGTGTGCGCAGCGCACGATAGAGTAAAATGTGTTCATATGCTTCCGCATTTAGCATTTTATTAAGGGCAGTGATAGGACCACACCGTTACTAGGAAAACGTCTGCATATCGTAACGCTATCCCCTCCGTCCTTCACTATTGGTACTAAACGTGATGGAAGTTGAGGCATTCACCAAACTCATGCTCTTCCATCGGACTCCATAGGGTATAGCGCGATTCGTCACTTCCAGTCACTTGTTTCCATCCATACTGTGGCCAGTGGCGTTGCTCTTTAGCACTATATGCAGACATGCGTAGCTTATATGGAGTTGCTCGACCATTGCATCCCCCTTCTTACACACAGTCATTGAGCCAGCTGGACTACTGGGAGCCCGTTGGAAATCCAGAGTGATTCCTTCCGCTGATTTGATACGACTTTTTGGAGCCAGCCTCCTCAATATTCGACTGCACATTTGATCCGCCTGCTCCTGGTTTAGCTGTGCTTGTTTCTTTGCCTGTAGACTTCACAGTCACGTCACCAACAGCAGACTTAGGGAGCTTTCGAAGGTTTGAACTGTCCCTCATAGATCTGCTGCTCATGTGAAATCCAGTGACTAGTCCACGTTCGAAGTTAATAAGCTTTCTTGACCGACCCATTAGGATGTTACTGCTTCTCCACTCGCAACAAAATACTCCTTACCTCCTTTTACACAGCGGGAACGCCTCTCGTGACATCTAGTGGTCACTTCCGCATTACGTAGACGTGTACGCATACATTTTATAAGGTAGTGTTCGTAACATGTTAGGCTGTTCAGTTCCACTGTACTGTGGAAAAAAAAGAAGGAAATGAACGTTTCATCGACGTTAGAAATGGAATATTTGTTTACATGGAGAAAACTTGAGGAATGAAATGGTAGCACTTTGACGACCATGTGTTCGTGAAACATAGTATGAGTGGGCGTAAAATACTGATTTCAGTGCAAAGATTATATTACTCTATTTTCTTCGCGTATCATTTTCACTCGTTTCGTCACGTATCATTTTCACATCTCTGGCTTATAGCTGAAGCACAGAGGTAGGAGGTTGGTTAAGAACTCTGCGTCATTTTACGTCTGCCTGCGGCAACTGCGCCGGATTTGCTTCTGTTAACATGAGACTGCTGTGGACAGGTACCAAAATTAGTGTCTTGCTTCTGAGTTCACGAAGTGAACCCCGAAGATCCTGTTTAATATGTTTCAAGAGCTTGACGAATTAGATAAGGGGTCAAAATAGTAATTCATGGTTATGACTGTATGTCGATGTAACTACAGAACTTCTACTCTATGAAATAATGTCTACCTTCGAGTACGTTCGTGATGATAAATCGGTAATCTAATTATGAGCAGACACTAAGTGCAATTGTAACCAACAATGATTTCCACTGATATCTCGTAACTACAGAGCATATGTATCAAATGAAAAATATGTCAAATCATTGATGTACGTACTTGCTCGGAAAGTTTTCTGCAACGCAGAACACAAAAAAAAGTTTCAAATGCTCGGTATACCTTCAGCTCACGCACGTAAGAGATCACGTCGAAGCAGATAACGTGCATAAATGACTTGTTGTTGCCAAGGGCACTGCCGATTGCATACATGTTGACAGAGTAATATGGAATTAAGTCAAACGGTGAAATCACACGATTGTAAGGCGTTCGTCTTGTTTGTCTCCTCTCGTTACTCATTAGTTTTGTTTTCGTGTAATGAGAGGTCGTGTACAACCGTACCCGTCTCATTGGAAATGGAAATTTGTCGTAAGGTCTTTTGGGACCAAACTGCTGAGGTCATCGGTCCCTAAGCTTACGCACTGCTTAATCTAATTTAAACTAACTTACACTAAAGACAACAAACACACACCCATGCCCGAGGGAGGGCTCGAACCTCCGACGGGGGAAGCCGCGGTCTCAGTGTTGCGTTTATGTTTATCTTAGCTGTTCTTGACTGACAGTGAGATGTATGCCGCTATGCGGCTTCGGGAGCAGAAATATCTCCACCCTGCAAACGAACTTGAATGGGAGACCACAGAGATTCATTTTTGGTCCAGATCCGTACGTCAGCCGCTGCGTCCTCTCTGTCTCTCTCTGGCAACAGTAAGGTTGTACATCACGTCACGACTAACTGGATTTCCGGCGACATAAATTTCTACTCCGTCTTTAATGAACCTGTTTGCATGCCTCTGAATTCTCGGAGTACTGGAGCTGAAGTTCTTCCGCTAGTCCCGGGGGCAACGCAGACATCTGGAGCGATCTCTCTCTCTCTTTCTCTCTCTCTCTCTCTCTCTCTCTCTCTCTCTCACACACACACACACACACACACACACACACACACACGCACACACACATAGGTGCGCGCGCGCGTAAACACCAACAAACATTCTACAGGGGCTTTCGAAAGTGTACGTGTTTCTGTTTTGGAGTTTATTAGGGACAACTACTTTGTAAAAACAAATATCTTCGGAGGCAAACGCTGAGTACCCACATCCGACCGTATCGGAATTCGCGAGGGCTAATGATAAGCGTAATATACACTACAGAATAGAAAGTAAAGCAAAAGAAAGCTAATGTACATCTCAGCATTTTATACCGTGAACTTATTGTTAATTTGTATTTTGAAACTGAAAAACATATGAGAACTAACCTTGGATATATGAGCTGTAAACCACGTAAATTATTAACACGATCAGAAGAACCTTGCAGCTTCAGGGACATAAATAAAGAAAATGAAAGCATTCATATGATGTCGAAAATCAGATAATTCTGTAATCTGTTTCATGCCTCAGAGGGAAGTATATCAAATTGTAAGCTGCAGATTCAGGGGCGTGGAATACACTTTATAAACGAGCAAATTTTCTGTCAACAGTGATATGTCATTAAGTTTCCTATAGCCCCCAAAGTTAAATGTGGCGAGACAGAGCGTATTCTGGTAAATGTGAAGGCAGGAATCCGTGCCTACTACGAAAATGACACAACGATGTTAGAAGATAAGATAAATGGCGTCAGTCCACAGCAATAGTTCTGTCTCAGTTTCTTTGGAATATCTCTGCGGAAGCGTCAGCAAAAACTATATACTAGAGCAACGATGTAGTGAGGCCTAAGTTCAGATGCGATAAAACTGTGAAAAAGAATTCAACACAGTAAGTGAACTACAGCCTCATCTGTTAAACATAAATTGTTTGATATAATTTCTCAAGACGTGTGCGTTGAAAACGTGTTCACATACTTTCAAACTTTTTGGTTCCACCGTAGAAAAAAATCAATCTCTCTCCATAATAAGTTTCGTTGAAAAATTGTTTGATCAGTTATTTCTAAAAATTTTAGCTCTGTAAACTGTTACGTCGGATTAATAACGACAATCAGCTGAACCAAAGTGATGTAGATTGTTCCTCTGTCTTCAGTAAGGCCTGATATCCGACTAGCTTTCGATGTTATTACTTTAAGTATATCGCAGCAAAATAAAGGAAGAAGTAAATAATTATCTTGACATGGTTCTTTGTTGACCTATAACATTATTTTTTTAAAATGAGATTTCTTGTCGGCTGCTTCGCTGAATTTTGCTGGAAATGACACAGTCTACTCCCAGAGGCGTATTAACTATGTGGATATATAATTGTGTTGTTTCCTCCAGTGCATTACGCAAGAGCTGCGACAGACTTCAAAGTTTTTGCTGCTAAATATTTTTATATTAATGCATAATCACGACCCTGCTTGGAATATGATAACCATGGTTATGTATCTCCTACAACTTCTCAGCAACAGCTTTTTTTTTTTTTTTTGTGGGAAGCAAACCAAGTTTCAGGTTGAAACGGTTCGAAAACAGCAACTCGTAACAAGGCAGAGTCGCGAAGAATACATTAGTAGAAAAACAAAGACTAAAATTTATCCCTTTATAATATCGTGTAAGCTTCATAATGATGACGTAAAAAGGGTGGAAAAAATAGGACAAACTTGTTGCTACGTCATAGTAGCTAAGATACGTAACCCCTTGGTCTCCTTCATCTCATAGATCCCGCGATCATTGACTCAGGAAATACTGATGTTAATGGCAGTGTATTGACAAATGGCTTGCCTTCTGGAAGATACTTCAACGTTTTGAATATTCGAAAGTAAACAGCAATATCTGATTGTTTAATTTTTCCGTTGACAAACAATGTTAAAATCAAAACTGTCCATCTTGAGGTCAGATATTGTTGTTGTTGTTGTTATGGTCTTCAGTCCGGAGACTGGTTTGATGCAGCTCTCCGTGCTACTCTATCCTGCGCAAGGTTCTTCATCTCTGAGTAACTACTGCAACCTACATCCTTCTGAATCTGCTTAGTGTGTTCATTCCTTGGTTTCCGTCTGCGATTTTTTCCCTCCACCCTTCCCTCCAATACTAAATTGGTGATCCCTTGATGCCTCAGAATGTGTCCTACCAACCGATCCCTTCTTCTAGTCAAGTTGTGCCACAAATTCCTCTTCTCCCCAGTTCTGTTCAGTACCTCCTCATTAGTTACGTGATCAACACATCTAATCTTCAGCATTCTTCAGTAGCACCACATTTCGGCAGCTTCTGTTTCTACTTGTCTAAACTATTTATCATCCATGTTTCATTCCCATACATGGCTACACTCCATAGAAATAGGACTTCCTGACACTTAAATCAATACTCGATGATAACAGATTTCTCTTCTTCAGATATTCTTTCCTTGCCATTGCCAGTCTACATTTTATATCCTCTCTACTTCCACCATCATAAGTTATTTTGCTTCCCAAATAGCAAAACTCATCTACTACTCAAAGTGTCTCATTTCTTAATCTAATTCCCTCAGCATCACCTGATTTAATGCGACTACATTCCATTATCCTCGGTTTTTGTTCCTGTTCTTCTAATATCCTCCTTTCAAGACACTGTCGATTCCATTCAACTTCTCTTGCAGGTCCTGTGCTGTATCTGACAGAATTACAATGTCATCAGCAAACCTCAAAGGTTTTATTTCTTCTCCATGGATTCTAATTCCTATTCCGAACTTTCCTTTTGTTTCCTTCACTGCTGGCTGAATATACGGTTTGAATAAAATCGGGGATAGGTTGCAACCCTGTCTCACTCCTTTCCCAACCACTGCTAACCTTTCATGCCCCTCGACTCTTATAGCTGCCATCCGGTTTCTGTACAAATTGTAAGTAGCCTTTCGCCCCCTATATTTGACCCCTGCCACCTTCAGAATTTGGAAGAGAGTATTCCATTCAACATTGTCAAAAGCTTTCTCTACGTCTACAAATGCTACAAAAGTAGGTTTGCCTTTCCTTAATCTATCTTTTAAGATACGACGTAGGGTCAGTATTGCCTTCGTGTTTCAGCATTTCCATGGAATCGCCGATCTTTCCCGAGGTCGACTTCTACCGGTCTTTCAATTCGTTTGTACAGAATTCGCGTCAGTATTTGGCAGCCGTGATTTATTACACTGATAATTAGGTAATTTTCACAGCTGTCAACACCTGCTTTCTTTGTGATTGGATATTAACTAGTAGATTTCAGAAGGTGACGTTGGTAACCAGATTAAAACTTGAATGAACATTATTCGCATTATACAGCAGTAGGTAGAGTTTAAGGCAGTCGTCTGAAAGTGTGACAAATCTAGCGTTAACCATATACCTTTTTATCCAATAGTGCATTTATTTATGCAAATCTGAAACAAAATCTCTCCATAGAAGGTGAAGTTTATCATAATAGGGCTCATTATAGCTACAAAATTAATCTGTATTCTTTTGGTGACATAGTGGGGTCTCATTTGCATTCATATCTACATAGGAACCATGGAAATAGGATTGTCTCTTTCAAGAGAGACAGACAGGGTGTGCACAGAAACTTTGCTACCGGAATCGTCCTTAGACTGCGTCTTTCACTAAAATAAGAAAACATCCTTTCTGCGGAACTTAGTTTTCCCAATCGGAAATATAGCAATGTTGCTACACTGAAATATTTCACATGAAAACTCACCATGTAACAGTGGGATGTCAAGTTTGTTTTCCTCGTCTGATTACCTAGAAAGCATAGTATCTGATAGAACTCACTTCATTACGAACCAACGATTACAACTGTAAAACAATAAGAAGAGCTAGAAAGTTCAGTAGGTAGCCAGACACAGGAAATGAAATAAAAGAACAGTTCCTGGTGATGCGCTTACTCTGCATCAATGGCGTCATTGAACGAGTATGCGAGATAGTCAGCCGACAAGGCATTAAAATAGCTTTTCAGACTGACCGCAAGCTCCAGGTTTTTTTTTGTATCTATTAATGACACAGTAAAGGCCTCAACACCATAATGTATGTACTACTTGATAAGCAATATCTGGACACCACTACGCTGTACGGAACGGACCACTAGACGTCACAAGAGGCGGACCGACATTCTAAGAGAAGAAGGGGATTATTGTGTTGTCAATAGAGAAGCAATAACAACAGAATTGGGCGGTCTGGGAAGCCCAATGACTTCAATCGGGGACCAATCATTGGATGTAACAAACCCGTAAGTGGTGGATCAACCCTAATAAAGCTATAAAAGCATATCAAAGCACTCTTGGTGGTGATGTGATCACTCACGGGCTCCAAAATGTTACTAGCAGTCCAACTAGCACTAAATCTATGCGTAGGGAGGTAAAAGGAATTACAGTGGTCGAAAGCTCCTCATAAGCCACAAATTTCTGTAGTAAATGTTAACCGACGCATGAGACGGTGTAAGAAACGACGCCACTGGACAGTGGATCACAGGAAATGGGTGATTTTGAGTCTAGAATCACGATATCCCTGTGGCAGTCCGATGGAAGGGTTTGAGTAAGGCGAATGTCTGAAGAACGTTACCTGCCATCATGTGTGTTGACGATAGTGAAGTAAGGAGGAGATAATGTCAGGGTATAGGGCTGCATTTCGAGGTTAGGGTGTGGTAACCTTATTGACCTTAAAAAACGGTAAATGAGAAATTACAGGGTGTTTCAAATATGACCGGTATATTTGAAACGGCAATAAAAACTAAACGAGCAGCGATAGAAATACATCGTTTGTTGCAATATGCTTGGGACAACAGTACATATTCAGGCAGACAAACTTTCGAAATTACAGTAGTTACAATTGTCAACAACAGATGGCGCTGCGATCTGGGAAACTCTATAGTACGATATTTTCCACATATCCACCATGCGTAGCAATAATATGGCGTAGTCTCTGAATGAAATTACCCGAAACCTTTGACAACGTGTCTGGCGGAATGGCTTCACATGCAGATGAGATGTACTGCTTCAGCTGTTCAATTGTTTCTGGATTCTGGCGGTACACCTGGTCTTTCAAGTGTCCCCACAGAAAGAAGTCACAGGGGTTCATGTCTGGCGAATAGGGAGGCCAATCCACGCCGCCTCCTGTATGTTTCGGATAGCCCAAAGCAATCACACGATCATCGAAATATTCATTCAGGAAATTAAAGACGTCGGCCGTGCGATGTGGCCGGGCACCATCTTGCATAAACCACGAGGTGTTCGCAGTGTCGTCTAAGGCAGTTTGTACCGCCACAAATTCACGAAGAATGTCCAGATAGCGTGATGCAGTAATCGTTTCGGATCTGAAAAATGGGCCAATGATTCCTTTGGAAGAAATGGCGGCCCAGACCAGTACTTTTTGAGGATGCAGGGACGATGGGACTGCAACATGGGGCTTTTCGGTTCCCCATATGCGCCAGTTCTGTTTATTGACGAAGCCGTCCAGGTAAAAATAAGCTTCGTCAGTAAACCAAATGCTGCCCACATGCATATCGCCGTCATCAATCCTGTGCACTATATCGTTAGCGAATGTCTCTCGTGCAGCAATGGTAGCGGCGCTGAGGGGTTGCCGCGTTTGAATTTTGTATGGATAGAGGTGTAAACTCTGGCGCATGAGACGATACGTGGACGTTGGCGTCATTTGGACCGCAGCTGCAACACGGCGAACGGAAACCCGAGGCCGCTGTTGGATCACCTGCTGCACTAGCTGCGCGTTGCCCTCTGTGGCTGCCGTACGCGGTCGCCCTACCTTTCCAGCACGTTCATCCGTCACGTTCCCAGTCCGTTGCAATTTTTCAAACAGATCCTTTATTGTATCGCTTTTCGGTCCTTTGGTTACATTAAACCTCCGTTGAAAACTTCGTCTTGTTGCAACAACACTGTGTTCTAGGCGGTGGAATTCCAACACCAGAAAAATCCTCTGTTCTAAGGAATAAACCATGTTGTCTACAGCACACTTGCACGTTGTGAACAGCACACGCTTACAGCAGAAAGACGACGTACAGAATGGCGCAACCACAGATTGCGTTGTCTTCTATATCTTTCACATCACTTGCAGCGCCATCTGTTGTTGGAAATTGTAACTACTGTAATTTCGAAAGTTTGTCCGCCTGAAAATGTACTGTTGTCCCAAGCATATTGCAACAAACGGTGTATTTCTGTCGCTGCTCGTTTAGTTTTTATTGCCGTTTCAAATATACCGGTCATTTTTGAAACACCCTGTATATGAACACATTTTACACCATTGTATGCTGCGAGCAGTAGAGGAACAGTTTCGCAACGATGACTATATCAGCGTGACATTTCACGCTGTCATAAAATAGCATCAGTGACGCAGTGGTTTGTGGGCAGTAGTCTTCCTGTAATGGACTGGTCTCCTCAAAGTCCCGACGTGAACCTAACAGAACATCTTTGGGATGAGTTAGAACGTTTAATTCACTCCAGAACTTAGCGTCTAACATCATATCTTCTCTGGTTTCAGCTCTTGAGGAAGAAAGGTTTCCGATTCCTTCATGGACGTTCAGACGCTTCTCTAGTAGTGTCCCCAGCAGAGTTTAAGCCGTCACAAGTCCAAGGGTTGACACACCCCACAATAATATCCACCAGTATGCTTCCGGATACCTTTCATCGGTTAGTATACTGTATAAAGTGTAAGTGTGGTGCCGCACACATCAGGGAAACTGCATAGCATAGCATGAGGGATATGTCTGGTTGGGGCTACATAACAGATTGGCGCTAGCGGAGGACCATCGCGATTGTGGGCGAGCTATCAAGTTTCAAGAAGCACGAATACTTGCAAGACAGCTTTGGAATCGCACACGCGAAGAAAGCTGTGCAATCTAAATCCCGAGGAAGCAGGACATCATAAATAGGGAAGACGGTTATTGGCTTCCGTCGTCCTGGCTGCCAGCAAACCCATTAGGATGGGTGGAGTACGATCGCAGGGCAGCAGCCTCACGGGACACTGCCGTGATCGGCTAAGTAAACGGCGGCTGTACAGCTGCGCCGTTTCTCCGCTACCAACAGCAGGAAACACCTCCATCAGTGGCTAGTTGCTGATTCGTAGAAGCTACCAATTGCCTGCAAGCCGTCCAACCCAAAAATTACCTGCCACATTTTCCCTCTCTTTCTCTTAACATCCGCCAGTGTTATTTGAGGGCTAATAAAATCTAATAAACATGTCGTCAGTGGTCTAACGACACCATTACACCCATATATTAGTGATGATTAATTTACTCTCTATCAGGTGACTTCCTATACCATTACCTTTCCCCATTCCATATTCACCAAATATTTTTCCTTCTCTTACCTTCCATACTACCAAAATTCAGTCCCAATATCAACTAAATTTTCGTCTCCCTTAACAATGTGAATATTTTCATTTTATTTCATCACTCATTTCTTCAAACACTGATCATACATTTCTTCAAACTCTTCATCATCTCCGAAGCCAGTTGGCATCCAAACTTGAATTGCCGTGGAGGATGCTCCTTTCACGTCTATCACGGCTACGACAACACGTTCACTATGCTGTTCATAGCAGCTTACTCGCATTCCCATTTAATACTCGTTATTAGACCTGCTCCTGTATTACCACTATCTGATTTTGTATTTATAACCCTGTGCTCACCTGATACGAGGTCCTGTTCCTCCTGCTACCGAACTTCGGTGATACGTACCATATCTAACTTCAACCTATCCATATCCGTTTTTAAATTTTCTGATCTACTTGCCTGGTTAAGGGATCTAACTCTCCAGGCTCCGACCGTGGAATGCCGGTTTTGTTTCTCCTGATGACGGCAACCTCTTGAGTAGTATCCCTCCGAGATCCGAATGGGGAACTATTTAACCTTCAGAATATTTTATTCAAGCGGATGCCATGATCATTTCACCATAAGCCTCCACTGTGGTTGCACCCACAGAACAGCTATCTGCATCGCTGAGGCACGCAAACCACCCTACCACTGGTCCATGAATCATGGTATCAAGGGAGAGGGAGTGGGTTATTAAGATTTTAACCATTTAGTTGTCACGTCGATGATAGCCTCAGCTGAATAACTGCTCTACTACACACAGATTTCAAACTGTCACAGTCAGTATAAATCTGAAATCTGAATTCCGTGCCGGCCGCGGTGGGCCGGCCGCGGTGGTCTAGCGGTTCTAGGCGCGCAGTCCGGAACCGCGCGACTGCTACGGTCGCAGGTTCGAATCCTGCCCCGGGCATGAATGTGTGTGATGTCCTTAGGATAGTTAGGTTTAAGTAGTTCTAAGTTCTAGGGGACTGATGACCACAGTGCCATAGTGCTCAGAGCCATTTGAACCATTTGAGCCAATCTGAATTCCGTCATACAACAAATAGGTGTCGCAACAATGGGTTCATTATCTTATGGTTAGCACAAAGTATGAGTAATACACTAGTCTGGTAATACCGACGAAATGCAAATGACCATTCTCACGATTACGTATCGAGGATTTCTAGTGGCAGTGACAGCTTTCTGGAAATATCGTGATCTTCACGTACTATGACGCAAATGACACCCATGTCAATTTAGATGGTGCATATGTAGATTCGATAAAAGTTAATATCGGATTCAAACTAGCAACGAAACACGTAACTACGCGTGAACGAGTATATTTGTTAAACAAACTATATAGTGAAAACCTCTGACACCCAACACCAACGCTTAATCAATATTTTCGCAACCGTGCAACAATGGCAGCATCAATAATTCCTCGAGATCTAAGATGCAGACTGCATCTTATAAGCGACCGGACGTAGTAAAATGCAGCCACAAATTTTAAAAAAATGCGTAAAACCAATGATATAATGACAGTGATGAAGGACTAATATTCAGCAACGAAAGCAACGAGTAACATGGACAACAGAAAATATCAATTGCTCGAAAACTGTTTTGCACCACATGCATATATACGGGTGTGTGTGGCCTCAGATTGAAGAGGAGTAAGATTCGTGAAGTTCAAAGAAATTAATAGAAAAGAGAAATCAAAATAAACGCATTCTGTTCGCAAGTGTATATCTCTGCAGACTTGCAAAATAAAACTCTGCCGCTGGGTAGCTCCGAATATTGCGATACTCGAAGTCGTGCATCCTAGCATACTTGGCTCCTCCTTGAAATGCTGTCCACAGGGTGATCTACGACGACGTCCCTCCGCCGATTACACATGTCTGAGGGGGGTGCCTACCTTTACGCACAGCCAGATTCAACTGGTTCGAAGCATGTTCAATCGGGCTTATGTCAGCCGATTTGTGAGGTCATTCCTGCTTCCTAAATGAAGATTTTTACAAGGTGGACGCGAGGAGCTAGTCTATTATCGTCTCGAAAGCGAGCCCATCGCCGAAACGTTAACTGTAGGTATGGGCAATACGTTGGCGCATCCTGATCCGATATTGCACATCCCTCAAATCCTGATATGATAATGGCCCTTGGGACTGCATATGTGGGACGGATATCAACACCCTCCCACTTCCACACTCTTTCACTTATCAAGCATCCGACGAATACTGCACCCACCGGAACACCATTGATCACGTTCTCTTCCAGGTGTTCCTTGGCTTCCCTGTTTGGTGCACAACGTCGCTGGTGAGTTTGTACTGTTACTCGCAACGGACACGTAGATGCCAAGTTGATCATACGGAGAAGTTGGCGTATTGTATCTGTCAACGCAGTGCTCCACGAAGGAAGCGTGCAGCTGTATCCTCCTTGGGTTATCTAATAGCCATAATTTGTACGTAGCGGATATGAGCTCGTGTTGTTAATAGCGGACCACTACTATAGAGCAAATCTTCAAGGGTTTGTGTCTCACTACAGCGGTTGACGTTGCGGCAGTGCCCTCCAGTTTTTCAGGCATCTTCCCGGGCTGGCAACTGTTCCTGCTGTAAAATGACAATTCGTGGACCATTTAAGCTGGAAATGACCCTTAGAGGTATGTTAACGAACTGATAAGTTGATAGAAACAGCATTATCCCTTTCACTCCTGGAGACAACGCATTCTCCTGAATTGCACTGACAATGCATGTCCAGTTTTACATCCTTTATACAAGTGGATGTACGTAGAATTTGCACGTATGAAACGCAATTACAGAGAACATAAACGATACAAGCAAAATACGTGTGGAGTTTTCTTTTCGAGCTAGAGGGATTCATACGAATTTTTGGGTATATTCATTTAATACGTCGTGATGAGTCAGTCATGTTATTATCTTCTATAAGATAACTGAACTAAACGATTTTTGTTCACTTTCTTCCTATTTACAGTTGTAGAAACGAGTCTGAGACTCCAAATACATTACTGTTCATTCCTTGTCTGTAGGAATCTATGAAACGGAACTGATTCAGTATTCATATAATCGAGGACGAGCACACACGTTTTTCACATGAAATTCCAAAACAAAAATAGCATTCACGTCCTGGAAAGGATTACGTACGTGCAACGCGGATAAACACTTAAAACCGTACAGACCTCTTAAAATAAGTCAAGATACTTTTCCGAAACACAGACATTGAAACGTGGAAAAATATTTCGTGAATGATCCACTGCTTGTTCTCCAGAATAATATGGGATTCAGTGCTATCGTGTGCATCCAAGATCTAAGAGGAGTAAATCCCAACTTGGTCGGCGAAAATACAAACAGACTCGTGTATTCGCAGGAGTGTCTGGGCGCGGCAGGTCCCACAGCACTGCACAAATCCCCAGACTCCAGACCCAAGGAATAAAACATTAATCGAAGTTACAGAGCTGACGTCAATTATATAATGCCAAAGAGCCCCCCCCCCCCTACCCCCAAATGAAGAAAGTAGCTTCAGTACTCACGAGAAGCTTCCTCATATTACACGTAGTAGCCGTCGGGATAAGTAGCTACCGCCTGATAGAGAGAAAGTAACACAAGCAGTCGAAATAACTGTCGACTAATTTCCTGAGACTAAGTCTGTAACACGCTGACAAAAGTTTTTATCGAGATAGTACGTCGCAGTAAATAAAAGAAAATGCGTTTGGAAACTGACACAGACTGCCCAGATCCTTAGGTTTATGTTTTCTGAAACTACTGAGTAGGAAAGCTGATGGTGAATCTTATACATATGACTATAGATCTGTGTTTGTGTGATAACTGCATTAGTGAGTTTTGTCACGTTTTTCATTGTCAGAATAAAATTGCAAATAACCTCCAAGTTCAATTTGCGAATTTAACGTATGTTTATTATCTGTGTTTCAAAATATCCATAATATCTCCACCAGAAGTGATTTCCTACAAATGGCCTAATAGTGCGTATCGAAGGAAAGCAAAAAGGAAACAAGGAAAGAAAGAAAATTGCATCTTGTCATCCGTGAAGTTACGACGGAAATCAAGGATGAGGAAGGTAACCAGCTGTGTCCGTTACAGAAGAACAGGCTCATCTAAACCATCATCGATTCAGGGAAATCACATAAAATCTAAATCTGTGCGTCTGGACCACTCTTAGCCGGTCTGCGAGTCAAGACCTTCGAATACAACAACGTTTCGCTTGATAGGTCGAAAGTTAGTTGTTAGAGCGTTATTTAACGCCTTTACAATTCCGATCATGGGCTATGCTCGAGTAAAACTACTCCCTGTCACTTACACATCAACCCTTCTCACTTTGGTCAATCTATTACACATGGCACGGTTTCATAAACAGTGGTGACTTATTAATTCCTCGTAATTAAGTTATGAGGTCTCTGTTGCACTCTCCCACTGGAATTCGTAGTGTTCCTTCCTCTCTCTCGTGCCAGCCAAGTTAACGTCATAAACCTCGCAAGCTTATTCAGCCATTCGAATATCATACCTTTAGGTTCGCGTTTTTTACGTGAACAGCAGATGAATTAACTGAACGTAACTACTTTAATATGCCTATAATCTGAAACTGAGAACATTCATTGTCTTAATTGTGCTATACTCCAGATACATTTCTCTACAAACAGCTGCAAATCGTCGTCTCTAAGGGGGTGCGTGGTACAGATCACCAAAGCTTCCCACTGAACATCAGTACAATTCATTAAAAGCACAGATAAGGAACCCAATATGTTATTGGAAATCACAATGAGCAGATATGCAAAATGTTCAAATGTGTGTGAAATCTTATGGGACTTAACTGCTAAGGTCATCAGTCCCTAAGCTTACTCACTACTTAACCTAAATTATCCAAAGGACAAACACATACACCCATGCCCGAGGGAGGACTCGAACCTCCGCCGAGACCAGCCGCACAGTCCATGACTGCAGCACCAGACCGCTCGGCTAATCCCGCGCGACACGAGATATGCATCAAGGAAAATTCTCTACTTATAAGATACAAAATATGTGTATTTCGTGACTACAATTTGTAATTGTTGGTTTTACTGAGTAAGGCAGTATCTTTTTTAACTCCTGTGTCTAGAGAAATTCAGCTGATTTGTAATGAAGTTCTTGTAGACACAGTTCTCAGAGCGTGGAAAATAACCAGCACTGTCTGCATCACCTCTACTCCTACATCTATATGCACCATACTGTCATCGTCACTGTCCCAGCCAAGAAAAATGTCCAAACAGGTTTTCTACTAAGACAACCCTCCTGCCATGGAAAACTTCATTGTTTTGCAATGGCACAGGCTTATTTTCCACTGTTCTCAGTTAGGTACCACCAGTTTCCTATATAGCTCCTGATATCAAATGTTTCCTATAGACTAATTTCTCATGTCTTCCCTTCTTTTGTCGTTAAATATCTCTGTGAGCCCGTTTCTATACTTCAGTACTGTTCCCTCCTGAAAACACATTCCCATTACATCATTAAGCACTTAATGTTTTGCTCATTTCAAACAAAACTGTCAAAGAATACGTTACCTCTCTACTTTATCGTTGGGTTAGCATAGCACTATTACGTACTTCTCAATCATATTAACAGAAAGCCCAGACTACTTGCAGATGACTTTGTCTATAATGAATAAGAGGCTGAAAAATGTGCAGATCTAGATAATATTTGAAATGGCACTAAGATTGGTAACTTGTTTTACATATTCAGAATGTAAAATGTTGCGGTTCAGAACAGGCAAAAACGTACTGTGGCATGAAAACAATATCAAAGAGTCAGAATTGAAAACAGTCATCCCATACAGATACCTGGACTTAACAAATTGTAGTGGATATGAAAATTAGTTACCACTTAAGCTCATTTGTAGTTAAAACAAGTGATATATAGGATACCAGGATACTGCAGTGAGGTTACGAAGGAAATTGCTTACAAAACACCCGTAAATCATAGAACATTACACAAGTTTGTGGCACTTAACAAGACAGGATTAACAGGGGTTATTGAAAGTATAGAGAGAGGAGCAGCACGAAAAGACACAGGTGTATTCGACCCACGTGAGAGCGGTAGTGGGTTGCTGAAAAAGCGGAACTGGCAGACCCTTCAACATTGACTCTAGCTGTTGCAGTTCATCCCACGCAACAGCATTATGTGAGCAATACACTATATACTCCGAAGTACCGCTCCCGCAGTAATACCTAGGGCCAAATTAAGAAAATCGCGTAGTCATTTTTGTAATAATTCTTCCCGGGCACCATATGCGAATGGAACGAGATGTCCTCTAAATACGTGGTAATTTGTGAAGTATCCTCTACCAAGCACAGTGGTTGCAGAGTATAAATGTAGAGGTTGAATAAATCCTGACTATTGTGTACTTCCGCATCTCATCTCATACCGTCTTTTCTTTCATTCAGCTTCTCCAACTTCTTAACATTAACTTCCATGGCTCGCGTTCTTTGACAACAAGTTTCATTTTCGACTTTCTACAACCCGAATTTTATTCATCAGCTTGTCATCTACTGATAACCTGCAGTTACTGAACTATTTCACCTTCTACTGGCTGTTAGTCAGAGAGTTTCATTTAAGACTGTATGTGATACGGCATCGAAGCAATTTCAAATTAACCTCACTAAATTACCACTATATCTTGAATGTTATAGTGATACTCGTTTGCATCTTCATAGAAGGAATATCAAGCACGGAAATTCCCTAACACGGCTAAATATTATAATGTATCAATAATATGAAAATGTAATTGAAAAAAGTTCGAAAGTTAGCAAGTAAACAGGTGGCTGTTAAAATGTGGCGAGGGTTAGCAGCAGGTAGACTGTGGGAGGGCGACCTCGCCACGAGAGCACGACGGAAGGTTTGGGCAGGGCCTCACTCTAGTCGATATGCAGATTGCTGTCAATCGGCTATCTCTACGCCCTCCGTATCGACCACTTCATGCGGGACTCGTGAGCTTTTCCACAGACGCAGGCTTGCGGCGGCATTGAGACTTCCTGCTATCTAACCCATCTCCCTCTACTGTTTTACTTCGTGTACGAAACCCCGGCGTCTAATAAACTTTTGTTTTTAAGTTGGGACCTCAGAAGCTTCAAAATTTGACACACTTTCATTACAGAAAGATATGCATTATCTTTAATTTTACTGTGAAACTCATAATGACGGAACGCAGATCCCATAATGGTGCCGCAGGTCAGAACGTCGCACAGCTCGAATATCACGATCCAGTCTTGATGGCGGGTCCTCACAAACTGGCGGGAACGTATTAAAAAATTTACAACTATACTTGTGTTTTTGGTCTCCCACAGTGAACAATTTTACAATGTCATTAAAATGAAACGAAATTTTCAATCGATGACCTTAACAATGAAAACATGCCACTGGCTTTGGAAGACAGTATTACATTAAATTACGCCACGATATCAACAGTTTTGGCAGACCGAGAACGCAGATAATTAATTAGAGTGTTAGTAAATTTCAGCTCGAGAGCCATCTATAATTGAGGTCGCAAGTGTACGAACATAAATGTACTGTACTTTATACGAAATTCAGATGGTAGAGCGCTCCATATATAGCACAAAAGCGTGTAGGCCGACCTCGTCTGTAGACTGAGAGACCGCCGACAGTTGAAGAGGGTCTAATGTGCAATAGGCAGACATCTATCCAGACCATTTCACAGTAATTCCAAACTGCATCAGAATCCACTGCAATTACTGTGACAGTTAGGTTGGAGGTGAGAAAACTAGGATTTCATTGTCGAGCGGCTGCTCATAAGCCCCTCATGACGCCTCGCTTGGTGTAAAGAGAGTAAAAATTGAACGACTGAACAGTGGAAAAACGTTGTGTGGAGTGAAAAATCACGGTACAGAATGTGGCAATCCGATGGCAGGGTATGGGTATGACGAGTGCCCGGTGAACGTTATCTGCCAGCGTGTACTGTCAAAAGTAAAATTCTGAGTCGGTGGTGTTATGTTGCGGTCGTGTTTTCATGAAGGGGGATTGCACCCATTGTTGTTTTGCGTGGCACTATCACAGCACAGGCCTACATTGGTGTTTTAAGCACCTTCTTGCTTCCCATTGTTGAAGAGCAGTTCGGGGATGGCGATTGCATCTTTCAACAAGATCGAGGACTTGTTCACAATGTACGGCCT
Organism: Schistocerca piceifrons; assembly: GCF_021461385.2. Classification (NCBI taxonomy): domain Eukaryota; kingdom Metazoa; phylum Arthropoda; class Insecta; order Orthoptera; family Acrididae; genus Schistocerca; species Schistocerca piceifrons. Next base: position 58,902,140 of record NC_060149.1, read on the forward strand.
GAGGTGGAGTGTGGTTACACGAAAATTATATCCCTGTAATGGAGTGGCCTGCACAGAGTCCTGACCTGAATCCTGTAGAACAGATTTGGGATGTTTTGGAACGCTGACTTGGTGCCAGGCCTCACCGACCGACATCGATACCTCTCCTCAGTACAGCACTCCGTGAAGAATGGGCTGTCATTCCCCAAGAAACCTTACAGCATCTGATTGAACGTATGCCTTCGAGAGTGGAAGCTGGCTACGAACTTGTAAGTCGTCCGTATACTTTTGATCTCATAGTGTACAAAATTCTTGGACTTACGTGGAGCAAGGTAATCGAAACAGCGCTACGATAGGTTGTGATCAATGCCCAGCATCTTCTGGAGTTGGAAGTGAAGCTCATCTTAACATTGCACCATTTCGTCATCACCCGTCTGAAAACCCAAGATATTCTGCATTATTTCGACTCTGCATGAAGTGCTTATCCGTCTGACAAAAAATGCGCACATACTACCTGCTCTGCCTGCGTCAGACGCGTTACAGAGCGGTATCTAGGGAGGGCGCCGCACTCACAGTATGGGCAGTGGCCCTCAGATGGCCTTCATATTAACAACTGCTTTGTGCTTCCACTACAAGACTTTTAAATAAGCCACTCATCTACCAGTACTTACGTCTGCCACGACAGAAAGCGCTGACACCCGGAGTTATTTGAAGCATCCCTCAAATAGTCCGCTGGACGACATTCATACGCCGGGCACATGACTTAAGTGACTGCACGACTCGGATCCCCACCCCCCCTCCCAGTTTTTTATTGGGTTTCTGGGAGCTGAGGTACTAACACCTTGTGAATGGACTTCCTGGTTGATAGATAATGGGGCAATTTACTCTTTAGCTAAGCGTAAGAAGGGCTTGGAGTGATCCTTGAGGCCTTCTGGCTGGGGGTTTAAAGCATTGTGAAGTGTGGACTGATTTCGTGACTGCTAACCTGCACCCGACCGTTTCCAGTTCTCGTTAGTTCTTGTTCCAGTTCCAGTTAGCACTAAGTTACTGGCCAGTAGCTGCCAGTAGTCAGTGCCTCTGTTCCCTATAGCTGCCTACAAATTATGTGCAGTGGCTCATAGTCGAGTGCTCGGGCAGTTTCTGCCGAGTGTCAGGGATTCTTTAAGTGACAGACCAAGTGCTACATGCTGAGAGACTGAACTTTACGAGCTTCCATTAGGCTACCTAGAAAATCTCTAATGCATTGGGTTAGGTAAGGTTCATCGGCGCCACTACTTCTCACTAAGCAAAAGATGGGTCAGTTCAAATGGCTCCAAGCACTATGGGACTTAACATCTGAGGTCATCAGTCCCCTAGACATAGAACTACTTAAACCTAACTAACCTAAGGACATCACACACATCCATGCCCGGGGCAGGATTCGAACCTGCGACCGTAGCGGTCGCGCGGTTTGAGACTCAACCGCCTAGAACCGCTCGGCCACACCGGCCGGCTCAGTCCACATCGAAGAGGAGCAATTGGCTGATAAAATGATAAGCTGGACTAGCTATTATGTTGACACTGAATGTAGGGTCCACAGAGGTAGAACTTTAACATTCGCATTTACTGTTTTCTCATTAAACACATTCAGATTAAAAGAAACACCTCACTTAACGGTTATAGCTCTAAAAGAGTTGGCCTAAAACTATTCCTGTACATTTCATTCAGTTAGCGTATTACTCACTAAAGTTAACGCGCTGTTTCGTGATAATTCACCTTTGACAACTCATAAAACTGTTTCACCGCGTCAGCACTAAATCACTATTCTTACAATGTCTAACTTGTATCCCGAGAGAAAATGAACAAATATTACAAGTCGCTGTACCGTCTATCGTCTGCTCCGTAACAGGCCATTCGTGAGAAAACAGCCCTCCAACGCAGAAACGAAAAACAGAACCTTGTCCAAGAATAACACTAGCTTTTTTTCCGAGTAGCGTCGGCAATATCATGTCATTGAATATTTTAACCTGACACATAATATTCAGCCAGATGCACACTGTTAATTGATAGAAGTGTAATGTACTTTCTCGGGTTGTGTCCACGAAGAAATGCTCTTTCTTACGAAGTAACGATGCACTCATATGGTTAAAAAAAACAGTTATTATGCATTGTAACAAAACTTTCTGAATTCATGTTTGTTATATGTCGATCGATCGTTTTCTTCGAGACATTTCATAAATCTGGTACATATTATGTTCCAGAATCGTTATCCAAATCGATGTCAATGTCAATGGTATGGGTCTAATAATTAGGGGATTACTTCTATTTCATTTCTTGTGTACTGGTGTGAACTGTGCAACTTTCCAGTCTTTAGATCCGTATTTTCTTTGAACGTGCGTTGTACATGAGAGCTAGTTATGTAACCATTTCATCACATAATCTGAAAGGAACCTTATTGGTACAGAATCTGGATAGAAGACTTTCCGTCATTAAATGGCTTGATCCGTTACATCGGAGTTCTGTACTTCTAAGCTGCTCATGTTGACTAGTGTTCTCGATTCGAATTCAACAATATTTACGGCATCTTCTATATGAAAGAATATTCGGAACATCGTGTTTAGTAATCCCCAGCAGAGGCGCTGTCGTCGGCCTCAGTATCATTGCCATTACGCAGTGACGGTGCTGACTGTGTCTTTTTGTTGCTATAATTTACATATTACCAGAATATCTTTGGGTTTTAGCGAGATTTCGAGAGAGTGTTTCTTTGTGGAGGCTATTAAACGCTTCTGGGACTGAAGTCTGCGCTAAGTTGCGAGAATCTGAAAATCGTTGCCGCTCTTGCAGACATCGCGTTCCTTTGTTAATTCGGTAACAGTGTCCTGACTTGTTTTGTGCACCATAGGGAACACGCTCCACCCTTTATTAATTTACTTCGTATAAAATTCGTAAGTGCCGTCAATACTACTTTTTTGAGTCATATTTGGTGATTCATATATTTACAAAGAAAGGAAAGGGACTGTCTCTTAGGCAAGCGTCAAGTGAATTTTAAACCGATTTTAGAAGCAGTGCAATATGGACTTGGCAGCCATGTCCCTTAAGAGCTCCATAACAATCCTGAGGTTAGCACTACCAATAATCCCACCCTCTGTAGACGTCCTGACGAAACATGCTCAAAGGCATCCTCTGAAACAGAACAAACGACTGCAGCTGCCTCTGTGTCACTTCCAACCACACAATGCGCACGAACATGTTTATCTGACGAATCGGGGAGGCATTTAGGTCTCACAGAAAGTCTTTCGCTGTCTGCCACATGAATGCAGGATACGAAACATTGGGACAGTGATTAGAGCTCAATCATTCTGCGTGAATTTGCTGTCTACATTTTACAACCGACTATATCCCTCTTATACAAAATTTTTTTATTTAGCGTACAGAACCGATTAGCGTTTCCTAGAAAATCTATTGACATGCTATGACGGCTGTATGGAGATGTGATACTACTTGAGTGCGTTTGGATTTCGAAGAATTCTGCGCAGCTGTGTTTTTCGCCCCACATAAACGTGGAAGCTAACGAATTGCTCCTGACTGCGGCTCTTTGAGACACTGCTTAATCGAAACGAAGAACAGAATACTGTCACGCTGGTCCCCATAAGTGAAGATACCTGACGGTACAGTCTCCCATAACACACAATTTCTAAGTAAGACGTAAGTTCTAAATATTACTCCAAAACTAAAAACTTACTAAAACTCAGATTTTATAAGCGACGATCAAAAAGTCTCGGTTTGAACCCCGTAATGTCCAGAATCAGCATGCCACTCTTTTAAATCGCCTGTTAGAAATATTTTGTGGACTGCTGTAGGATAATTAATGTAAGAGAGATTATGAGTTAAAATACAGGCTAAATGTTAGATTAATTAACTATTTTGCTTATACTTTTATGTTTAAGCTAGCCGAATACCCGGCGTTATCCTGGTATGTGTTTATTCCAATCTTCCATTTGCCCATCTCGTCCTTCTCTCTCTCTCTCTCTCTGTCCATCTCCTCCTTCGCACCTTCTCTGCCCATATCTTTCATCCCCTCTCTCTGTCCATCTCCTACAGACCCACTCTCTTACGTCTCAAGACACCAAGACACGTCTTCACTAGTCATCTGGGCTCATTTGGAAGCGGGACTCATCACTGAAGAGAGCTCTACTCCAGTCAATGAGACTCCAGGCGGAAGACGTGCCTAGAGACGCCCTGGGCAGCGGTGGGGTACCAACCTGACTGTCGCCCGCCATACGGTCTGACATGGTCTGGAATATTATTCCTGTTTATAGTAAAACCCCTTTTGTTGTCATCCGCGACGCCCTTACAGCACAGCGGTGCGTTTACGATATTCTACGTCTCGTTTTGTTGCCCTTCGTGGCAAACCATCCTGGGATTACATTCCAGCAAGGTAATGCCCACCCGCACACCGCGAGAGTTTCTACTGCATGTCTTCGTGCTTGATAGACCCTACCTTGGCCAGCAAGATCACCGTGCCTCTCCCCACTTGAGAGTGGTAGGAGTATTACGGGCACAGCTCTCCGGACAAGTCAGGATTTTGAAGGTCTAACGCGCCAGTTGGGCATAATATGGAGTGATATCCCTCAGAAGGACAACCAACAACTCTGCCAGTCACTTTCAAGAAGAGTAACAGCTTTCACCAGGGCCAGAGGTTGACCAACGCGTTACTGACTTGTTCAGTCTATGAAGCTCCAACTGTAGAATGGATCATCCAGTCTTTCTGAAACGGAAATCATTTGTTTTCTGTATACGTACATAGAACTACCGATTTCCGTCCCATTCGGGTAATGTCGTGTGTCTTTTGTTTTATCTTAGAGTTTGCATATGTATATACACTGGTGTCCAAAATTGAAGCTATAAACCGCTATTTCCCCGTCCTCTGTATAACTCGCGATATAATAACATAAACTGCCAACAGATGTCCGTCCGATCGTGTTCTGCACAGAAGATGGCATTTCTGTCAATAGAAAACCTCTCCCACGATAACGCCAGGGCACCTGTCGAGCGGAGTAATATTTGCCGGGTAGTCCCACATTCACAATCGCTGTCCGAACAGTCACAGACGGTGCAGTATGGCACAGAGGAGACGCCTGCCATGCCCTCTGCGGTGGTGCCATAGGAAGAATGGGAGCAGGAGAGTCGCAAACTCATATGGGCTGATGTCTTAACGTGAATCATTCTGTTGTTTCTCGGATGTGGTGACAGCTTATAGAGACCGAAACTGTACCCGAAGACCAGGACAGGGCGGATCACGCCTGACATCAGAAAGAGAAGACCGTTATCTGGCCGTAAGGGCACGACGATACCGCCTTAGTACTGCGCAGCGACAGGTATCTGACCTCGCAGCATCCACTGGACATGTTGTATCGAGGGAAACGGTGTATAGAAGGCTTGGACAGAGTGGCCTTTATTGTCGGAGACTTGCTGTATGTGTGCCTCTGACGCATCTTCACAGAAGGGAACGTCTAGAGTGGAGTCGTCAACATGCCACCTGGGCAGTCGAAGAGAAGGTCAATGTTCTTTTCACAGGTGAGTCCCGATTTGGTCTGGAGAGTGATTCTCTACGGATTCGCATCTGAAGGGAATGTGGAACACAATTTCGAGCCCCGAAGATCGCGGAAAGAGACCGATACGAGGAGGACTGCTAATGGTGTGGGCAGCAGGGATTATGTTGACAACTCGAACACCTCTTCATGAAATTTTACGGGTTAATCGGAAAGATTTAATTGTTGTGAGATATCGTGAAGACATATTGGGTCCTCATGTACGGTTGTTGCGAGGATCTGTACCCCAGTCTTCGTATTATTGGACAATAACGCTCGACTTCACAGAGCACGAGTAGTTGATGTTTTCTGGAAACGGAAGGTGCTCCAAACATGGTGTGGCCTGTTCGCCGCCCCTATTTGAATCAGATAGAGCTTGTCTGGGATTAACTAGGGAGACGGGTCAATATCCACCAACCAATCTCGAAGACTTGTGAGCAGCTCCTTAGGAAGACTGGGGGCTATTGCCTAAACATGACATCGACGACGCTATTCTCAGCTTGCTGTCGTTGTCAGGCCTGTGTTACTACCAGAGGTGGTCACACACAACAGTTAGCACATTAGGCAGTTGTCGAGGTGTGTGTGCAAATCCGTTAAGTTGCAAAAAACGAAGAACATGTTCGACTACTGTTATGCATGTTGCAGCTGTTCACAATCTGCATTCTTTACGTTGTTTCTACGTTTGTTATCACCTGTTTATACTGTTTTGTGGCAAAATAAACGCAACCTTGCGAAATCTCAGTTTGTTGCTTTTATTTTGGACACCGATGTAGATACGTGCATTTATTTTTAAATATGTATGTAACAGGCAAAGGCCATTTAGCCGAAGTGCTGTTTTCTCTATAACCATAGACTTGTAAACTGGTTGCACACACGTATATACATTTTTTACTGCTGTGTTTCCTATGGGCACAGCAGTGACGACATATTTAAAATCCACATACACACCTGAGGCAGGATTCGAACCCACTTTCCTGGGTTCTTTTGCTGACGATTCATTACACCTACTAATCCGTGAGATTTGTCATTAACATAATGCACCTGTTTAAAGGATGCAATTGAGTACCCTTAATGGGCTTGAAGACTGAGACATGGAGGGTAGGAGGCTCATTAGCTCCTCATCGTTCAGAAAAGAGTTCTTTACTTTAACACGAACTGGAATTGGACAGGTTTTGGCTGAAGTCTTATTGAAACTGTTTCTTCACGATACTAATGATTACTTAAGTAATTATAATTTAGTAAAAATTTTTACAGCGTAACTCGAAGTTGTTACCCAACTCATCTATAGTGTTTTGTGTTTGTCGTTGGCATTCCCAATTCATGTGACCTTCTTAACAATATGCCACGGACATCATCATTCACAAGCACATACGTTATCACTGGCTAAAATTTAAACTCTTATAGTTTCGCATTATTATTATTATTATTAGTGTTTCAATAGTATCCATTTAATCCAAAAATGCGTTCTATGACCCTTCACTACTTTTATGTACGGAAAAAACTTACATAAACATTATCTAAATAAAGATCGATGAAGATACAAGTCATTTAGATCGATGTGTATTTATAGCAGGTTTTCAGCAGTTGTTTGTAAGTTATTCTGAGCTGTAATTGTGAAGCACCTCAACGAATGTTTAGTTTTTTTGGCGATGTAAGTGGAAAAACTGATGTGACAGTTTGTTCAACGCTTTCTTTTCTATCGGACAACTACTAGTCTTGCGGATATAGAGTGATCTCCACATGCTTTGTGTTTCTCTCTGTAAGTAAGTGGATATATTGACAACCGAAATACAGTATACGAACACTGTACTGACAGTTGAGGCCCATTGCTGATCTGGTTCAATCCTGCAGTATTATAGCTCCCGGTCCTTTGACGCTACAACTGTTTCAGCTACCTTCTGTGACTCCGTTGTTTACCAAATAGATCGCCGAAAAAACACGTGTACAACTGTTAGATTCAACTTTGTCGATGACCAGTCACCTATGAGATCGTATGAAAGCTGCGATGTCTGTCTACCAGGTTCAGGATCGACTCTTCTGCTGTCTGAAACTTCAATGAGCACATATTTTTTCAAGTTAAGATTTCTTAGTCGTTTTGAATGTAAAATTAGGCTAGGATGATGTTATAACAATAAGGTCTCTCGGGCGGAAGATTGATCGAGTAAAAACTTTTAAAAAAATTAAAAAGAGACGGAGAAGACGACACATTTGAATAACAATGGAATCTTATGACCAGCAGTAAAATCAATGTTGCTGTAATTGTCTATTCCTGTTGTTTTCATTACCAGTATATGATGAAGTTTTGACCCAGTGAAATGATACAGAAATAAGTGGAAATACCTGCAACGTTTTGCGACATTTGCAAATGCAGCACGTTTTTGCGAATTCTTCGGAAGCTTAGGAGCGAGAAAGGCAGTGCAACCTTGACCACTGTCTTCTGCGTCTCATCTTCGTGGGAAATGTATTGCTCCGAAAAGTATCAGGAAGGGCAGTCATCGACAGGGCTGTTTCGTGAGGACCGTTACGTTCTGCATTATCATTTATTTTGCGTAGCTGCAGTTCTCCGATGCAAATTACGTTTGTAGGCAGACCTGTTTGTTTTTAATTAACAATGATTTAGTCGTGTTTGTTCGCATATAGGAACACGTTCCGGCGCGGGAAGCAGGCGAGCTAGGTACAGTGTGTTCCGAGACCGCTGTCGGCGTGTCCGCCGAATAATGAACAAGCCACACGCTGCAATGCACGAAGAGCTATACGCCCTCCCGTCCCTCCTACAAATGAACGTTAATCGTTCATTTAGGTAACTGACTGCACACAAAATTGACTATGATTAATTAATAATCGAGCCATTAATTTACTCCAAATTATTACCGTATTATCGGAGGTGAGTGACACGCGCAGTACCGCTTCCAGCTGACTGCATGCGGCTGAATCGCAAAAATAAGGTTATTTCCCGGACTACCGTGAGAGAAAATAATCTCATTCCCAGGAAGATTAATTTTTAGCATGCTGCCGTAAAAGACCAGTCTGCCCTTTCCTGTAAAGAGAATTACGCCGGCTTTTTACGCCTAGCTGCTCCTGCCGAGGTGGTGCTCAAGCCGTGGAAGTAATTAATGGAAGGAGGCCAAGTAATCTGAGCAAAGCCGTTTAGCACGTGGCACTCTACGGATCTGACAGTGCGGCAACTAGCATCACAACAACGTGGAGGCTGTGGAGGTGGGAACCCGCTCCACAGCACTGGTTTTGGCTTCAGTCTCCACCTCATCAACAGGAATCGTTAGCCTGAGCTGTCTCGCCGCAAACACGGATTTGATGAAAGCAGAAAGTCAGTGACCTGTGAACTACGTCGTTAATGTTCCTTTCCTTCTTTTCTTGCAAAAACGTAAGAACATCCGTTGCCCTCTCCCACGTGCTCAATTAAATGTACAACGCAAGCCATTTCGTTGCAAGACATCATCAAAGCGCAGGCGGTAAATAAGGAAGTTCCCGAATCTGCCTCTTGCACAGTCTAGCTTGCAGAATAGTTTTGATAAGCCCCCCGCTGTCTCTATAAATTGCGAGGCCGGTGTGATTAATCAGCAATGATTTAGATCCTCTTGCTGCCTAGCAGCAGCCCTGTAACCTGCCACAAGACTGGACGTTATACAATATCAGTCTCCGCTTAAGCTCGGATGGTTCCCTGCATGATCCTTGTATCCTTGTATCCGTTATCCGTTATCATAATAAAAGTACAAAGACATTGCGATCATTCAAACTAAATCAAACACAGTAGTTCCCAAGCGAATGATACAGTTTATTTTAACTAACATCAAGCACGAGAATTCCAGTGGAAGGAAGATGAAATTTTCACATTCCGTTCACAACGAGGTCGTTTGAGATGGGACAATCACAGACAATCGATAGTGTCCCTTTTCTAAATCAATATTACCGGCATTTACCTTAAGCGATATAGGGAATTACAGAAAGCCTAGATATGGATTTTCTCTCGAGATATTGACGCATCTTCTTCCATAAAGCAAACGCAGTGTCTTTACAACTGCTCCACCACTGGTGTTCCTTCCTCAGCCAACAGTTCTTACAGACAGCTATCCGCTTCACCAGCTACCACCACGCTGCCATCGGAATAGCGCGTACGAGTTTTACATATAGACATTTGACAGTGCTTTGTTCATAAATTTATACGCATTTCGATTGTGGAATGCGTAATAAATCTCCAACGTTGTTTCATAATACAATCAAAGACATGGCGTTCCACAGACTAAAATCTGTTCAATTCGAAAGTTGGGGACACTTAGTCAATTTCAAAACAGAAACAAATTCCTATACATACGCTGATCCAAACACTGAATTTACTTTAGCGGGTTTAGAGGCTTATTTGTGCAGTATAAGTCTCGAAAATTTCTGTATTGGATAAATAGGTCGTTGGGGCAGGTACTCACTACCAGCTCATGTTGGAAATAATGACGTACAACAGTAGCCAAAAGCGAAACAAGTCTCACAAATAAATCGAAATCAGTCTTCAATCGTGGAAAGTCTTGGAACGTATTTGCGATCTCGTGATGAAATGTTTCAGTTACTGAAACGTGGTCAGTCATTTCTGGCCCAAAAATGACTGCATTGAGTTCCAGGAAATGTTCTATGTCATGAAACTGAAGCTGATCTTTCCGTAGTATTAAATTTTGTTTGATGGCACCAATCTTGTCCGCCGTAAATGTTATAAAATTATTCTTTCTTTCCATTAACCCTTTGAGTTTACTCGTCATGCTGCGTGCCGCTCCCTGGGTGCTAATGACGACTACAGTCGCGGCCGCCGGTTTTCCCCTGAGCGCTCTTGACGAGTACAGGCGCGCCGCTACCTGAGTGCTGATGACGAGATAACTCGGACAGCGGACTTCCCGTCCCATGCCTCAGTAGCCTTTCGCAGTTCTGGCCGCTATCTTGTCTGTTGTGTGCCTAGGCTTCATACTACAGTTCACTGTTCATCAGAATTTACATCTGTGTTCTTCGCGTCCTGTATTTTACAAGGAAAATGGCGAGACGTCGTGGTTGCACTGAGGAAGAAATCATGGAGATTCTTAGGAGGAGCGACAATGAGGGTGGACAACTTGATTTTTCGAAAGTGATAGCTCTTCCACAGAGTCAGAAAGCTACATTCATAAACCGTCCACGTCAGCGGGGTTGTCAAAGCAGTCTCATGTTTCAACAAGAGATGTTCGTTGTTCTCAATCTGAAGAACCAGAAAGTGAAAGCGAAACGCCTACGAAGAAAGCACGTAATAGTGATATATTTGACTGGAAAGAAAATGACTTTCAGCCAGTTAACCAGGTACGCTGTCGGGACATGTGTGTCAAATTGGGAATGAGTCAAGTATTCTGTCAGTTTTAATGTTATTCTTTACACAAGAACTGATGAAATACATAGCTGACGAAACGAATCGGTTTTATTTATTCACCAAGGAAAATACTCCCGAATCAATGCATTCTTGAATCTCAAAGTGGAAAGATACTGGATATGAAGAAATGTATTGTTTCATAGCTGTTCGTCTTCTGATGCCTTGCGTGAAAAAACTGAAAATTAGCGAATACTGGACCAGAGATGGTCTTCTAAATACGCCAATTTTTAGTGAACTCATGTCAAGAGACCGCTTATGAGAATGTTACATTTCAGTGACAACTCTGCCAGTACTGGAGGAGACAGATTATTCAAAATTAGGGACATTGTCAATAAAGTTCGTACAGCTTTCCGTTGTGCATTTAATCCACATCAGAAACTCTGCATTGATGAAAGTTTGTTATTATTCAAAGGACGCTTTTCTTTCAGACAATTCATTCCACCGAAACGGAGTAGATTCGGTGTAAAAATATTTGTGTTATGTGATTGTAAGACTGGCCATGTCTTGGATTCCATTGTTTATACAGGGGCATCAACAGAAACTGAGTTCCACAATTTGGGGAAAAGTGGTGACATACTGGCTACACTTATGAAGCCCTATTTAGAACGTGGACATACCCTCTACGTCGATAACTGGTACTCAAGCCCAGACTTGTTGGCCTGGCTTCACAGTCATGGGACGAACGTATGTGGTACTATCCGTAAGAACAGACGCATTATGCCGAAACTTCAGAAGAAACTGGAACGTGGAGATATTCAATTTATGTGTACTGATACAATGCTTGCTATAAAGTGGTGTGACAAAAGGGAAGTGTGGATATTGACCACATGTAACACCACAGAAATGGTTGACACAGGAAAGATTGACAGGAGTACTGGAGAAAAAATTAAGAAACCACAAAGCATTGTAGATTATAACTTGAATATGGAAGCAGTTGACAGTTTTGATATGCTGCTTATCTCTGTCGGATGTATACGGAAAACAATGAAGTGCTGTAAAAAATTCTTTTTCCACGTTTTAGATCTGTGTGTTTTAAATGCTCATGTTCTGCACAGATCACTAACAGGTCGTAAAATGACGATATCAGAGTTTCATCTGTCACTGGTAAGGGAACTTACAGAAACGTATACGTTAGAGAGCAGAAAAGCTGGCAGAGGAAGGTGTTCTGATGATAGTCCTCTAAGATTTGTGGGAAGGCATTTTCCAGACATTATAACAAGTGAGCAATCCAAGAAAAGTGCGCTAACGCGCAGATGCATTGTTTGCTGGAAACAAAAGGTGCATCGAGAAAGCAGGTACAAATGTAAAACTTGCAAGCTGCCATTGTGTGTCTTACCATGTTTTGAAAAATACCACACAAAACAGAATTACTAATTGCAACATAGAACGAATACAATAACGCTATTAGAATAAACTTTTAAAACGAAAAAGAATTATAAAAAGGGAAAAACAAAATAAAAATGTTTTTAACTTCGCCAGTGCCGGTCCAAAGCCCGGATCAAAAAGAAGGGTGGAAAACATATTCACAAAGTGTAAAAGTAACGCCTAAATTTACAGTTCATGACTTTGAATTTTCTCTATAAGTGAATTTAATGTGCTAACAAAAAGACAGAGATTTCACTGCTTTCAAATGTTGGAAAATTTGTTGAATACTTATGTGCAACAATCACAAGTATTGTACAAATTTCGTCAAAGAAACAAAATTACGCATAATCGGGTAATTACAAAGTGCAACAAATATTCGGGCAATTCAGCGATACAAACAGTAGGCCATGTGAATACGAATTTAACGACGTGAAGTAAAATTGTTCTTACCGTTACTCACAGTAAATTCCGATGTTGTAGTGCGATATGAAAGATGATCTGTATGTCGCTTTCTCCTATAAACGAAGTAATACGATGTTCTGAACAACAAAAATGACATACAGTATTTTATTCGTTCTTGAGTTAGTACGGTGAGGAACGCATAGATAAATGCAGACATTATAAACGGGTATCCAAGAAAGAACAATAAACTATTGATGTAAAGCTAACGATCACGTCGCTTTCAGCATAATCTACAAAAATAGTGCAAGAAAACTACAAGCAAGATATCATTCTTGGTGACGGAAAATAGTTTTATCAGACCGTTTGATTCTGTAGTAATTCACTTGCAGGGGAACTACGTAGTGAGAGCATTTCCGAGTATTCTGTATCAGCCGTGAGAGGACACAATATTTCGCACTCACTGAAGAAATATTCAGCACAGGGCGGGTGCAGCAGCGAGGGGTGCTCCGCCCCAGGCGGTAGCTCGAGGGTCAGACACATTAGCGCAGGTATACGGATGACAGTGGAGGCCGCAGCGCCTCAGCGTGCCAAGCGGATCGTGCGCCTCCAGCAGTCACAGGGTTAACAGATGAAATGAATTCAAGTAATTGGTGATGTCGACGGTAAAATATTTTGAAACCACTCTACTTACCCTTAACTCTTTTTTCAAAATGACCGCCTCCAGTTCAACCAGCATTCACTGTCGTCCGTCATAGGACATGTGTATCATATTGTCTTTGAGACTAAGTTGTAATGAGGTCTCAGCGAGTGTTTTTCCATCTCATACTAGTACCACGGCATATTAAGCAGATTAAATAGTATTCAAACGGTACGAAAAGTAAAGCCTTTTCAATTCGGCACTGGATGATGCGGCTTCTCTACATTTTCTTTTTTTGGATGAGTGCATAGGCGCTATACTCTTACTAATTTAAGACAAGTACAATTGCTATTAAACTGCGTGATAACTGGCTAGCTATAGGCGTCCGGCTACAGTCAACCTTTCCCTTCTCACCCCACTCTCTGCTGTTTTCGAGACGCTGGACAGGAGAGCAGGTGGAGCGCTCGCGCTCACTGAGTCCTATTTGACCAGGCCCGCTCTACTTGTTGTCTAGCTGGTAGCCGATCTAGATGATATGCTCGTCACAGATACAGCTCCGAAGTGTTCACAAGACTGAAACAAATCCGACGATGCCTCTTACGTTCTCAATGATCAGAAATTAGACCAAGGCTGCTTCTTTCACACATGCCAAAAATGAAATAAGCAAAAGCACTCGATGAATTACAACACGGGTTGGATGATTTACTAGCATCAGAGCCGGATCTCAAAAACGGTCGGAAATGCTGTTTCAAATGACTTGCCTGTCGCTTATGCGCTGGCTTGGTTCATTAATTGCAAAACGATGACATAATTTTATCAGCTCAACTATATTCAATAAAATGAAATAAATGAAAATGAAATCAATGAGGTGAAACGCTAATAGCGATGACCATTAGCAGGACAGCAATACGTAGCACAGGTTTGAGGTCAATGAAGCGATCACTTCCTGTGTACAGTTAAACGGTCCTTCAGGATATGAGATGCAAACGACCTTGAACTTTATGACGTTACTTTCAGTGTCATCCAGTTAGTCATATCACATTCAAGTTCACCCAGGGAAACACCTGTCCCTCCCATACATCTGTTAAGAATTTCTATGTCAGGTTACATTTTACCTTGAAAAATGAGATATAAATGACCTTGGCATACGAGATGTAAATGGGCTTGAATCAATGTATCACACAGCGTGCCCATGCACCCAGCCCCCTCCCCGTCCCATCCCCATTTCCAGGCCTGCCCATGCACCTCAGCCGCTGCCGGTTCTGGATTACCTTCATGTAGATTATCAGGTTACACATCCTGCCCATACATCCTTCCTTCACATTCTGCCCCTCCCCTCCCCCCCCCCCCCAATCCTTGGCCAATAGAATTAAGGCTTCCCCCGTCCTCATCAGCAGAAATGTGTGGGATGCATCACTCGAGTTCTCTGGAGCATAGGGAGAGGACTATTACGCTTATTTGTTATAAATAGCAAGAAACTAAATTTATTGTAATTACTTAAGTTTCGTCATTTGAGGCCAAGTCAGAGGATCCGGGTGCAGGTGTCTGTTAATAACAAATTAAATATCGCTATAAATACGCGAATTCTCCATACAAGGTGCCAGCAGGGACCAGCCACCAGGTCCAGCAGATACGTAACCACTCACATTTTCCATATTTTTCCACTTTTTTCGTATTTCTCCTATTTTTTCCTACTTTTCACAATTTGACCATTTTTCACACGTTCCCACGTTTTTAAAATTTTTGTTTTGGTCCATATTTCCACAATTTAATTATTTCTTACGTATTTTCCATATTTTTCCGTATTTTCCATAGCATACAGGGTGTTACAAAAAGGTACGGCCAAACGTTCAGGAAACATTCCTCACACACAAATAAAGAAAAGATGTTATGTTGACATGTGTCCGGAAACGCTTAATTTCCATGTTAGAGCTCATTTTAGTTTCGTCAGTATGTACTGTACTTCCTCGATTCACCGCCAGTTGACCCAATTGAAGGAAGGTAATGTTGACTTCGGTGCTTGTATTGACATGCGACTCATTGCTCTACAGTACTAGCATCAAGCACATCAATATGTAGCATCAACAGGTTAGTGTTCATCACGAACGTAGTTTTACAGTCAGTGCAATGTTTACAAATGCGGAGTTGGCAGGTGCCCATTTGATGTATGGATTAGCAAGGGGAAATAGCCGTGGTGCGGTACGTTTGTATCTAGAGAGATTTCCAGAACGAAGGTGTCCCGACAGGAAGACGTTCAAAGGAATTGATCGGCGTCTTAAGGAACACGGAACATTCCATGACTCGCGACTGGGGAAGACCTAGAACGACGAGGAGACCTGCAATGGACGCGGCAATTCTTCGTGCAGTTGACGATATCCCTAATGTCAGCGTCAGAGACGTTGCTGCTATACAAGGTAACGTTGACCACGTCACTGTATGGAGAGTGCTACGGGAGAACCAGTTGTTTCCGTGCCATGTACAGCGTGTGCAGGCACTATCAGCAGCTGATTGGCCTCCATGGGTACACTTCTGCGAATAGTTCATCCAACAATGTGTCAATCCTCATTTCAGTGCAAATGTCCTCGTTACGGATGAGGCTTCATTCCAACGTGATCAAATTGTAAATTTTCACAATCAACATGTGTGGGCTGACGAGAATCCGCACGCAATTGTGCAATCCCGTCATCAACACAGATTTTCTGTGAACGTTTGGGCAGGCATTGTTGGTGATGTCTTGATTGGGCCCCATGTTCTTCCACCTACGCTCAATGGAGCATGTTATCATGATTTCATGCGGGATACCCTACCTGTGCTGCTAGAACATGTGCCTTTACAAGTACGACACAACATGTGGTTCATACACGACGGAGCTCCTGCACATTTCAGTCGAAGTGTTCGTACGCTTCTGAACAACAGATTCGGTGACCGATGGATTGGTAGAGGCGGACCAATTCCATGGCCTCCACGCTCTCCTGACCTCAACCCTCTTGACTTTCATTTATGCGGGCATTTGAAAGCTCTTGTCCACGCAACCCCGGTACCAAATGTAGAGACTCTTCGTGCTCGTATTGTGGACGGCTGTGACACAATACGCCATTCTACATGGCTGCATCACCGCATCAGGGATTCCATGCGACGGAGGGTGGATGCATGTATCGTCGCTAACGAAAGACATATTGAACATTTCCTGCAACAAAGTGTTTAAAGTCACGCTTGTACGTTCTGTTGCTGTGTGTTTCCATTTGATTTGAAGAGAAGTAATAAAATGAGCTTTAACATAGAAAGTAAGCGTTTCCGGACACATCTCCACATAACATATTTTCTTTCTTTGTGTGTGAGGAATGTTTCCTGAAAGTTTAGCCATACCTTTTTGTAACATCCTGTATACGTAAATGTGCCGGTATCTATATGCTGAATTTATGATATCATTGTAAAAATTTAGAGCTGACCGATTTCGAAGACGTGCATAAATATCCAATGTGCAAAATACTACACTGCTAAAAAAACACACCTAGATTACGATGAACTCGCCCCTGCATTTTCCCGATGAACGCGGGTCAAATAGGACGCCTGTAGCTTAGGCAACACCTTTGACAACTGCCTTACCACTGACGCGGAAAACCAAACTCGAGTAGGCAGTGGGAAAGCGCTACATTTCATTCAAACAAAAAGTGTATGTTTAATCCTCTTCATAACAGTCGCGGCTGTTTTGGGCTCTGTCAGAGAAAACAGTGGTACGAAAGACCCCAGTCAGAAAATATCGACTAACAGGTGCTGGCACTTTTGATATTACGAAGCGTATTCGGGAAGTAAGGTCCGATTAGGTGCGAAATGGAGACCAGTGTGAAAATCCTATGGAAGTTTATATAGATGTGTTGGGCAGTGTTCTAGTGTGCCTGTCGATTGCTTCACATCGCTCTTTTCAGTTCAGAGCGCAAAGGGACCACGTAGAAATGCCTAAAACAACAGTGTCTCCCGCCAGTTATGTCCATCTGGTGACAGATTTAGTCTGAAGCTATGGAGCCCACACAACATAAATGTCATGCGTATCTTTCTTCAAGACAGTTTTCAGCCGCATTCTGCAGGGGCAATGAAGACGCTCCTGCAGCGCTTTCGATAGGAAGCGTTAGGTCACCCACAATACAGCCTTTAATTAGCTGCCTCCGTTGTTGATCTCTCCTCACATGAACCACTGTCTACGAAGACAACATTTTGTCACAAACAACGAAAGTCAGACCAGGTTACAGAATTGGTGGAAAGCACAAGCGGCTTCTTTCTGTGACGAGGGTACTGGAAAGTTTCTACGACGCCACGACAAATATCTAAGTCGGAGCGGCGACTATTTAGAGAGGTAGCTGGAAGGTGTGGCTAACTGTAGCGAATAAAAATTTTTAATTGTCACTGTGGTTTCCATTTCGCGACCGATCGCACCTTACTTTCCGAACAGCCCTCCTAGATAAATTGCACGGACAACACCACTTTTTGCCAGCTAACGCTCTTAGGCGGAATGAGAAATATTAACATGACAATTTACATACGACATCAAAATATTTTAAACCAATAAACTCAGCCTTACTAGTTTGTAACGTTACTATAGGATTCTTGTATAACCACGTGAACATTCGAAGTACATACGCGTCCCCACCACTCAAATGAGACTGAGAAATGGCGACAGTGCAGCAAAAATAAGCTGTTTCTACTGTATTTACAAGTCATCGATTTGCCGAGATCATGGAAACATTTGACGCTGTACAATAAACACAGTCGCAGAGCTGCAGCATTCGCGAACCCTCTTTCAATAACTCGATCTAACAACAATTTCGTCTTTCTCGCTCAACCACATCCCGAAGATGCACATGTAAGAAATTGAGAACCGAACAATTACTCACAAGGAGCTGCACGTCCGCTCAAGTTTTACAGCCGGCTGCCGACGCCATCCCGCCTAACTCTGACGCCGACTGCAGCCGTCGTCGTAGCCGCTGCCTCGCGCCGCTGCCGCCACAGCCATCCAGCTCAGGGAATAAAACCGAAGCTGCAACTGGTCGAACACATCTTTTATAGAAATGCACTACCCCGGGGAACTACCGTTATACCCGTGTACGTAACCAACGGTATTCAGATTGCGAACACATCACACTCATTGGCTACCAGTAAGACTGGGCAGAGAGAAAACAGTAACTGACAGAAGTCTTCCCCTTCTCGTTGTGTCTACTCTCTGGGCATATCAGACGGCTGGAGATGCCATTAACGTCCACGACAATATACCGGGTGATCAAAAAGTCAATATAAATTTCAAAACTGAATAAATCACGGAATAATGTAGATAGAGAGGTACAAATTGACACTCATGCTTGGAATCACATGGGGTTTTATTAGAACCAAAAACAAACAAAGTTCACAAAATGTCCGACAGATGGAAATGCGTGATTTTGGTTTTGTAACTGCTACCGTGACGGATGAGATGTACGCCGATATGTTACAGAATTGCATCATCCCCAGCCTGGCTGATAAACACCCGCAGGAACATACGATGTTTATGCAGGATGGCGCTCCACCCCATATTGCTAGACTGGCATAGTGCCGTGTTTTATGTGATTTATAAACTGTTGAGTTAAAGTCTCAATCGGTGTTTAGTAAGAGACAGGAACCAGAATCTGCACCGTTTACACTGAGAGAGGACAGATATTGTTGCCCGTAAGTTAGTGACCCTACACAGTGAGCGGTAGTTTGTACGCTAGCGGAACTAACTGACGAAAAACGACGATATTTGATTGACTGATAGGGTGAGCAGTTACCTTTAAATTGGGGACGGTTAGTGGGAACACGAAAGCCAGTCTCTGAAGAGGCTGAGCACTGCTTGTAACTGTAAATTTAGGTCAAAAATCACAGTGGTAGGTAGACTTTTTGTTTAAACATTTTTCTCTTTCCACATTTGCTATTAGTGTGGGGTTCAGCTTTTGTGTCACTGGTTCGCATTGAGATTTAAAAGTTGTAACGAAATTCGTTAACTGAATTAAATAAAGAAACAGTCAAACTTAAATCTGTTTTACGTGTTCTAGTTTAGTGGAAATGATAGAACTCCAACTGAAACAAATCAACGGAAGGAGCGTAAACAAGGAAAAGCTATTATTTTGAGTTTCAAAGCATTCAGTAGCAACTATTTCAAAGATTAGCAATTTCTGTAATGTCAAAGATAAAGAAAGATAGACAGCGGTCTGTCGTACTTATAATTCAATTACGATTAAAGTTCAGTAAATATGTGGTAAGGTATTGATTAGAATTTCGTTTCAGATATATAAAAGGAAATAATAACGTTCATTATTAAAAAGTAATTTTAAGGTTTTAAAGCGATAAAGACAATAAATGGTATAATAAGGAAGAGAGTTCAGAGATCATTGAAATTAATATTATCGCAGAGGTAGCTTCCGCTATATAGTAGCTTTAAGGTAAAATTATAACTTTGATTGCTACGATCGGAATCCTCGTAAAAAGAGAGCCGTTGGCGTTTAATGTTTGAGAGATTTTATTAAATTGCTATTTATAGTAAGTGAGATTAGTAGTAGCTGCGGTAAATATTTAATACGTGTGTTGAAGTGCATTGCGTTTTTGTAGTAATTTGACGCGTTCGGCTGAAGGGCACCTTACCGATCGATAGCATTGTTTCGAGATAAATAATCAGAAATACGTCAAACACTTGGAAATAGAAAATATCGTAATTGATAACATCGCTGTAGGCGTGACATTACGTGTACGTAATTTCCGTAAGAGTTATTGGATTATTGATTTCCAAAGCAACTACCGTACAACAGAAATAGAGATCGTGTTTGGATATCATTTTAAAGTGCCGTGAACACAAAGTTTAGTCATTTCACATTTTCTCTCAGGGATAATACAAGCGCTGACGAGTAATAACTTTTCACCACTTCCCACGTCTAGTAAAATCATTGACAAGCACAGTAAATTAGATGTAGAGTAGGTGACATTATGCACGTACTAGTTGCATGCGCCTGAATTCTTGTGAAATACAGAGCTGATGTGGTATTTGCGTGCAGCCTCTAGAACCAATACGTAATTAACAATCCTGGATTGAAATTGACCTTTTTTTAATACTGGGAACGAGGTGTGGCTCATCGCAAAGGCAAAGCTGTATCATTTGGACATGTTAGCGTAACAACTCGCCGCGCCACTCTATACATAGAAAGAAGTGGTATGGTACAAGCCGTTATATATTTGTCGTGTTAATCCCTGTGGCTGTGCCTGTCTTCGAGATCGGAGTAACCTTATCATCCAATAAAATGACGCAAGGTTGCATGTTGCCAGCTGTATACTACTACGGTATGTTGATGATTTTCACTTATGGACCGTCTGACAGCAACTGAATAAAACACAATTTTAGTGCCATACGCGTTTCGCCTTTATTTTCTGCAAGGCATCATCAGTGGCAGGTTGCGTAGACAGTTTCTTACATATTACGCTCCTGTTGCATTTTTGGTCTTGTTCTTCTTCCTATGAGCGCCAATTTGCTGTTTTTTCTGCATTCCACAGCACTATGCACTGAACGCTTTTTTTAATGCAATAGATTGCATTAAAAAAAGCGTTCAGTGCATAGTGCTGTGGAATGCAGAAAAAACAGCAAATTGGCGCTCATAGGAAGAAGAACAAGACCAAAAATGCAACAGGAGCGTAATATGTAAGAAACTGTCTACGCAACCTGCCACTGATGATGCCTTGCAGAAAATAAAGGCGAAACGCGTATGGCACTAAAATTGTGTTTTATTCAGTTGCTGTCAGACGGTCCATAAGTGAAAATCATCAACATACCGTAGTATTACGCGCAACTGAGGAGGACAGGACCCAAAAATTGAAGCTGTATACTAACCTACCTCGATGCAAAGGGCACTCTAAAGTTGCCTGTGCAGCACGTTCACCAGAACTCTACCGTTTCAAAACAATTGGTCATAGGTTGCCAAGACTCTGACACGCTATTCACCAGGCACTACGATTGACGAACTGTCTCTCTGAGTTAAAGGAGCATGGAGTGACGTAGTTGCATCTCACCTTCAAGCTCAGTTCCACACGATACCCAGCCGGGTTACAGCCATTGTTGCTATACTGAAAATCGTATGCTGTCTGGCTCCAAACCTTTTAAATTAAAATACGTTTTCTTTCTACAGTTTGCCTGTAATTACAGTAAAGGTACTCACGGACGTTCAGTGTACGCTATAATTGTCGTATGGCAGCAGAACTAGGTAGATATTTTAATGCGTTTATCGAGTTATGCCGGAAAAATTTAATTCCAGTTTTGGCGACCAGGTGCAAATCTGGCGCTGTTAATGCAAGAAAGACGTATAGAAACGTTCCCAAATATAATGGATTCGGAATGTGGCGTGGGTAGAAAATGTGAAAGAAGTGAGAGTGGCATAATATTGGTTTTATTGTTAATCATTTTGCATGAAAATAGTGGTTGCTGCACACTTGCGCTCTTTCAAAACAGGAATCACATGCTGTGTGCAGACATCACGGTACACCTGACAGACCACCTGAGTGTATACTCTTCAAAGAATAATGGACCGAGAAAAAAGATGCTAGTGAATTTATACCACAAAGTCACACAAGGCGAGTGCAGTGGCTCTTCTGAACTCAGACTTGTCAGTTATGTGTATCCACTGCATACTGTAGTGTAAAATGTATCTCGTCACTCCATGGTATAACGTCTGGCCACATGTCATCAACTGCAATCCCTGCCAGAAACCGAAGAACAAATTCAGAACGTTGCTGCGTATCATGAGGTTTCAGTTGATGCAGTGCCTGAATTTTGTACAGTTACAAGTGAAATACAGATCGCAAAACTTTCCGTACTTTTCATCTTGGGATGGAGAATTCTCGTGACACTGCACGAGCAGTAGTACTACCCGGGGCACGTGCTGCATGGTCAGTTACAGCAACAGTCTGGTACTGCGCGCCGCTGAATTTGAATCCCCGCCAGACGTCATGGACGTCGAAGACCCATAGAGGTCTCTGCACCATCGCGCCATAAGCTGTGGCGGCGCGCGCCTCCTGGCCCGCATTTAGAGTGAGGGCGCCACAATAGAACACGTAGTTGCAGCCGCCAATAGCGGCGTCCCCGATAGAGTACTTAAGCGCCTGCCTGTCATTCAGCCTCTATCTCCGCCCCCCCCCCCCCCTACCTTTTACAAGTCCCTTCAGATCCTTGAACGCCATGCTCTCCACCTTGCCTATCGCATCTGTCCCCCCCCCCCCCCCCACCCATGCGGATCCTGTACCACCTCATTCCATTCCTCCACCTCCTCCTTTTCCTTGAAAGGATACAGATCCTCTACACCTCCCGTAAACTCGATCCTCCTCACCCGCTTGTCTCACCCATCCTCTCCCACCCCCGCCCCCTGCCGCGCCTGTATTCCCATGTCCCACCTGCTCTCCATCTCTCCACCCTCCTTACCCTCTCCCAAGGTGGTTTCCACCAGCTCCCCCTCCCTGATGATGCCCTCCTCCCCTCCATCTATCCCTCCTACCATCTTTGATCCTCCCTCCCTCTTCCTGTGTCTGCTCCTTTGGGCACCCTCCCTCCCATCTCACCCCCTTCCCTCCCTCCTTCATTTCTCCCCACTCCTCCCCCGGGCGTCCCCACCCCTGTCCCTCTACTCCTCCTTCCTTCTCCTCAGCCATTGGCATCTTTGTTCTCCCCTTCCCCCCCCCCCCATCACCCTTCTTCCCCTCTTGGCAGGTCCCTGGACTCGCACACGCTACGTGGACATTCGCGCGCCGGAGATCATCGCCATCAGTGTTTCGTGTGTGCCGTCGTGTTTAGTGTTCAGTGTTCACCGTCGCACTCCATCTTTCACCTGTGCCATCGACATCTTCAGTGTTTGTGCGTCATGTCAACAGTTTGTAGTGTGGATTATCGTCGAGTGTGAACGGCTCCGTGTTTGTCTTTATGTGTCTACTGTTTTATTACCCACTGTTCTGTACCTTATGTGTCTTTTTTCTGTTGTTTCTTTGTCTATTCTATGGCTGAAGAGCAGCGTAACATACTGCTGACGGCCTGCCTGTTGTACGGGTTTCAAAATAACAATAAAGAAAAAAAAATCAGCATGCCAGTCTAACCTTGCGTACGTCTCAGGACATACCGTCTCGCATTAGACAGCGTATTTACTTTCGTGTTTTCTTTACGAGTGGACGTGGTTGTCTTGTTTGGTTTTCTTGACTCTGTTGTTCCGTTCTTGTTGTTGTCGTAAGGTCCTTCGTAGGTCGTGTCCGTCCTCTCCCGTTGTGTTGTTGTTTGCGGGCCGCTCCGCGGGTTCCGCCGCCTTTCCGTCACATCAACCCCGTGACTGTTCCGGTCGCCGTTACAACAAACAGCAACCTCGTCAGTGACTTTCACCGGGATAGAACGTCCTCTTCTTCGAGGCGCCACACAAAGCTCATCCGTGTTTTCGTATTTCATTGTCATCTTCTTTAAACCATTTAATGACATTGGGCCTCTCCAAAGTCCTTTCAAAAGGCGATACTTTCTCAATGCAGCACTGCAATTGCTGATGTTTACATAAAAGTTTCTCTAACAGCAGAGGGCCTCTCTTCTCGATATACATACTGTTTCCTCACGTTGTGGCTTATCAGATAACAGTGTATATATCGTACCAACATAAAAACAGTACACAACCCCAGAATCACATCTGGTGGCCAAAATTGGAAATAATTTTTTTCCGGCGTAAATCGGTTCCGCATTAACGCATTAGCATATCTACCAAGTTTTGCTGCCATGCGATAATTATTCCGTGAGTAGCTGTACTTTAATAATAACTACACTGTATTGTACACTGGTAGTAGAACGAATAATACGTTGTTACTTGATAATATTCCTCGTATTTCAGTTTTAAAACCCCGAAACGTACTTTCTACTGTCGTGAATTTAGTGTGCATGATATTCTACATGTTTCACAAAATATAGTAGAATTACTTCTGTTTTTAAGTAATATATTTCTGATTCACGTCTTCAACATCTAACTTTTTCCATACCATGTAGATGAAGAATTATAGTGCTATTTAAAAATTGGAGCCACAAATCAAGAAAAAAAAAACTGTACCGGAGGCAACACGTATAACAGACTGCGTAAAGACCTTGACAACCGACATCTCATTTCCTTTCGTCAGACTGTCGAACGTCTGTAGTCGGAGACATTGACCACATCAGATAGTCTACAGGAACTTCAGTAAAGCTGCATCAATGGATATAAAGATGATACTATGCCTACACACATTCAATTATTTAAGCACAGGCAACGGGAAGAAAAACCATCGAACAGTTAGAGAAACCAAGGATACAAACAGTAATACAAACAATAGTTACACGAGGAGAAAGCGAGTAAACCATCAGGGATGATGAACTGTGCTAGAGGCCCGCAAAAAATTGTAAGCAACGCAGTTAATGTTCCGCGTCCTGGAAACCATTCACTACGTGCAATAATTTAACGTCAACACACATCCACGGTTCCCATCTCTACGCTCATTGTTCGTCTCGAAGCGGCCCCACTTCCTGGACTTGTTATTCGTTACCCCATTTCTGCCGTTGTTGTTTTCGCTTAAATCCCCACTGAGGTTAATTAAGTTGTTTTTAGTGGATTAACCATATTCACAATTATCATAATATCTATGAGAAACCAGTTTTCATTGGTTGCTTCTTTTTCACTGAGCCGGCTGGGTGGCCGAGCGGTTCTGGGCGCTACAGTCTGGAACTGCGCGACCGCTACGGTCGCAGGTTCGAACCCTGCCTCGGGCATGGATATGTGTGATGTCCTTAGGTTACTTAGGTTTAAGTAGTTCTAAGTTCTCGGGGACTGATGACCTCAGAAGTTAAGTCCCATAGTGCTCAGAGCCATTTGAACCATTTTTTTTCACTGAATGTATGCACTGTTGCTTTTCTGCCCGCCACCGATTGTTTACAGCACTTACTGAGTTCGAATAATGTGTGCGTATACGTGAAGAGCTCGTAATTATCACAGAAGGTAAATACGATCGTTCGTTACTTTCCGAATAACCCTCGTACTGTTCGCTGGAGAGCGTTACTCAAACTTCTGAGGGAAATGTTCTACATAAATGAGTTACGAAGGTCTCGGAAACATTATAGAAATGCGAAATTATTCGAGCTCGTCGTTGAATATGTGTATTCAAGGTACCATGAATGGATTTCCACCGCCTGTTCATATGGTGGCATCTCCACAGCCAAGATGCGTTGAAGCTGGATTTGAATTATCATTTCTGTTTCCAAATTTATTGACATTGTTCCTTCAAAATTAATTTTCTTCTCAGGATAATATGCGCTAAGCTCTGCCACAGTAAGATGTCTAATACCATGTTTAGTGAATTTAAAGTTATTTCAATGCGTCCTCCAGTAAAATTGATTATCCACTTCTGCCATCATTACTTAAAGAAAAAAGGCTTTACACTGTTTATGTTACACAGCACGTGTAGTTGCACAACATAAATGCTATCACCACTTTTCGGAGTTACATGAAACCACGATTCCAGCTTGTGAATGAATCCATTTGATGTCCAAGGCTCTTGCGGAAGATTTTCACTGAATAATGTCGGAGGAGCTGGAGCACTTGATGCACGAAGATTCCTTCACAAATTGAGCATGCACTTCCTTAAATTTAATAAGAGACAAATGACAGAATCCATCATGCCCGTGCGCAAAGTATAGCCCTGAAACAAATCAAGGTGTCTCGTTGCTTTAAACAACTGATTCCTAGTGTAAGTTCGTTGGCTTTCGTGGCCGTTGTGTTTCACAAAATTCCTGTATTATTTATACCGATATTTCAACAGCAGCCAAGACATCGGTACATTTCTTTTACAATGACAGGCAGTCCACAGCCCAGAAGAGATTTGTGGAAAATTAATTCCTATTCGGAATATTTGTGGTTCTCCTCCAGAACATCTTTATTATTAATTACTGATTACAATCCAAAAGAATTTTGTTCAGACTGTTTCCTCTTTGGAATGCCTGCGAGTCCCCTTCCGACCATCTTGAATACTTTTCTGCAATTTTTCTGAATCACTCGACGAGTATTCTGGCGTAGTTTTTAAAAACGGCCTGCTGGTTCTCGTCCAATATACTTCCCTAACTGATCCACTGCTCCATTCGAAGTATCTCTAAATCGATGAGTGGTTAAAATCGAACATTCATAATAGTTCTGTAAGAATTTGGGGACGTTACAGACGAAAGCAATTTTAATTTGAGGATTGCATCTTCTGACAGCATTTAGTATCCTCCTACACCACTAAGTTACTGCAAGTGTAGAGAAGTGAAGCAGAAAACCCTCTGCTATGGAAATATTCGTACTGAAATTTTTGTTGATAACACTCAATCAGTTCAAGTTAACGATAACGCGGAGTGGACCTCGGAGTCAAATACAGGTACATGGAATATTCCTGCTGTATTGTGGTAATTCATTTCAGACCATTTCACAAACTTCCATTCCGTGTCTACTGAACAACGTCTTGGATATAAAATTATTGCAGTCGCTCTGAAAGGTAAAGTGTTAGCAACCCCAAAGGCGGTTTTAACACCACAGCGCTTTGCAAAAAAGGCTTCTATTAGAGGTGGTGTGTCTTGGCTTCATCCACCCTCTGAAATGACTTACCTAGCCATTTACTGGGGAACCTACAGTTTAACGTGGACTCCAAACCAAGGAGCAGCTTGGCATTTTTCTCTTCAGAAAATAGTTTCCGCAGCGAAGGAAGTGACTGGTAAAAATACCGGGGATTGGCCAGGCATCGAACTCGACAACTGTGGACGTGTAGTCTAGTAATTTACCACTGAGTCATTCACATTGTTTTACCTTTATTTTCTGACATTTGTCTTTGAAATATCTGTATAGAAATCATCTCCAGATAGCTGTACAGCCAGCGACATCGTTATAATTATTCCGTTTGAATCTGGAGCCGGCAAACGCCGATATTAGCTATTTGGCACGAAGCCCAGAGCTGGTAGGATTGTGATGGAGAGTGACACTCGGCGAGGCGGACAACGCGAAGCAGCAGGCCTGTCCACGCCAATTAACAGTGAGGATATGCAAAACAGAGCAACAACGTAGCCAGGCGAGCGTGCGGCCAGCCACCAGGGCCGAGTGCACCAGCGACCCGTGAAACTCAGGCCGCGCTGCCATCCGCACTCCGCACCGCTCACAACTACGTAATCCCACGCTTCTCTAGCCGCAAACAACAGTCCTTACAAAAGAAACACGCTAATTTCGATAAGTTACGGAAAAGAAGTAGGAAATAATTATAGATCGGTAGAAAGTGCTGCCTTTGAAATGTTGCCATTACATTATGAATGTGTTGCAGTCAGTTTGTATTTTCTGTGGATAAAAGGTAACAACCGCCGGAGCAGGAACGTATATGCTGCTGTTGCGTAACAGAAGGGAGAACAGAAATGCTGTAGGGTCAACTTCCTAGCCGGCCGGTGTGGCCGTACGGTTCTAAGCGCGTCAGTTTGGAACCGCGTGACCGCTACGGTCGCAGGTTCGAATCCTGCCTCGGGCATGGATGTGTGTGCTGTCCTTAGGTTAGTTAGGTTTTAGTAGTTCTAAGTTCTAGGGGGCTGATGACCTCAGTAGTTAAGTCCCATAGTGCTCAGGGCCATTTGAGCCATCAACTTCCTAGGAGGCATCACTTACAGGACCATCTGCGAAGGACGAAAATGAGAGCAACGGAGATTTGAGTACAACGTCCCGTCGCTTTTGGCGTCATCAGACTCAGAACAGAAACCCATATTTTTACAGGAACAAGGCAGAAAGTTGCATGTGCTCTTTTCGAAAAAAACTATCCCAACTTTTACCTTAAAGGGCTCAGGAAAACCACAGAAAACCTAAGCATGGGTGGCCAAATGGGCCAACCGGATACGAGTCCAGTTAT
Organism: Schistocerca piceifrons; assembly: GCF_021461385.2. NCBI lineage: Eukaryota > Metazoa > Arthropoda > Insecta > Orthoptera > Acrididae > Schistocerca > Schistocerca piceifrons. Next base: position 58,930,419 of record NC_060149.1, read on the forward strand.
TTACCACTGCGACTCCTCGCTCGTTGGGCAGCTGAGAAAAAGCGCCACAAACAGAGACAGAAGTAACAATTTGGTTACTCTTCGGGCCTCTGACGAACCACATGTCTGAGGTCCAATCGGTTAATAAAGCTTTTTGGTGGAGCAAACTCGAATTAATATGATAGTTAACTTATTTTCGCAACAAGCTACCTGTCAAGAAGCGACCGGAATAATGTTATCATCCGGAGGGTTGTGATTTGACGTCCTACGACTTTATACTGCTCATCACCCTTCATAGGAATGGCTGTTTGCAATAAGCTTCGCAAATGTGCGTTGGACTACACCTGAATGGAAAACAGTTCAGTTCTCAGATGAGCCATGGTATAGTTCCCATCGTAAGAGCATACGTGTTTCGATTCGCGAAGAGCAGGAACCCGTCATCGTTCTTTAACACCTGGACGAGACAGCGGCAATGTGTGCGGTGTTATATGCCGAGGAGGACATAAGGCCCATAGTATTCCACAGGGAACTGTAACTGCGGTTCTTTACAGAAATAATATTCATGCCTATGCATGCGTTTACGTGGAACGAATTGTGACGGTTTCGAGCTATGGAATGAAAACAGTGGAACCACGCAGAGGTCACGTTGATAACGAATAGCTTCAACAGCAAACTAACATGGGACTGTGGAGGAAATGAAAGGCTGGATGCATCACTACACATGGATATTCAAGTATTCCCACCAAGAAAAATTCTTCCCACAGTTTGGTTATGAGTGGGGCGGCGGGGGGGGGGGGGGGGGTGGAGGGGTTAACGTGGCTACCCAGTGCGTCAGGGAGAAATGCAGCAAAGTGTGTAGTCAACGAAGTAAACGATGAAGTCTACACGATACTTCTGTATTGCTTTTGGCTTTGATATTTCACTTTTCACAAAACAAATGAGGTAACACTTACGGAAGGCTATATCACGTGATGGATACGACGACGCCGCATCCGAGTGCAGGGAATAGCGTCGTCCGTTGCAGTCGCGCGGTCTGGGGAGTCTGTTGTGTTATTTTCTGGGCTATACGTCTGCTTAACAAGTACCAGTGAAAGTAGTTTTAAACCATTTCTCTACTGCGCAGCGTTGGACTTGCAATGTTCCAGTGTCTGATATACAACACATTAAGATATTGACAAATACGGCTAACGTGTATCGAATCTTAGTGATAATATATCTCATTCGACCTAACACACCACTTAAGATAGTTGGCGAAATGTTTCATATTGTGTTTCGTAGCTGTCACAAAGACTTAATGACGAGAATACTGTAGCTTTGTTGCTGTGCCGAAACATACAGAATTTAACTATCGTGCCAAATAGTGTTCATTAATTGTTTTAATTAACTTTTAAACTGATTATTTGAAATGCACAATGAAAAGAGATTTCCAATAAAATGAAACGAGCAAAATTAAACTTCACAATGTGAAGTATGAATCGGGATGATTTGCATCCATCATATCACTTGCTACAGAAGGTCGATAACTTCCCGAACGATCCGAAATAATAGTAAAGAAATGATTGATAAGCCACATAGTAATAAAATCTGGTCTCAGTATAATATTTTAAATTACAGAAAATTATTTTACGAGACTTATCTCCAAGTGTGCAGTCAGCCTAGGAACCAGAGAAATCGATCCACAAACACGCACATAGCACAGAGTTAATGACGACTGTAATTTTAGATGTAATTACTAAGGTGGGACTAATTTTACTACTTACGTAAACAGTGACACTTGACTCACCTAAATTCAAATTTTCACGTCGTATGAAGCTCAGTTTGAAATTCTTTTAAATTTTCTTACGTTTCATTGCCATGTAATTTCCTTATGGAATGGTGCAGAATCACCTACTGAGTGCTACAAATCCTCCTGTTCACTACAGAGCTTTGCGGAATCAGTTAACTCTCCTAACACAACGCTACCTCCCAGTATTCTCATTTCTGTATGACAGAATCACAACGTAATTTTCATTTGTCAGGAACTTGTACATATCCTTTGAGACGCCCTGCTAAACCCGCAGGACAGCACAGGTAGGTTAAATTGCGGAAAGGGGCCAAAATAAGCGGCTTTCTGTTACACTCGAACATACAACTTTATTTATTTGACCAAACACTACAAGACCCAAGAAAATTTAAGAAGAAAAGACAGCATTAATTTTTGGAACTTAATAACCGGCTGAATGCGCCATACAATCTCATGGCTTAAGGGCAAGACCACTTTAATTTAAAATCGGCTGAAAGCCAGTAACTTAAAACTCAAATCAAAATAAAAAATTTAAAATGCAGAAGGCCTGATCTTAAATCAGTTCTTTCAATTAGGCTGAAGGCCCAACCAATCTCACATCTTAAGAGCAAAACAACTTAATTACAAAAAAAAAAAAAAAAAAAAAAAAATAGGCTGAAGGCCCTTCTGTTAAAACTCAAACCAAAATTAAAATTTTTAAAAGGCAAAGGCCTTATCTTGAAACAGTTCTTTAACTAGGCTAAAGGCCTGAACAATCTTACGCCTTAAGGGCAAAACAACCTTAATTTAAAAAATCAGCTAGAAGCCATACAAATAAAAACAACAAGAACAAATAAGAAAAGGCAGTACACCAACGGCGCTCAGAAGTTTCCAAGGGTCGGTCTGGAATTCAAACACTAACGCTCGCTTAGGTGAGACAGGCAGTCGACCCAACCATTCTCGATCCGACTACAACCCAACCCACAGACAGTTAACGGACCCACCGATAAGATAACTTCCGCTCCACCCGACCTGCACACAACAGGGAGTTCAATGGAACAACGTAGAAGGTATTGGCGCCCACAACCAATTATACATCGATCTGTCAAACTACACACCATGCTGGACAGCGACAACACGATGGGGAAAATACACTGCCTGAATTTACGTCAACGGCCAGGGCAGGTAACCGGAACGTTAACGGCCACAAGCCAGAAGATTCCGCTGGTGCACTTCAATTCAAAGTAACCAAGCACAGCTAAACTCCACCGGAGGGTGGCTAAAATTTGCCAACTTATAAACACACGTTGTCGCTCGCGGGAATGTCCCAACAGCCGACAACTAAATCCAAACGACACAAAGTGAACAGTCGTGACTTGCTGGTAGATTAAATCGAACTCAACTTTCGTGTCCAGGATCGGTGAGCCACGGACCTCGTAGAGGAGGGGACAGCACCACACTCTCCGACCGCGCGTGGACGCCGCCAGCGGCCTCGACCAAACTACACGCCGCGGAGATTTCCTCGGTGCTCCACGCCAACCGACCAACTCCCCAGGCCCGGAAAAGGTGAAAAACAAAATATACGTCGGCCGATGAGACGACCAACCGAACAACCAACCAACGGTCGTCCCGATCCAAACTCCCTCAGTTGGACAGTTCATGTGTGTCGCCAGCGGTCGGCGAGCACTGGCTGTCGGTGCCTCACCAGCGCTCCTTCCCCGACTTCACTGCTGCTGCGCCCCGACTGCACCGCTGGTCCGTCCCGAACTGCTGCCAGACACATCGCTACCCGGAAACACTATCGGTCGCTCCAGAGATGGTACGGCAGTGCACTTATCGATACGCGCTGCTGCTGCCGCTCACGGGCAGGTAAAATAGGAAGTTAGTGACGCCAGTAAATGGAATAAGAAAACGAGGCGGCAGTACCGTAATAGAAGGTGACAAACAATAAATGGAACAAACACGAGCCATGCACGGCCCATCCTTCGATTTATTTGTCCCGTGGTGATACCCGAAGGAAAACATAAATGTGCGAGCATCCGAGTAGAATGAATGATCCTATACGCATGCCACTCCTTTACACTTTTTTCAAAATTTTCGTGCAAAAGCAGTAAAGCAAAACGAAACTATAGCTGCAGCAGCAAATAAAGAATCGAAGTAAACTCCAAGAGCGGATTTCCAATGCTTAACGTTATCCTTCGAATTTCCCCTGTTGTGCACGAGAAGACGTAAAACTAAGAAATATCAAAACATTCCGCAGATATTTTAAAATTTATAAAACTGCCATGGGGCGTCAGTTTTAACTTTAAATGCCAAAGACTCGGCACAGATGCCTAAATTTTCCTCCTGAGTTAGGAATTTTAAGAAAAGGGATGTGCAGAATACGTCTAGGAGGACGATCCTGCAACGCTGTTTAAATATTGGTTTCAAGGTTGGAAAAATGGCGCAATACGTAATACACTGAACAACAAAAACGTAATGACCACTACGACCGCGATACTGAATGTCGCCAGGTGACGATGCGGGCAATTGGCTCGGCAAGGACAATATACCGCATAAGCGGAGCAGAGACGAATGGGGAACCGATGCAGCTGTGATATCTACATACACATCTACGTACATACTCCGCAAACCACCCTACGGTGTGTGACGGAAGGTACCCTGAACAATTCCTAATTGTTTCTTAATCTGTTCCACTCCCACATGGAACGGGGGAAAAACGACTATATACGAGCCTCCATATGAGCTCTGATATCCCGTATCTTATCTTCGTTGTCCTTAACGCGAAATGAATGCTAGCAGCAGTAGAGTCGTTCTGCAGTCAGCTTCAAATGCCAGTTCTCTAAATTTTCTCAATAGAATTCCTCGAAAAGAACGATATCTTCCCTCCTGGGTTTCCCATTTGACTCCCTGAAGCATTTCTGTTACACAGGTGTATTGCTCGAACCCACTGATAACGTATCTAGCAGTCCACCTCTGGATTGCTTTGATGTCTTCCTTTAATCCGAACTAGTAGTGATCTTTAACACTTGAGCAGCACTCAAAAATACATTGCACTGCATGCCTACTCCTTTACAGATGAAGCACACCCTCTCAAAATTATTCCAATGAACCGAAGTCGACCATTCACATTCCCTGCCGCAGTCCTCTTATACTCATTCCATTTAATATCGCTTTGCAGCGGGTTCGAATCCTGCCTCGGGCATAGGTGTGTGTGATGTCCTTAGGTTAGTTAGGTTTAAGTAGTTCTAAGTTCTAGGGGACTGATGACCACAGCAGTTGAGTCCCATAGTGCTCAGAGCCATTTGAACCACTTTTTTGCTTTGCAGCGTTACGCCCAGATATTTAAACGACGTGACTGTGTCAAGTAGGACACTACTAACGCTGTCTCTGAACATTAAGGGTTTGTTTTCCCTACTCATCCGCATTAACTTAAATTCTTCCACATTTAGTGCTAGCAGCCACTCATCACAAAAACTAGATATTTTGTCTGTCACTTTGTATGCTCCTACAGTTACTCAACTGCGACAACGCAGCATCCTCAGCAAACATCTGTAGAGTGCCGCCCATCTTGGCCGACAGATGATTTATATAGACAGAAAATAATAACGATCCCATCACACTTCCCTATGACATTTCTGACGACACCCTTGACTCTGATGAACAGTCGCTGTCGAAGACCGTATACTGGGGTCTATCACTTTTGAAGTCTTTGAACCACTAACGCATGAGACAACCTAACAATATGCTCGTACCTTCGTTAACAGTCTGCACTGTGGCACCAAGTCAAATGTTTCCCGTAAACCTAGAAATATGGAATCTGTCTGTTGTCCTTCATCCAGTGTTCGCTGTGCACGATGTGAGGAAAGGCATGCTGAGTTTCACATGAGCGATGCTATCTAAGACCGAGCTGACACAAGGACACAAGCTTCTCTGATTCAAGAAAATTTATTATATTCGAACTGAGAACATGCTCAAAGAATCTGCGGTTAACCGATGTTACGAATGTTGATCTGTAATTTTGCGAGTCAGTTTTCTGTTACCCTTCTTATATACAGGAATCATCTCAGCTTTTTTCCAGTCGCTTTGGAATATGAACTGGGCGAGAGATTCGTGATAAATGCAGACTACGTAAGGGGATAATGCCGTAGAACACTCTTTGTAAAATCGAATTGGGATTCCATCTGGACCTGGCAACTTATTTGTTTTCAACTACTTCAGTTGTTTCTCTAGGCCAGGAATGCTTATTACGTCCATATGGGAGTCTGTTCGATGGTCAAACAACGATATGTTTGTACGATTCTCCTGTGTGAACAATTTCTCAAACGTGATATTTAAAACTACCTTTAGTGTTGCCATCTTCAACTGACATACCAGATTGGTCAAAGGGTGACTCGATGGAAGTGTTGGACCCACTTACCAATTTTACGGGGAATCAGAATTTTTTCGTGTTCTTGGCCAGATCTTTCGCTAAGATATGACTGCGGTAGTTGTTGTACGTTTTAAGCCTAGATCTTGTAAGACGTGTATATTTCTATGGTTTATTGTCAAATCACAATTTATGAAAGATGTTTATATTTTATTAATAGGATTAAGTAGGAATAATTAATATTTGTCATGTTGGAAATAATTGTGGTAGCAGGGAATGTCTGCACCAAAGTATTGTTGACAAGAGAGACCGCACTTTAGCGTTCGTAGGATGTCAGTATTAAGCGAGAAGTGAAGCGAGTCGGTAGCAGGTCTGAAGCGAGAGGTTGAGAGGAGCGGTGTGCCTGCCAGCCACTAGCTATGGTTTACAAGAGATTATAAACGGATGTACAGAGACATCAGCTAACTATTATAATAAGAGGAACTAATATTATTGAATTAATTTTTTGAGAATCTCAAGACTACTCAAGGTATGTTTGCGCATTGCTAGTTGTAAGATTATAGTAAAAAGTAAGTCCCATTTGAACGTTTGTAAAATCATTTCATTCAGAATATAATTAACTTTTACCAGCAATATTGCATTTCTAATTATAATCCATCCCAAAAACCATCAACGTAAAACTCTGTAAAATTTTATTGTTGTCAAGAAAAAGTTTACCTATGAATTACGTAATTTCAGTCAAATTAATTATAGAATAACGTCAGCTTTGCTATTAAAGAATAACGTCAGCTTTGGTAATAAATACAGCCACTCTCCTCTATACCTCTTTTGTTATTGATAAGCTTCCCTTTTACAACAAACTATGTAACATTTTCTTAGGATTTCTATCTCTTGCATAATAATAACAAATGAAATCTTCCCTTTGAAATTTATTCTCTTTCTCTATCTTCGCATACAAATTTAATTGCTGCTTATTAAAAGTGATTTTCTGATTATTTCGACGAACAAATGAAATCTTCCCTTTGAAATTTATTCTCTTTCTCTATCTTCGCATACAAATTTAATTGCTGCTTATTAAAAGTGAATTTCTGATTATTTCGACGAAACATAGAATGTATCGTCTTCGTGCCCCTCAGTCGTTATCTGCAATAACCCAAAACTGTTCCTTACCTTTTTTACTGTTACTGGATCGCCATCTGACTGCTACATCGAACTGCGACATGAATATACTTACTCTGTTTTACTATACTCTATAAGCTGCTGGTGTGCTTTCATAATAAGTAGCTGTATTTATTACCAAAGCTGACGTTATTCTTTAATAGCAAAGCTGACGTTATTCTATAATTAATTTGACTGAAATTACGTAATTCATAGGTAAACTTTTTCTTGACAACAATAAAATTTTGCAAAGTTTTACGTTGATGGTTTTTGGGATGGATTATAATTAGAAATGCAATATTGCTGGCTAAAGTTAATTATATTCTGAATGAAATGATTTTACAAACGTTCAAATGGGACTTACTTTTTACTATAATCTTACAACTAGCAATGCGCAAACATACCTTCAGTAGTCTTGAGATTCTCAAAAAATTAATTCAATAATATTAGTTCCTCTTATTATAATAGTTAGCTGATGACTCTGTACATCCGTTTATAATCTCTTGTAAACCATAGCTAGTGGCTGGCAGGCACACCGCTCCTCTCAACCTCTCGCTTCAGACCTGCTACCGACTCGCTTCACTTCTCGCTTAATACTGACATCCTACGAACGTTAAAGTGCGGTCTCTCCTGCCAACAATGCTTTCTGGTGCAGACAATCCCTGCTACCATTACAAAATGTATCAATGCACGGTCTTTCCCGCTCTTTTCTTAAAATATATCCGTACGCGGTTTCTCCCGCCCTTTTTAAAATTACACTCCTGGAAATGGAAAAATGAACACATTGACACCGGTGTGTCAGACCCACCATACTTGCTCCGGACACTGCGAGAGGGCTGTACAAGCAATGATCACACGCACGGCACAGCGGACACACCAGGAACCGCGGTGTTGGCCGTCGAACGGCGCTAGCTGCGCAGCATTTGTGCACCGCCGCCGTCGGTGTCAGCCAGTTTGCCGTGGCATACGGAGCTCCATCGCAGTCTTTAACACTGGTAGCATGCCGCGACAGCGTGGACGTGAACCGTATGTGCAGCTGACGGACTTTGAGCGAGGACGTATAGTGGGCATGCGGGAGGCCGGGTGGACGTACCGCCGAATTGCTCACCACGTGGGGCGTGAGGTCTCCACAGTACATCGATGTCGTCGCCAGTGGTCGGCGGAAGGTGCACGTGCCCGTCGACCTGGGACCAGACCGCAGCGACGCACGGATGCACGCCAAGACCGTAGGATCCTACGCACTGCCGTAGGGGACCGCACCGCCACTTCCCAGCAAATTAGGGACACTGTTGCTCCTGGGGTATCGGCGAGGACCATTCGCAACCGTCTCCATGAAGCTGGGCTACGGTCCCGCACACCGTTAGGCCGTCTTCCGCTCACGCCCCAACATCGTGCAGCCCACCTCCAGTGGTGTCGCGACAGGCGTGAATGGAGGGACGAATGGAGACGTGTCGTCTTCAGCGATGAGAATCGCTTCTGCCTTGGTGCCAATGATGGTCGTATGCGTGTTTGGCGCCATGCAGGTGAGCGCCACAATCAGGACTGCATACGACCGAGACACACAGGGCCAACACCCGGTATCATGGTGTGGGGAGCGATCTCCTACACTGGCCGTACACCACTGGTGATCGTCGAGGGGACACTGAATAGTGCACGGTACATCCAAACCGTCATCGAATCCATCGTTCTACCATTCCTAGACCGGCATGTATCCCGTGCCACCCAACGTGATCTAGAAGGTGTAAGTCAACTGCCCTGGCCAGCAAGATCTCCGGATCTGTCCCCCATTGAGCATGTTTGGGATTGGATTAAGCGTCGTCTCACGCGGTCTGCACGTCCAGCACGAACGCTGGTCCAACTGAGGCGCCAGGTGGAAATGGCATGGCAAGCCGTTCCACAGGACTACATCCAGCATCTCTACGATCGTCTCCATGGGAGAATAGCAGCCTGCATTGCTGCGAAAGGAGGATATACACTGTACTAGTGCCGACATTGTGCATGCTCTGTTGCCTGTGTCTATGTGCCTATGGTTCTGTCAGTGTGATCATGTGATGTCTCTGACCCCAGGAATGTGTCAATAAAGTTTCCCCTTCCTGGGACAATGAATTCACGGTGTTCTTATTTCAATTTCCAGGAGTGTATATGAATTTGCCGTTTCTCTTGTCAACAATACTTTGGTGCAGACATTCCCTGCTACCACAATTATTTCCAACATGACAAATATAAAATATAAAATATAAACATCTTTCATAATAAACCATAGAAATATACACGTCTTACAATCTTTTCACAAAACCCACTAATCTCTACTAGTCTTTGCCTATCGTTATTTGCGCGCTATGTTTTGAATCGAGAGTGCTACAGCCTCTACGTCCTCAAAATTTTCCGAATTACATTGTTAAACCATGTTTGGTTTTTACTGTCCTTAAACCACTTACTAGGCACATGCATCTCCAGACCACGATTCACAATTATTTAAACTTTGGCCATGACTCCTTTACGTCCATCTTACTGGAACTAACTGATGTCACTTCACTGTCTAATTGAGATGCTAACAACTGCTTATCTGTTCTTTCAAGCAGAAACGCTCTCCTAATATTCTTCACTAATTTGTTAATTCTGGTAACCATAGTTGCTATTATGAGGCCATGATCACTAAACCCTGTCTCTATACTGACGCTCTCGATAAGGTCCGGCCGGTCTGTAGCTGCAAGATCTAAAATACTTACAATGCTTGTGGGCTACCGAACTAGCTGCGCAAGACAGTTTTCAGAAAAGTGATCAAAAGTTTTTCGCAAGCTGCGACATCGTCGCGAAATAACACAGTGACCCGTATGTGTAATAAGTTTCCTTTAATTTACGTCTATTGTGACCATAAACGTAAATTAAAGGAAACTTAAAATTATTTCGAATTACTGTGTATCTGTAACCCTCGCAGTGAAACTGTGGTATCCACGACTATTAAATCTCTACACCGAGCAGCGGCTGCTCCATTACGTGCAGCCGAAAAATGCATCGTTGGCAGCACTTCTCGGTGCGCGGCCCGCTGCTAACATCGCAGACCGCTTTCGCGCACGCCTGCGCGTGATTGGCCACCCGTAACACTCAGCGATTGGCCGCCCAAATACGCAGATACCCCAACCGCCAGCTCCATTAGCTGTGGAGCCTTATTTACCGCCGCTACTGACGTCTACAGGCCATCCCCCTTCCCCCCCCCCTTTCACTTTTCCTCACCTTCCCCCCTTTTTTTAATTTTCCCATCATCTGACCAGTTTCACCCCACCTGCTCTCGGCTGTGGTATGTCATATTTTAGTGCAGTATTCCAGTGACTGCTCAGCGTTGTATCGTCTTTTCCCGTGTTGCGAACAGAAACCATGTTGTCACTGGGTGTGAATTTTATGTCTTTTGCGAACAGAAACCAGACTGTCACCGTGTTTTTTCATTGTCTGTCTATTATTTTACCTGTGTGCTTCATATGTATTTTATTAGCACCATCATCCCTTTGTTCTTTGCTTTAAGTTCCACGATTCTTTTTTCGCCATGTTACCCTTTGTCTCCAATTTTTTCGCCTCCTTTTATTATATATTATCTTCTCCTTATTTAAAGCAAATTCTGTAGGCTGAAGAGCGGCATACTAAGCTGTTGCCAGCCCACCCCCTTCGGGGGGAATCGAAATTCAATAAAGAAAATAAAAGTCTACAAGCCATTTCTCGTCGTGCTATGTTTCTACTCCACAATTCGGAAATGCTACGCTGTGGTGGACTTGCTGTTCGATGTTGATTCGGCTGCGCTCTGGTCTACTGGGACTTCGACTTAAACGTTCACTTGGCTTAGTATGTCAACGGACTTGTGATTTCCGCCGCGATTATGCATTTGACCTCCGCTTCCTGGGCAATTGTATAACCACCATCAGTTTATATAATTTTCCATAAAGTGTTCATCTGCAAATGATTCAAATGGCTCTGAGCACTATGGGACTTAACTTCTGAGGTCATCAGTCCCCTAGAACGTAGAACTACTTAAACCTAACTAACCTAAGGACATCACACACAACCATGCCCGAGGCAGGATTCGAACCTGCGACCGTAGCGGTCGCGCGGTTCCAGACTGAAGCGCCTAGAACCGCTCGGCCACTCCGGCCGATTGTTCATCTACAGCTTGGTGCTTGGTAACGGATTTATTTGACTCAGTGTTGTGTCAATAAATAGTAGAATGGTGCCATATTTATTGCGTTATTCCTAGTTATAATAGAATACGCACCCATCCTAATCTATCCTCGGTAGGTTAAAGTCGCCCTCAACTAGTACTGATCTGTGTGTTTACGTGCTGCTGACCGTAGGCATCCATTGAAAGACGCTAGAAGTATCCTAACGGAATCGTTTGGCCGGTAAACGGATCCAACAGTTACCTTGGTTTCACCTAGACCTGTTATACGCCAATATGTACGCTCACTGTCCCTTACTGTTTCGACCTCAATGCAGACGGAGCAACTACGGAAAGTGCTGGGAAACGGCGAAACCACGAGTAGGGGACAAGGTGTGGCACGTGCACGACCCATCACAGAACGTGGAGGTCGGATGCTTGCTTGATCTGTAAAGCAGTCATCGAGACTGTAAAGTGGATTAACAGAAACAATTCGCATGGTCGGATGAATCATGTTGACGCAGACCGTTAGAAACGATATACGAGGTGCATTCAAGTTCTAAGGCCTTCAATTTTTTTTCTAATTAACTACTCACACGAAATCGATGAAACTGGCGTTACTTCTCGACGTAATTGCCCTGCAGACGTACACATTTTTCACAAGGCTGACGCCATGATTCCATGGCAGCGGCGAAGGCTTCTTTAGGAGTCTGTTTTGACCACTGGAAAATCGCTGAGGCAATAGCAGCACGGCTGGTGAATGTGCGGCCACGGAGAGTGTCTTTCATTGTTGAAAAAAAGCCAAAAGTCACAAGGAGCCAGGTCAGGTGAGTAAGGAGCATGAGGAATCACTTCAGATTTGTTATCACGAAGAAACTGTTGCGTAACGTTAGCTCGATGTGCGGGTGCGTTGTCTTGGTGAAACAGCACTCGCGCGTTTTTGTTGCAGTGCAGGAAGGAATTTGTTCTTCAAAACATTTTCGTAGGATGCACCTGTTACCGTAGTGCCCTTTGGAACGCAATGGATAAGGATTACGCCCTCGCTGTCCCAGAACATGGACCCCTTCATTTTTTCAGCACTGGCGGTTACCCAAAATTTTTTTGGTGGCGGTGAATCTGTGTGCATCCATTGAGCTGACTGGCGCTTTGTTTCTGGATTGAAAAATGGCATCCACGTCTCATCCATTGTCACAACCGACGAAAAGAAAGTCCCATTCATGCTGTCGTTGCGCGTCAACATTGCTTGGCAACATGCCACACGCGCAGCCATGTGGTCGTCCGTCAGCATTCGTGGCACACACCTGGATGACACTTTTCGCATTTTCAGGTCGTCATGCAGGATTGTGTGCACAGAACCCACAGAAAAGCCAACTCTGGAGGCGATCTGTTCAACAGTCATTCGGCGATCCCCCAAAACAATTCCCTCCACCTTCTCGATCATGTCGTCAGACCGGCTTGTGTGAGCCTGAGGTTGTTTCGGTTTGTTGTCACACGATGTTCTGCCTTCATTACACTGTCGCACCCACGAACGCACTTTCGACACATCCATAACTCCATCACCACATGTCTCCTTCAACTGTCGATGAATTTCAATTGGTTTCACACCACGCAAATTCAGAAAACAAATGATTCCACGCTGTTCAAGTAAGGAAAACGTCGCCATTTTAAGTATTTAAAACAGTTCTCATTCTCGCCGCTGGCGGCAAAATTCCATCTGCCGTACGGTGCTGCCATCTCTGGGACGTATTGACAATGAACGCGGCCTCATTTTAAAACAATGCACATGTTTCTATCTCTTTCCAGTGCGGAGAAAAAAAATCGGAGGCCTTCGAACTTGAATGCACCTCGTAATGTGTCCACTACGTTCACCTGAACGTACTCTGGTAGTAATCGAAGGCACGTGACTGCTGTGGGACTCCGTGAAAATTATTTCGGACAACCTGCATCCCTTCTTGCTTGACGTCTTCCACAATGGCAGTGGCATCTTTCAGCAGGATAATTGTACGTGTCACAAGGTGATACTCGCTCTATAATGCCTTCAGTGGCTTGATAGTGAACTCACTTAGATGTCTTCGCTACCAGGTTCAACTGATTTGAACCCTACAGAACACATCTGGTACGCTATCGAGCGTCAGCCTCCCACGCACGAACCACCTGCCAGAAATTTACGAGAACTGCGTGACATCTGCATAGATTTCTGGAGCCACATACCTTCAGGAACTTACCAACAACTTCTCGAATATATGCTACGCAGAATCGCTATTGTATTGCGTTCCATAGGTGGATTAATACACTATTAAGTAGGTGGTAATAATGTTTTGGCTCGTGAGAGTTAGTTTTAGCTGCCATGACGACAGACATGAGACTAGATATAGTTATGGTCTTTCTCAAGCAATAGTTAAGCAGCTTCTGTTTTATTTGTAATGGTACTGTGTTTGTTAAATTCAAACAAATAAATGAAGAGTGATAAAATGTACTTGGATTGCAAGTAAAGTCACCTGAGAAAATTTTAATCACCTTGTGTTTCGAAGCATATAGCAACTACTGGAGCTGCTACATAGCGTGCATCTACACAGTAAGGGAAACTGTGGTTTGAGAATGTTGAACAATGTTAGGATACCCACGGAGGCAATAGAAAAGTGCTGCTGTTGTCCACCGCCTGAAGCATACTGACTGAAAAAAGATGTAATGGATGATATCCAGTAGTAAAGAAGTTATTTCACAGCTTTTATAGTAGCACACTGTCTTACGGGTATACCGACCGTGAGTCACATTTATATCAAAAGTAGCAACCCGGTCTTGCTTCGCGCGGGTAGCATTAAGAATCTACGACCAGGTTACTCATCAAGCGTAGCGATTTTTTTTTCTTTTTATGTCTTACGGCCGACTGCGTGGAATCATGAATAGAATTCAGAGAACAACGTTGAGTAAATAAATATCATCACCTTCATATAACTTACGAAATGTAAACAGCGCACGCTATGAATGTTGCCTTGAGACATGGGTGTTATGCGTTCCATATTGAATTGGCTTCGGAGTGACACCCATGGCAACGGTGGTAGCACATCGCCATGTAAGTACTCGTAGCATCTTTCAACCAACGTAAATACTGTATGTGAATAATGGGTGTATGTGTGTGTGAGTTATTAAATATGTGTAGGAGACTGGCTCAGATGAAACAAATAAAAGAAAAAAGTTAGAAAAACTTTCATAATGTATGTGTTAAGCTCGTGTTACAGAACTCCTCTTGTGGAACTTAGTACGCACTGTGATACATAGTTGAGACTCATTGCCACAGTTCTTTGTCGTGTAATCATTACCGTGACACGTAAAGAATCGAGTCCACATCTATTTGCGATTCCATGAAAGGGGGAAGATGAAAGCTGAGTCATCTGCTGTGCTGCTGAAAGAACATGCTGTATGTAAACGAGGTGAAGTTGCTTGAGTGGTTATTAAGAAAAAGTTTTACTTGTAGCAAAAGAAGTGAACGACCACATATTTTGGACTCGCGTGATTTTTCGCTATAAAATTGTTCTAAAACTATTGCAATCAACTGGATGTCACGTAGGCGACTGGGATAACTGGGGCTCGTTATTTGCACTGTCTCATTAATGTATTGCCTCCCTTGCTGCAGGCTGTGCCATTGCAGCAACGAATACAAATTTGGTTCATGATTGATGGCGCACCAGCACACTTTCGTAACAATGACGCAAACATTTTACCCTGGATTGGTCTGGGGCCCCACAACTTGGCCTGCTCGTTCCCCAGACCTCAATCCCCTATACTTTTGGTTATGGGAAATACACTCCTGGAAATGGAAAAAAGAACACATTGACACCGGTGTGTCAGACCCACCATACTTGCTCCGGACACTGCGAGAGGGCTGTACAAGCAATGATCACACGCACGGCACAGCGGACACACCAGGAACCGCGGTGTTGGCCGTCGAATGGCGCAAGCTGCGCAGCATTTGTGCACCGCCGCCGTCAGTGTCAGCCAGTTTGCCGTGGCATACGGAGCTCCATCGCAGTCTTTAACACTGGTAGCATGCCGCGACAGCGTGGACGTGAACCGTATGTGCAGTTGACAGACTTTGAGCGAGGGCGTATAGTGGGCATGCGGGAGGCCGGGTGGACGTACCGCCGAATTGCTCAACACGTGGGGCGTGAGGTCTCCACAGTACATCGATGTTGTCGCCAGTGGTCGGCGGAAGGTGCACGTGCCCGTCGACCAGGGACCAGACCGCAGCGACGCACGGATGCACGCCAAGACCGTAGGATCCTACGCAGTGCCGTAGGGGACCGCACCGCCACTTCCCAGCAAATTAGGGACACTGTTGCTCCTGGGGTATCGGCGAGGACCATTCGCAACCGTCTTCATGAAGCTGGGCTACGGTCCCGCACACCGTTAGGCCGTCTTCCGCTCACGCCCCAACATCGTGCAGCCCGCCTCCAGTGGTGTCGCGACAGGCGTGAATGGAGGGACGAATGGAGACGTGTCGTCTTCAGCGATGAGAGTCGCTTCTGCCTTGGTGCCAATGATGGTCGTATGCGTGTTTGGCGCCGTGCAGGTGAGCGCCACAATCAGGACTGCATACGACCGAGGCACACAGGGCCAACACCCGGCATCATGGTGTGGGGAGCGATCTCCTACACTGGCCGTACACCATTGGTGATCGTCGAGGGGACACTGAATAGTGCACGGTACATCCAAACCGTCATCGAACCCATCGTTCTACCATTCCTAGACCGGCAAGGGAAATTGCTGTTCCAACAGGACAATGCACGTCCGCATGTATCCCGTGCCACCCAACGTGCTCTAGAAGGTGTAAGTCAACTACCCTGGCCAGCAAGATCTCCGGATCTGTCCCCCATTGAGCATGTTAGGGACTGGATGAAGCGTCGTCTCACGCGGTCTGCACGTCCAGCACGAACGCTGGTCCAACTGAGGCGCCAGGTGGAAATGGCATGGCAAGCCGTTCCACAGGACTACATCCAGCATCTTTACGATCGTCTCCATGGGAGAATAGCAGCCTGCATTGCTGCGAAAGGTGGATATACACTGTACTAGTGCCGACATTGTGCATGCTCTGTTGCCTGTGTCTATGTGCCTGTGGTTCTGTCAGTGTGATCATGTGATGTATCTGACCCCAGGAACGTGTCAATAAAGTTTCCCCTTCCTGGGACAATGAATTCACGGTGTTCTTATTTCAATTTCCAGGAGTGTACTAAATGTCTTTTTCCAAGCTGTTTCACAGAGGAAGACTGCACTGTAGTTCCTTCTCTAGATTGTCGCACAGATGACAATATGGTAGATATCGAAATAGACGACAGAGGAATAGAGAAACAATTAAAATCGCTCAAAAGAGGAAAGGCCGCTGGACCTGATGGGATACCAGTTCGATTTTACACAGAGTACGCGAAGGAACTTGCCCTCCTTCTTGCAGCGGTGTACCTTAGGGCTCTAGAAGAGCGTAGCGTTCCAAAGGATTGGAAAAGGGCACAGGTCATCCCCGTTTTCAAGAAGGGACGTCGAACAGATGTGCAGAACTATAGACCTATATCTCTAACGTCGATCAGTTGTAGAATTTTGGAACACGTATTATTTTCGAGTATAATGACTTTTCTGGAAACTAGAAATCTACTCTGTAGGAATCAGTATGGGTTTCGAAAAAGACGATCGTGTGAAAACCAGCTCGCGCTATTCGTCCACGAGACTCAGAGGGTCATAGACACGGGTTCCCAGGTAGATTCCGTGTTTCTTGACTTCCGCAAGGCGTTCGATACAGTTCCCCACAGTCGTTTAATGAACAAAGTATGAGCATATGGACCATCAGACCAATTGTGTGATTGGATTGAAGGGTTCCTAGATAACAGAACGCAGCATGTCATTCTCAATGGAGAGAAGTCTTCCGAAGTAAGAGTGATTTCAGGTGTGCCGCAGGGGACTGTCGTAGGACCGTTGCTATTCACAATATACATAAATGACCTGGTGGATGACGGCGGAAGTTCACTGAGGCATTTTGCGGAACACGCTGTGGTATATCGAGAGGTTATAACAATGGAAAATTGTACTGAAATGCAGGAGGATCTGCAGCGAATTGACGCATGGTGCAGGGAATGGCAATTGAATCTCAATGTAGACAAGTGTAATGTGCTGCGAATACATAGAAAGAAAGATCTCATATCATTTAGCTACAATATAGCAGGTCAGCAACTGGAAGCAGTTAATTCCATAAATTATCTGGGAGTACGCATTAGCAGTGATTTAAAATGGAATGATCATATATAATTGATCGTCGGTAAAGCAGATGCCAGACTGAGATTCATTGGAAAAATCCTAAGGAAATGCAATCCGAAATCAAAGGAAGTAGGTTACAGTACGCTTGTTTGCCCACTGCTTGAGTACTGCACAGCAGTGTGGGATCCGTACCAGATAGGGTTGATAGAAGAGATAGAGAAGATCCAACGGAGAGCAGCGCGCTTCGTTACAGGATCATTTAGTAATCGCGAAAGCGTTACGGAGATGATAGATAAACTACAGTGGAAGACTCTGCATGAGAGACGGTCAGTAGCTCGGCACGGGCTCTTGTTGAAGTTTCGAGAACATACCTTCACCGAGGAGTCAAGCAGTATATTGCTCCCTCCTACGTATATCTCGCGAAGAGACCATGAGGATAAAATCAGAGAGATTAGAGCGCACACAGAGGCATACCGACAAGCCTTCTTTCCACGAACAGTACGAGACTGGAATAGAAGGGAGAACCGATAGAGGTACTCAAGGTACCCTCCGCCACACACCGTCAGGCGGCTTGCGGAGTATGGATTTAGATGTAGATGTAGATGTACTTGAAGGAATTGGTCTGCGCCACGCCCATCAACGATAAGCGGGCATGACAGGGTTGCGTCTTCAATGCGTGCCAGCAGGTACGACAACAATCGGGTATACTACAAAGGGTGCGTCATTCCTTACGCCGGACAGAGGGGTGCATTGTAATGAATGGACTCCACGCTGACACCTCCTGCAAATACTTGATCATAGCAGAAAGTATGCATTTCGGGCACAATGTTTATTGGCTTTATTTTTCTTGTTTCGATGAGTACAGCCACCTCTCAAAGTATTCTAGACTTATTTTTGAACACCCTGTATATGACCTGATATAAATCGGCAAGCGAGTTGGCGTAATTTGTTTGCCAACATTCTGGGAGCGGGAAAGGTCTGAGCGATAGAATATGCCTTCCCAAAAATAAAGGTATCCAACATTCGTACTTTCTGCAGAATAGTAAGCAAGTGTCGGTCATGATGCAGCACGAACATTCAATTTTATCAGTAACAAATTTACATTTCAAAGCCGGCATTTTCGCGATCAACGAAAACCCCAAAAGGTGTGTACTATCCACAAAAGGTGCCGAAAAAGAACAGCGTCCTCTAAGCCGTGTATGTTGAGGAATCCGCATTTGTCTTCATTCAAGCGCGTGAAGTACTAGAAAAACAATCAATTATCACTTTTTACAGGTGGACTTCCTCACTTCGACGAAGTAGGACCAATACGTCATCGGTATACGACATAACTGTGAGGTTCCCTCCTGAGAGTTTTACATCTGGCAGCAGATCAGCAGCTTGCCGCAACTACAGCTCAAGAGATTGGACATACAAACACATAGAGAGAGGACTGCACTCGGGCACTTTCGGATGGAGAGCAACCGGAAGCGTCGGCTGTCCACTGACCATCACTGACGCTGCAATGTTCTTGTACTACACTCCTGGAAATTGAAATAAGAACACCGTGAATACATTGTCCCAGGAAGGGGAAACTTTATTGACACATTCCTGGGGTCGGATACATCACATGATCACACTGACAGAACCACAGGCACATAGACACAGGCAACAGAGCATGCACAATGTCGGCAGTAGTACAGTGTATATTCACCTTTCGCAGCAATGCAGGCTGCGATCGTAGAGATGCTGGATGTAGTCCTGTGGAACGGCTTGCCATGCCATTTCCACCTGGCGCCTCAGTTGGACCAGCGTTCGTGCTGGACGTGCAGACCGCGTGAGACGACGCTTCATCCAGTCCCAAACATGCTCAATGGGGGACAGATCCGGAGATCTTGCTGGCCAGGGTAGTTGACTTACACCTTCTAGAGCACGTTGGGTGGCACGGGATACATGCGGATGTGCATTGTCCTGTTGGAACAGCAAGTTCCCTTGCCGGTCCAGGAATGGTATAACGATGGGTTCGATGACGGTTTGGATGTACCGTGCACTATTCAGTGTCCCCTCGACGATCACCAGTGGTGTACGGCCAGTGTAGGAGATCGCTCCCCACACCATGATGCCGGGTGTTGGCCCTGTGTGCCTCGGTCGTATGCAGTCCTGATTGTGGCGCTCACATACACGGCGCCAAACACGCATACGACCATCATTGGCACCAAGGCAGAAGCGACTCTCATCGCTGAAGACGACACGTCTCCATTCGTCCCTCCATTCACGCCTGTCGCGACACCACTGGAGGCGGGCTGCACGATGTTGGGGCGTGAGCGGAAGACGGCCTAACGGTGTGCAGGACCGTAGCCCAGCTTCATGGAGACGGTTGCGAATGGTCCTCGCCGATACCCCAGGAGCAACAGTGTCCCTAATTTGCTGGGAAGTGGCGGTGCGGTCCCCTACGGCACTGCGTAGGATCCTACGGTCTTGGCGTGCATCCGTGCGTCGCTGCGGTCCGGTCCCAGGTCGACGGGCACGTGCACCTTCCGCCGACCACTGGCGACAACATCGATGTACTGTGGAGACCTCACGCCCCACGTGTTGAGCAATTCGGCGGTACGTCCACCCGGCCTCCCGCATGCCCACTATACGCCCTCGCTCAAAGTCCGTCAACTGCACATACGGTTCACGTCCACGCTGTCGCGGCATGCTACCAGTGTTAAAGACTGCAATGGAGCTCCGTATGCCACGGCAAACTGGCTGACACTGACGGCGGCGGTGCACAAATGCTGCGCAGCTAGCGCCATTCGACGGCCAACACCGCGGTTCCTGGTGTGTCCGCTGTGCCGTGCGTGTGATCATTGCTTGTACAGCCCTCTCGCAGTGTCCGGAGCAAGTATGGTGGGTCTGACACACCGGTGTCAATGTGTTCTTTTTTCCATTTCCAGGAGTGTAGTTAGAAGAAACGACACGTGGAGGAGACAAAAACTAATAATCATCAACAAGTAATCGAGATATGTGAGGCCAACATTGTCAAATGAAAACAAACACCGTCCGAACAGACACTGAAGGTCCAACGGTACCGACCGGCCGCTATGTCATCCTCAGTCCTTAGGTGTCACTGGATGCGGATAGCCGGCCGCGGTGGCCTCGCGGTTAAGGCGCTCAGTCCGGAACCGCGCGACTGCTACGGTCGCAGGTTCGAATCCGGCCTCGGGCATGGATGTGTGTGATGTCCTTGCGTTAGTTAGGTTTAAGTAGTTCTAAGTTCTAGGGGTCTACAGTGTCCAACGGGCACAATATTTCGGCGATCATACATGTCACCATCATCAGGTGAACTGACGGACTGAGCTCCTGTGAACGTGCCGGCACGGAGATCCATGCGCTATGGCTGCTCAGAGGGAACTGCGTTCGGTCGCGGCGGCGGCCGATTTAAATACCCTCCGCCCGCGTCGCGCTCCAACCGCTGTCCGCGCCCCGCGCCACGGTCGCGCGGTGGAACGGATTGCGACGGCGTCTGATATGACGTCGGAGTGATGGCTCTGTCCGCCGTGGTTGTCACAACTCTTGATTAACCCAATCGCTGGCCCACAGCTCGTGGTCGTGCGGTAGCGTTCTCGCTTCCCACGCCCGGGTTCCCGGGTCCGATTCCCGTCGGGGTCAGGGATTTTCTCTGCCTCGTGATGGCTGGGCGTTGTGTGATGTCCTTAGGTTCCTTAGGTTTAAGTAGTTCTAAGTTCTAGGGGACTGATGACCATGTTAAGTCCCATAGTGCTCAGAGCCATTTGAACCATTTTGAACCCAATCGCTGGTTCCCAAGCCTTGCTAAGATTATAGCCACAGTCACGGTTTATGAGGTCGTCATTGGTGCGAATTTCGATGGCCTCTCTAACAACGCTGTCCCAGTATCTCGAAGTCTGTACCAGAATCCTCGTGCGTTCATACTCCATAGCGTGATTTTCCGACAAACAATGTTCAGCGACCGCCGACTTGCTCGGATACATCAGTCGAGTGTGCCTCTGGTGTTCACGGCATCGATCCTCGACGGTACGCATCGTCTGACCAATATACGACTTGCCACATTGACACGGAATCTGATACACGCCGGCCTTCCTCAAACCGAGGTCATCTTTGGCGCTCCCCAACAGTGCACGAGTTTTATTCGGAGGACAAAACACAGTTCCGACCCGGTGTTTCTTCAAAATGTGGGCGATTTTCCCCGAGAGTGCGCCTGTATAAGGAATAAACGCAGTGCCTACCTCCTCCCTCGTGATTTCATCCATCTCCACAGGTTGTGCTGTAGTGGTTGGGCGGAGAGCACGTTGAATCTGCCACTCTGAGTACCCATTTTTTCGACATACAGTTCTCAGATGTTCCAATTCCTGGGGTACACTCTCTGCGTCAGAGATAGTGCGCACCCCATGTACTAGAGTTTTAAGTACCCCATTCCTCTGTGAAGGGTGGTGGCAGCTGTCTGCGTGCAAATACAGATCAGTGTGCGTTGTCTTCCGATACACCGCATGACCTAGGGTGCCGTCAGCCCTTCTCTTGACCAAGACGTCAAGGAAACGTAATTTACCCTTCGTTTCAGTCTCCATAGTGAATTTGATGTTGGGGTGTATGGAGTTTAGATGTGTAAGGAAGTCAAGGAGTTTATCCATACCATGTGGCCAGATGACGTACGTGTCGTGCATGTAACGGAAAAAGCAAGTAGGTTCCCATTCGGATGACGACAGGGCTTCCTCCTCGAAGTTCTCCATGTACAAATTCGCTACCACCGGTGAGAGTGGGCTACCCATGGCGACTCCCTCCGTTTGTTCGTAGTAATTTCCATTAAAAAAATACGCGGAAGTCAAGACATGCCTAAAAAGTTCAGTGGTCTTCTCGTCAGACTTCTGACTAATCAATTCTAGTGACTCTCGTAGGGGTACCCTCGTAAACAAGGAAACGACGTAAAAACTCACCATGATATCTGGCTCATCGAACCTGAAGCTATCAAGGCGTTTAACAAAATCCACCCGTGGATATTTTGATTATCAAATACGCCGGGAGAAACTCAAGAATCACAAAGACAGTATAGTTTCGTATGAGCTGTGTCTGCGGAATCGATGCTGATTTTTATTCAGAAGAACTTCATTGTAAAAGAAAATTCACAGTTGTTACTGTGGTCTTCAGGGCAAAGATTGGTTTGATGAAGCTTTCCCGGCTAGTCTGTCCTGTTCAAGCTCTCCATCTCTCCTTAACCATTAATCCTATATCCATTCGAAAATGCTTATTGTAGCCACACCTTCGTGTCCCTGAACAATTTTTATCCTCTACACTACCCTCTATTACTAAACTGACAATACTTGGTACCTAACAAAGTATCTCGCGAAATAATTCTCTACTTTTAGAATCCCATTTCCTAATCTGATTCCCTCAGCATCGCCAAATTTTATTCGATCACATTCGATTATCCTTGTATTATTTTTCCGATGATGTTCGTATTATAACCCCGGTTCACGACACTATCCACTGCCTTCCACTGTACTTTACAAGCAACCATCCCTGAGAGAATTACAATGTCATCGTTCTTGTGTCTGAACTTTAATACTTTTTCCAAATTTCTTGTTGGTTTTCTTCATTGCTTGCTCAGGTTGCAAATTCACTAACATCTGGCAACACTTATCATTTTTGGATTTGGAATTGTTACAGCCTTCTTGAAATCTGAGGGTATTTCTCCTGTCTCACATTTCTTGCACACTACGTGGAACAGTTTTGTCATGGCTATCTCCCCTAAGGATCTCAGTAATTCTATGGTCACGTCGTCTACGCCAAGAGATTTGTGTAGTTTTAGGTATTTAAGTGCTCTGTCAGATTTTTCACGCAGTATCATAATCTCACTTTCCTTTATCTTCCTCTTCTGTCTCTATAATATTCTCTTCAGTTTCATTTCCATTGTTTAGACATTATATGTATCCCTTCCATTCTTCAACACTCCTTTCTTTGCTTATTAGGGCCTTGCCGTCTGTGCTCGTGGCATTCATACAGCTGCATTTCTGTCTTCGAAATGTCTCATTAATTTTCCCGTGGGGCGCATATATTCACCTCATAGTCATGCATGCTTCTGCTGACTTAAATTTGTCGTCCAGCCATTGTCGCGAATAGCAGAAAGAACAAACTAAATTCAGTAGTATAGTAGAACATAAATTCTTTGCCAGAGTAGCAGAGCCGGCCGGTGTGACCAACCGGTTCTAGGCGCTACAGTCTGGAACCGCGAGACCGCTACGGTCGCAGGTTCGAATCCTGCCTCGGGCACGGATGTGTGTGACGTCCCTCGGTTAGTTAGATTTAAGTAGTTCTAAGTTCTAGGGGACTGATGACCTTAGAAGTTATGTCCCATAGTGCTCAGAGCCATTTGAACCAGGGTAGCAGAGGTTCGTACGTGACCGGACGCAGCCACTATTTACTATTTGTTCTGCCAACAAGGGCGGACTCTGCAGCATCACGAGGTTCGGAGTAAGCGAGGGAAAGTGACCTTTGAACACAGTTATTGTGGAAATATCATGCGTTATCAGTCCCACCCGTATACGTAAGGGTAGAAACTTCCAGACGGAGGGGGCCGTGCCCAAAGACGCCTATAAAATGGCTACCCATCATACTAGAAAGGCCTTTTTTTGCGTGGTTGTAGGGAGGGGGGTTGCGAGTGTCAGTGTGTGGCAGGTGCTGGACAGAAGAACCTGATGTAGTCGACACTTAGGCCGGCACGCTCACCTCTGCACCACGAGGCTTAGAATCAGGGAAGAATAGGAAGACTTATAGCCAAATGTAGATACTTTGTAGATAGATTTGTACATAGGGAATGTGCCAGAGGGTGCTTCCAATAATAGTAATCGTATCTCCCGCTTTATGATATCCTCCTCGGATCCCCGATACTCCTGCCACTCAGTAGCCTACTGTTCAGCCAAGCAAGTGAAGCGCAGGCGGCCCACTATCAGATGTTGTTCTCGGCATGCCTTGTCGGTAAGTTCCATGACGTGCAATTCGTGCAGTCCTTCCTACTTCCTCTCAGGACTCGTTAGTGGGACGTGACACCATTTCTACTTTGTCATTTTTACTTTATTTTATAATTATAAGCAAGAAAGAAAGTGAAGCAGCCCGTGGCGAGGGAACGAAATGGAACTGCACGGGTTAATATAGTATGTGATGTTATTTCAGTGACTAGAGTATCGAGACATATTTACAAAGAGCTTGGTAGTATGACTTGCAGTGTGACATTGCAGCCATTCCTGTCAGGGTGCATGCACTGATTCGTGTACCTGTCTGTCGACTTTTTGTAAAATGGGATATGATCTGTACTTTAATCCTTCAAACGTGTAACGACAACTGTTCTAGTCGCTGTTACATCTGTGAAGAGCACAATTACTCATTATGTCTTCTACACAAACTAGACGCAAATGTTAGTTTGTTGTTACATACATGTACGACTGGATGCTTTTTGCTGTTCATGCTACAGGGCCTGAAGGTGACTGTATTGAGAAGTCGAAACTGGTAGCCTAATCAAAATACTATTAAAATAACGGCTGTTGGAATATTATCTTACAACGAATATATCTGCCTTCTACGCTAACTGATTAAAGGAAATCGAACATCTATTATTTGACATTAACACCGGTTGTATCCAAGCTTTGCCTTTATGGTGGCTTGAACTCTGTTGGGGAGACATTCAATCATGCGACTGATTTCCTGTGGAAGAATGGCAGAACATTGTTCCTCAATAGTCGAAATCAGAAAAGGTAATGATGTTCGATGCTGGGGTCTAAAGCGAGGTCGACATTCTGACTCATCCCACAGGTGTTCCGCTGAGTCCAGGTCGGGCCTCTGGGCAGGCCAGTCCTTTCAGGAATGTTGTTGTCCGTAAACCATTACCTCACGGTCGCATTGTGACGAGTGCATTCTCATGCTGTGCAATCATCGTCTTCAGGCTGATCTTCTACACTACTGGCCATTCAAATTGCTACACCAAAAAGAAATACAGATGATAAACGGGTATTCATTGGACAAATATATTATACTAGAACTGATATGTGATTATATTTTCACGCAATTTGGGTGCATAGATCCTGAGAAATCAGTACCGAGAACAACCACCTCTGGCGTAATAACGGCCGTGATACGCCTGGGCATTGAGGCAAACAGAGCTTGGATGGCGTGTGCAGGTACAGCTGCCCATGCAGCTTCAATACGATACCACAGTTCATCAAGAGTAGTGACTGGCGTATTGTGACGAGCCAGTTGCTCGGCCAACATTGACCAGACGTTTTCAATTGGTGAGAGATCTGGAGAATGTGCTGGCCAGGGCAGCAGTCCAACATTTTCTGTATCCAGAAAGGCCCGTACAGGACCTGCAACATGCGGTCGTGCATTATCCTGCTGAAATGTAGGGTTTCACAGGAATCGAATGAAGGGTAGAGCCACGGGTCGTAACAAATCTGAAATGTAACGTCCACTGTCCAAAGTGCCGTCAATGCGAACAAGAGGTGACCGAGACGTGTAACAAATGGCACCCCATACCATCATTCCGGGTGATACGCCAGTATAGCAATGACGAATACACACTTCCAATGTGCGTTCACCGCGATGTCGCCAAACACGGATGCAACCATCATGATGCTGTAAACAGAACCTGGATTCATCCGAAAAACTGAAGTTTTGCCATTCGTGAACCCAGGTTCGTCTTTGAGAACACCATCGCAGGCCCCACTGTCTGTGATGCAGCGTCAAGGGTAACCGCAGCCATGGTCTCCGAGGTGATAGTCCACGCTACTGCAAACGTCGTCGAACTGTTCGTGCAGATGGTTGTTGTCTTGCAAACGTACCCATCTGTTGACTCAGGGATCGATACGTGGCTGCACGATCCGTTACAGCCATGCGGATAAGATGCCTATCATCTCGAATGCTATTGATACGAGGCCGTTGGGATCCAGCACGGCGTTCCGTATTACCCTCCTGTACCCACCTATCCCATATTCTGCTAACAGTCATTGGATCTCGACCAACGCGACCAGCAGAGTCGCGATACGATAAACCGCAATCACGATAGGCTGGAATTCGACTTTTATCAAAGTCGGAAACGTGATGGTACGCTTTTCTCCTCCTTACACGAGGCATCACAACAACGTTTCACCAGGCAACGCCGGTCAACTTCTGTTTGTGTATGAGAAATCGGTTGAAAACTTTCCTCATGTCAGGACGTTGTAGATGTCGCCACCGGCGCCAACCTTGTGTGAATGCTCTGAAACGTTAATCATTTGCATATCACAGCCTCTTCTTCCTGTCGATTAAATTTCGCGTCTGTAGCACGTCATCTTCGTGGTGTATCAATTTTAATTTACAGTAGTGTACATTACGCAATATACAATAGCATAAAACATGTTCATATCATTCCGCATTTAGTGTTTCGTAAGTGCAGTGGGGGGACCATACTTGAACCGTAAAGAACAACACCTTATCGTCACATCATCTTCTCCGTGCCTCATTGTTCTTCATAAATATGATGGGAGATATAGTTCTCCATGCATTCGTCTAACGTAAACTATTCAGATTGATTGGCACAGGGTATAGAGTGATTCATCAATTAAAATCACTCGTTTCCAGTCGTTTACTTTCTAGTCGTTTCGCTCTTTACACCATCTCAAGCGTTACTTAGCGCTGATTATAGAAAAGTGTAGCGTATGAGGAGCTGTTCGACCATAATACCTCAATCTTTTTAGCTCTCTACGCACAGTCTTAGTGCTAGCTGGACGACTGGTAGCAGTTTGGAAGTCACGAGTGATTCCTCCTGCTGATTTCATGCTACTTTTTAAATTCGCCCTCCTAATTCTCGACGGTCCGTGTCCTTCAGTACATGAGGTCTGCCTGTCTTGGCTTAGCTGTGATTGTTCCTTCGTGTTTCCACTTCACAGTCTCATCACCAGCTGCCAACTCGGCCAGCTTCAGAAGGGTTCAAATATCTCTGACAGAGTTGTTACTCAGATGACACTCAAAGAGTTATCCACGTTCGAAGCTTCTGAGGCCTGCTGACCGACCCTGTGTACGGTTATTGCTTCTCTACTGGCAATACTAACTTCCTCGCTTACTTTTATACTGGCAGGTCCGTCCTTTGCTACATCTAGTGGTCAGTCCCACATTCTATATGTATTTACCGATACTTTTGATGAGATAGTCTATCTGTGTCCCACTGACAAGCTCTCTGATTTTCTGTGTTGCAGTGTACTGACTTACTTCTCGTTTCGGAAAGCTATTTAGTAAGATTTCCATGTCGGTAAGGAATACGTCTGTAGTGAGATTTATAAATGTTAGAAAATAGTAGAATTAGTAAAATAATAGGTGAATTAGGTTTATGAATCATTCCACATTTCACCTGGTGTCACTGAAGAAAACCACGAAAAGCCCGTATACATTGCATATCTCGTTATCTCCAACTTAAGGGATCCATTGTTTTCCCGTCCAAGATCCCTCAGACTAGAACAAAAATATCATCTGCACTTCACTTCGTGTGTAGAATAACAGAGATGTCAACCTCGTGTTTCTTGTAAGGAAACTGTAGTGGAGATAAGACGGCCAGGCGGCACCCTCAGTATCAAGCAAAGGAGACTCTTGGTTGATTAAAATACTGACGGCGGCGGCTCTAAAGGCGCACAACACCCGAGTTAACGCTCAGCATCACCTGGGATCATCCACGCTACCTTTACAGTTATGTTTCTGATGCTTCATTACGTACTGCTACTTTCATTACGTCGATGCTAATGTATGCTACGTCCAATGTAGCGAGGATCCCTGTAGTAGAAAGATACATAACATTGTGCTAGTCCCGTTGACAACTAACCCGTGATTTTAGTCAGAGGTTCACTTACCGAACTCATATCTGCAGGGCAATAGTAAAAGTATTAACTTCTTATCAATATATGATTTATTCGCTGTGCTTGTTTTCAGTTACATTAAAAGCCATTTCGTCTTAAAATATAACCGATTTACTGTAGTGCTAACTATTTACCATTTCCTGCCCGCGATATCCATAATTAACTGCAGTCAGTCAACACCATCCAGAGTTTATGATTCTTAAGAATTGAACTTACTTTCTCAGAAAATTTGCAGTGGATGGTCGTAATCGACTTCTGAGGTATTTTTTATCACGTCAGTCCAATGGCAAGCAGAGGAGCAATTTTTCTTCTGCGAACTCCGTCAATGCTCTGCCTTGTCGTGCGGCAACCTGCCAAAATTTTATTCGCAGTTGCCGCATACACATGAAATAAGAATATGTTGACACTATCCAGCGTGGAAAGTGACAATTTCTTCGTCTGTAAACAACGCAGCGGAGACGAAGACCGATATATCCATTTGTTGATACATATGCCACCTGAAAGTACGCGCCTTCGCGCACAAGCTCTTGACGAAATTTTGGATGGGTTTTGGTGGCCATCATAAAGGATTCTCGACACAACGCTCGCAGCAATACAGCGAATTCTTTTCTATAGTTAGAATGTTTAGTAGAAGAGTTTTGTGAAACTTCTGCATCACTTTGTGATCCTTATTTTCTGCTGTAACACCCGTGAAGAAACGAGTATAAGTCTATTCAAAGCAGAAGTTTTTCTGATTTGTGACGTTACCAAAAAGTGACCGAGCAATAAATCAGTTCAAAAGATAGCAAATGTCACGCTGAAGATGCGTGAAGCTGTGTGTCTGACAACGGGAATTATTAAAACGCTGATACCGATCTGTAAGTTACATAAAAAAACAGGACTACCAATACCATATTACTTTGTAAAACCCACGGACTTCGAAAGACTGTTTTTATAAAGTTTACGAGAATAAATTTGAAAATAGAATTCTGTAGGCGAGGTGATTGGTGGCGGTGGCGGATATGATGGTGTCGTGATAGTGATAATTCCACAATACCCTGAAATCAAATCTTGAGATTACTGTTCAAATGAAGTGCACGTTTTCTAGCAAATAAAACGTATAAATAGGAAACCTGATACGAGCCGAAGGTGAAGTACGCTAATATAGAGTTTGCGAGTGGTTTTTACCCACGAGGCATGTTCACGGGTCATTCTCACATTCACGAAACGATGTCGAATTGAAACAGTCAGTATAACACTACCAGTTTTAGCCTTTTAAACATTCTGTAGCACCCATATATCCGTGGAGAGGGTAACGCGGATCTACTGCAGCAATTTTCTTCGGAAGGCTTTCGTTATCGTTTTCAGGAAGCACATTATTAGGGGAAACAACAGTTGTTAACTACTGTTTACCGTTTTAAGCGTTTTAAGCACAGAAATTGATCTGAATTTGGACGTTATCTGTTATTTTTTTGATTATGTTAGTCGAATACTCAACATATGTTAACCTTCATTTACTACCAAACGCAGAAAACAGAGGTGCCAGTAATAATCTTGTACTTGACAACGAAAAATACACACTATCGCCTTTATATCTGACGGTTCATTTAATTTACTAGTTATGAACTGCGAAAATGTAGTGGGTACAGAGCGAAGTGGTGCTTTCGGAAGAAGTGGTCCTTTGTGTCCGTAAACTGCCACACTTGAAAGCACAAGGGACCCACTCAAAATGCAGAGACCGACTAGCAAACTCATCTTTTTCCACTCCAGGCTCGAGTTCCATCTCCAGTGAACGACAGGGCGTTATATGCTGATATTTCTTCCCTGTGTAACTAGCCGTAAGACTGTGATCTGTAGTGATTACTAGCTATCTCAAAGTTAAACTCCAAGCCTCTCATTGTCGAATGAGAACGTTTAAGAATCTTACCTTTAAGTGATATCGTTCTGTATCATGTAACCTCACACTGCTCTGAATTAAAAGTGGCAACTAAGTATATTTACACCTTCGTAATCCTTATATTATTCTCATACGGAGCGAGATGGGGCAGTACTAAGACAATGGCCTTGTCTTTGGGAGGATGGTGTTTTAAATTCATGTCAGACGTCCAGATACAGGTTTTCCGGCGACATTGTCGGCGACCGGACGCCAAACCCTATCGTACCTCGCCTTATCCTCGTCTAACTGCGAAGTGTTCTTTCTTGAACAGTCTTCCTGTCCAAAACCTTCTGGCTACCAAAACCTTTTTCTAATCTCGTCAGAGTCTCATTATTTCTAACAACAATAAAAGTTAAGAAATTCTACTTCAGGTATATTTCAGTTACAGGTTGTTTGTTTCAGTTCGAGGTAGAACGTGCCAGTGTGATCCACATTAATCGTATTACTCTGTTGTAATCTGATTTGTGGCTAACGTTTTAACTTTCATTCACATCGGACTAAAGAGAAGCAGTTACTGAAACAAAATTAGTGCGAGGAAATAATATCGCTGCAGGAGCAGAAAATAAAACACGACCGATTGAACTTTTTATCTGCCTTGCAGTTAAACAGATATTTTTCATCGGGGTTTCTTTTTTTTACATTAAAGCACAAATCGCGCAGCTGCACTGGAAATCGAATGAAGAATCGAGTTGATTGAAATGCTTCTTATCGCGTTTCAATCAGCGAAATTCGGAGTTGCACTGAAGCAAATTTACTAACTATTCACGATGAAGAAACGGGAATTTTAATATCTGGAATTTGTGATGAGGCGGTCAGACTCTTAAAGCTAACGTTTCAGCATAAAACTATTAACAACCCTAGATGTGTCAAAATAAAGATTATGAGTCAAACATTTATGAAGTGTGTATCCCACTTAATTCTGAGACATTTCTTGAACGGAATGGACAAAGAAAAAGTATCACGTCAGCAACCGGCCAGGGTAACGATAATCATTTTACGTACTCTGCAAGCTTCTGAATACTGTACGTGTGTACCTAAGGGTGTGAAAACCTCCCACCTTCCCCTTGGATGTCATTCGGGGATGGTGCGTGATATTGTCAGCACCGGTGCGCATACGTACGAATTTCTCTAATTTGAGCCCCATGGTTCTTGCGGAACACGAAAGTTGGAGGTAGTAATAAGTTTCTTAACTTGTTTTGGAGACCGGAGTCACAGAACACCGAGTATAAGGCTGTCCGTTACCCAGAACACCTTCCTTGTGACGTTCCATAACGCAGTTTGCTGAGAATTTCTCTAACACTCTCGTGCAGACTAAACAAGCTAGCGACGAAGTTTGAAACTTTTCTTACAATCTTATCCCCTTCCTTCATGAATGCGATGAAGTCGCAATATCTGCAAATTAACGAAAAACACTCCAGTCGCTCCTTCAGGACAAACTGTGGTTGGACTTAAAAATTATCTATCGACAAAACTACAGTAATCACGTCTCATAATCAGCAGGTGATGGAAATGATACAAAATATATTTAGTTCATATTTTCCGTACTTACGTATGTGGAACGTTGATTTATACTGAAAGTTTTTGTGTGCTTGTAGTAAGACCATTAGTAACTAAATGAAGAATGATTCCAGTGCGTCCTCATTAGATTTGGTTAAAAGTTCGGAGGATATGTTGTACAACCGACTGTAGCAATCTAAAAAAGTTTGTTGAAAAAATCCAAAACTAGTCTTTAATAACACGGTTAATAAGCCATATACGACATTCGTAACTTGCGCGAGGGCATTTCCATTACAAAACCCATTAACAGTGCCCAAATCGAAATAGTAAGCAATTCTTATTAAGTCTCGAGTCATTGTTTTATATAACTGTGTTGTCACAATCAACTAGTTTCGAACAAATGTCGTTGTTCCGTTTTTCCAAACGGAAGATTCGTGACACTTCCGTATTTGGACGAAGATCGTCTTCGAGTAGCGTATAGAGGTTTCCTCTAGTGGACAGATAACAATTGAAAAGAAAGGAGTGGCTGCGAGGTGTGCAGATAGAGACGGCAGCTGCCCCTTATCCGCCCGATTTAGGTTTCCCAGCGCTCGCATAAATCACTGCAGACGGATACCGCGACGCCTTCCTAACACGGCCCAGGAAAAAACTCTGGCGCCTACCAGATGAGGATGAATAAAAGCCGCCTTGCAAGGGCTAAGCCGTAAAACACTGCCTTTTAGGTAAACGACGCAAATCCCGCGCGGGGATTTCGGCAGCAGGAAGCCGCAGCGGCATCCGCAAGCTGCAGTTTGGAGCGCTCCCTTTAATCTTCTCCCATTGTTCAATAAGCCTTAGCGAGGCGGGCTCTGCACCTGCTAAATATATAAAACACACTAGGGCCGCTTCGTCGTCGCAGTACGGTCACGACAAGCCCACAAGCTCCATGACACCTGTGTTCGTCGTGCTCCTGCAAGCTCTTACGTACGTATTAGGCTTCCAGTTTACGTAGAAAACCTTCGTGTTAAATAATTTGAGAGCTTCCTGTCATCTGAAATCCCTTAAATAATTTTTTTCTTGTATAATATGTGTAGCACAGTGGAGTACAGCGTTTAGATAGGATTTGAAGAAAGAGATACGTATCTGTTAACGTTTGCTGTCATGATAACGCAAGGCGAAGGACCACGAACTGAAAATTCCAGACAGATTAAATCTCGGTGCTGTACCAGGATTCGAACCCAGAGCTGTGCCTTTGGAAGACAACACTTCTGTCAAGAGAGCCATCCAAACACGACCCACATCTATCAGCACCTTTTTCTTATTTTCCAATCTCGACAGAGGCTTTCCTACACTCGTAACTGAGCTAGACCCTTAGAAAAAAAGGATATGGAGGAAAATAGCATAGTCATACACTACGTGTAGTTTACACAGCGTGTCTTTCATCTCGTAGTGGAGTTTATGCTGTTATAAAACGACGTCTCGAGACCGGAGTCTTGGCTTAATCTTTCGATGCTCTTGCCTACATAGTTATTCAAAGATGACCAACGACCTGAGTGACTTTTTCAATCTGTCAGAAGGTTTTCGTTACTGTTTATACGCCAATGGTAACGCCAAGGATTAAAACCGTGCTCCGTGCTCGAGCCATAGAATACTGATCGCATTTAATTTGTCAGTAAGTTACACAACAGCCTACAGCCAGCACGGGAGTGAAAAATCCATTCAAATATCGAGCGTTCTACCGTTCGTACAATGGCGATGACTGTTTAGAATTTTATAGCAACTCTACAGATATACCTTATGCTCAAAATGTTCCAAAGCAAAGCAGCACCGACCGATGTTCTCATGGAACATTCCTGTAACTGTTATGCGTATATCAAACTGTTATCAAAAGATCTGAATACAGTCATTCTGTTCATAACCAACAACCCTACGTGAGGCATAATTCATTATATAGGGTACGTGAACTACCGCTTTAATGATGAAATGTCTTGCAGATAATGTTCCAAAATGTAAAGCGTACAAATAGTTTTTCGTGGTTTCCTATGGATACTCTTAGCAGAATAAAAAGTTAGGTGTCTATTAATGTGTGTGTGTCTCTCTTTCTTAAACAGTCACTGCACCCTTTCTATAGTAGCGAGAAGGTCTTGGGCCCCTGTTTAGGGTGGCGCGGTTGTTCGGCACCTGTACTCTGGCCTAACCCTTTAGGTTGACCTCGGTTTCTTTAAAATAGATGAGGCAAATACCACAATGTTTCCTTAGGAAAGTACATACAACCAAACTGCTACTCGATCTTGCGCTTCGCCCCTAGTGACATCGTCGTCTATGTATCGTTAAATACCAAACTACCTTCTTCCTTTTTATCCGAGGGTTTTCAGCCACTCAGCTGTTGCTACCTGATATCGGAAGCTGCTTAAAAGTACCTTATCCATCTTCACACTAGTTAAGTGGTAATTACCGCAATAGCTTAAGATGAATACCAGGATGGATCCTTTGAAAGCGCATGGCTGCTTTTCTTCCTCAATACGAACTTGAATTCCGTCACTAATGATCTCGTCTTCAACCCCATTCTACTTACTTCCTTTCTTCTTCTTAAGATTAAAAAATATACGAAAAATCTCATGGCCATAAGAAGTATTCTCAGACGGCTAGATGCTCTCGACAGCGAACTCGGCAGCGACAGGAGGTATTCGTTGTTTTGCTGTTTCATAAACAGTAGTCCTCTATCGGAGCTGCATTAGCATGATCATTCGCCGATCACAGATCTCACACTGCCTTAAATAATGCCTCCTCCACTGACAACCTAGTACGTTCACCTTACAGTCTGCTAAGACAGTTAGACAAGTTATACTAGTTAACGTAGTCGCTCGTCCGCCAACGAGTGTAGTTTCCTGGGGTTTTCCACCGTGACATGACTGGGAATAATTTCTTCGAACAACGTTGTATGATGATGATCCTACTACGCCGCGCAACCAAATTAAAGAGTCACTTTTCTAAACCCCGTATCTGTGTCACACTGCAAAACAGAAGTGGGAAATTTTGCTCGAAGGTGCCTACAATCTTCCTTTGTAATGGCGCAAAAACGTGGCGACCTGCAAATCACTCATCGGGTTCGCCGGAGCTTCAGACAGCGAGGTGGGGACACATTCGGAAAAAAGGCCAGAGCTCTGATGTTCATGCGAGGTGTAAGATACGTTAATCCTGTCACATTGCCATGAAATTTCACCACAATAGTGCCCAATGCCACCGTGAAAGTGTCACACGAGGGGACGTATGTCACATCCCGTCATTCCCACGTTTCAGCCCTTCCCTTAACGCCTCTGCTATGAAGGTCAGAACCGCGACTCTCAGTGTTGGAATCACGCAGTTTTTTATCAATGCCCGATAAAAACATTCACGATACTCCACAGCTCGTAACTGACACGAAAATGCCTCAGGGGGAGGCATGAATGGAATCACTGAAACCACCCCTTTCTTTTGGGGTTCCAAACGTTTCGCAGGTGAAGACGGCAATTCGGAGTGCGTTGAGCAACAGGACGACGTTATTGAAAAGCTTTGAGGGTGCTGAGACTCCCAGGATGGTTCAACATTTCTCTGAGGACATAGTGGGCCTCGTCACCAGTAAATGTACCCCTTAGGAAAGTCACGCGGCTGTAATTGTTGATCTGTTGTAGAGGGTGGAACCACTAGGGGCCGTTAAGGACCATTGGACGAAATTTGAACGTCATTCGAAGCAGCAAAGAGTTTACGGTTTTTCAGCCTTACTGCTTCGCACCCTCCTGTGGTGTGATCACACTGAGGGCAGTATTGACACTTGGGTAAGTAAAACGGTAAAGGTTCCCTCCAGCACCCCGAACTCGGCTACATCCTCACTGCCACCCACACATCTGGGTTGACCATTTTAAAAATTTTCCTACACAGTAAAAGTGATTCACTGATCTCTCGTGGTCGGTGTGACAGGACTGCAGGTGAGTGGTGCCATGCCGCTGAACAAGCGTATGCTGGCCGCATGCGAACACTGCGCACTGCGGGGTGTCGAAAGGGATGCCTGTCACGAATCACTGAACGGCTGTCTCTTTACAGGAGCGTTTTCAAAGTGCCCAGCAAAGGTGTGCTGGTGGCACCGAGGGTGTTGCAGTGATAGGCGGTCTCAGCATTATCCTTTGCAGTTTTATTCACCCTTGTGTTTATGTCGCCTTCCCCTTGCGATCACGTCAAAGGAGGGGGGAGAGGGGAACAGGAGGGCTGAAAAGCATAAACAGCCTTTGCTGCCCCGATTAACTATCAAATTTTGTCAATTAGTTTTTCACCGATCCTAGTGGGTTCACCCGGCATACTGCAGCAAAAGTAGCGGTCTCGCTACATACCAAAGGGGTGCGATCGCATTCAGTGGGGTTGCAGTCTGACAGTGTACTTAGAGAAGGGTTAACTCGTCCGGCGGGGCGTCAGCAGCGTCAAAAGTTGTCACGAGCGTCGTCATGTTGCCCATACAATGCGACCGCGAAATGTGGGGGAGCCCCAAACAAAGAGGTGGTTTAATTAACGTCATTTGTAGCACCCCCTGAGACATTTTAGTGTCGATTCTGATAGGTAATGTGTCTGAAATGTGTTCTTCGGCTACCCATAAGAAAACCGCGTGATCTTAACCCTGTGTGTCGCGGTTCTTGCCTCCAAGGCAGAGGCGTCAAGAGAAGATGTGAAATGTGTGTAAGAGAGGATTTGAGGATCTTCCCATCCTGTGACACGTCCAAGGCGGCGCTGGGAAGAAATTTGGTGCCAGTGCGACAACATTAATCCTTCTCCCCACCCCTCCCCGCTACCGCCTTACAGCTTATATGGACTTCTGAGCTCTGGCCTTGTTTTTGGAATGTGTCGACAACCTTACTGTTTGAAGCGTCGTCAGGCACGAGGGCAGGGCGCCGTGTTTTTGCACCATTAAAGAGGAAATCTAACTAAACTTCCAATTTGTGTGCTGAATTGGGAGAGATTTGCAGGGTTTTGAAAAGTAACCCTTCAATTATGTTGTACAGCGTTGATCAGCTTACCTTCGACTATGTTTGTCATTGGAAATCCAGGTATCATATCATAATATAGCTCTTTGTTTGTTATCTCTCCCACTATTTCATTATTTTAAATTTAAATGAGTGAAGGCTTATCTTCGTAATGCTTCGGTCAGAGATTTCAAGCTTCATTTCACCAGTTCTAGTTGTTCTTGTTTTATGGCGCCTTAAATTTGCCACTAAACAATCCTTCCGTCCAGCTGATAAAATAAACTTAAGGAGCTAGGCAATTATGTGCGTTGGGTTCTTCTGCTGGAAAAGTGTGGTGCCAGCAGCGTATAGAGCTACCACAGGTGAAAGACGCTACAGATCCTTGTAGCTGACCACACAGATAGCCGGCCGGGGTGGCCGAACGGTTCTAGGCGCTACAGTCTGAAACCGCGTGACCGCTACGGTCGCAGGTTCGAATCCTGCCTTGGGCATGGATGTGTGTGATGTCCTTAGGTTAGTTACGTTTAAGTAGTTCTAAGTTCTAGGGGACTGATGACCTCAGAAGTTAAGTCCCATAGTGCTCAGAGCCATTTTTGAACTAAAGATGGCAGAATTGTCTGTTGTCTTGATAACTGTTATTGATGTTTAAACTCTCTTCTGGCTGCATAACATTCGAGGAATTTATGTTTCTGTGGTGTTGTGGTATTTTTTGTAGTTAGAATTACTGTGTGTAATGAGTCAACATATGTAGGATGTTAGATGTGCTGACGCTTGAAATGCCTTGATAATGTTTCTGTACAAGACTTAGGTGTGTGGGTATATTGAAATGTAATGTATGTAATCGCTGGTTTTGTTGGAGTAATATCACTCATGGCGACCCGAAGCGTAATAAGAATATTAATGTAACTGTAACATTTTCATCCAAATTCCTCTCATTGTGCATCGGCCAATGAGCATAGAGGCCAATATAAATACAAGCAGATGTACTAAGACTTGTCTCACTCAAGTAACGTTCGTATATAAAGTACGGTTATTTAAATGAAAGTGTTGTAAAACACAGCGTATTTTTCAGATTTTCTCTTCTAATTGTTTCTTCTCCTTCAAATCGATATGCAGTTTGTTGTGTTAGCCGACTCATCCTTCAGGTTCTTAGTATTCCTGTAGTAACTGCACACTTCATCCTCCTGCAGATCAAAGGGCGTCGTCTTCGTCTTCCTAAGGTATTGAAACTGTTTTAGAAATGCATTCTCATTCACAAAAAATACATAAATTGTTCACTAACATAATTATTGTCTGTAACTTGGACAAAGCCAGTGAATATTGTATGCTAAACAGAATTAAATCAATACACTGTAATGAATCAAATTTAACTACCATCTTCCTAACTTCACACGCGTTATTTCTGTGATGGCTGCTGGAGTAAGGAGGTAATGTAATGTAAACCCATTATGCGAAAGCGGGTATATATGGGACGTGACTGCCTATGTATGTATTAATGAAATATGGTAATCGCCCATCAGCATTACCCCGACGGTGATTGGCATCCGTATTATAAATACCAGAACTATGCAGAGAATGCTGTTGTGTCGAATTCCGTATGAACAAAGCGATATTAAAACGTTAATTGGAGTGATGAATGTACGCGCTTAATTTAATTAATGCATATCAGCTATAAATACAACAGGCTCTGCCTGTGTATTGCACATTAAATAATATGCTGGAAAATGCTTGCTGACTCACGATCAAAGTACACCTCCGTAACTGACATTAGGATGGGGTATATTCCAGTTCAGCCCTCTGTCGTACATTCTGTAGTTGCCGCTTAAAGACTATAAGAGAATAAATAAATAATTATCATTGCTGCGGTAGAGGCCATCAGCTGATCCACAGAGTACTTAGTAAAACAGTACAATTTTCACATTAATTCTAATTTTTACACTAATTCTACGCCCAGAATAAGTTCTCACACAGTGAAAAACTCGCAATGGACCACAAAAGGTGACCCAGTACAGGGGGGCTTGTTTGACGAATCATGCAAGTTTCGTTTGTAGAGTTTCAAAACATTATCGGTCCATTTCTAAAGTACTGGTTATTGTTTTGCTATGATAAGCGGCTTTGGAAGTACACAGATCATCCTCGGAACAGTAAAGTCTGCTTTGGTGATACGTGAAGTCGATGCGCGGAGCCGCTGTAAATGCAAGAAGCACCTGTAGTCAAAAAATGGCTCAAATGGCTCTAAGCACTATGGGACTTAAGATCTGAGGTCATCAGTCCCCTAGACTTAGACCTATCTAACCTAAGGACATCACACACATCCATGCCCGAGGTAGGATTCGAACCTGAGACCGTAGCAACATCGCAGATCCAGACTGAAGCGCCTAGAACCGCTCGGCCACAGCGGCTGGCACCTGTAGTCAACTGCAGCTTTTGTAGGATAACGTAATGTCTCGACTACGGCATAACATTCCTTGAAATTGACTGTTTCTGTTGTATGAAAAATTCTACATAAATCTACTGAAACTGAAGTCAATATATTATTCAAATCTTCACTTTTTGTTCAATTCTGAGACATTATGCTTAAAATTACTTACGTTTATTGACTGTCACAGTTACAGGTTTTGTGAGGAACGAGTTTCATAACCTACACCCACATAATCTGATACAAAAGCACTACACCACTTAACTTTGGACACGTTTTAGAAACAGTTTTATGTAATGATTCAGTTACCTTAATCGAAACTGAGGTTCAAAGTATGCACAGTATGATATTTTAATTAGTGTGGTTTAATTAAAAGATAATGAGAAAATACCTGGTGCTTCTTATAGAAGTTACTGTGGCGAAATATGAATCCAGTATCACATCCATCAGAGTAAATGCTCTCATTTTATGTACAACAAGATGGCATTCATTTTAATTTTTGTATTGGTAGTAGAACAACATAATAATTTTGTATTTTTGCTCCAGTGCCGTCTTCTCGCGGAGAATGTTCTGGTAGTACCTTATAACCATGATTTATATGAATAAAAATGACTCTGTGAAGGATGCTTTTTCATGTTATTAATCACTGCATTGTAGCTAACATATATAAAATACTGACTGAGTGTCGAGTTACGAGTCATGTCCCCATCATTACGGTTTATAGTTTCGAAGTCCGCCTTCTTCGCTGAGTGATGCCGGCACGGTAGCTCAGCGTGTTAGGTCAGAGGGTTAGCCGCCCTCTGTAATAAAAAAAGTGAGTTAATGCAACGGTGGTGAACTTGAACAAGCGTCATGGGACGTCCACCACGAACAAATAGAACGAACTACCACGAACACAATGGGATCAACAAAAAAAAGTGGTTACTTGCTTGCCTCCCATGCAGCGGGCCAGGGTTCGATACATGCCCGGGTTGTAGACTTTCTCCGCCCGTGCACTGCGTGTTGTGTTGTCCTCATCATTTCATCCTCATTATCGGCACGCAAGTCACTCAATGTGGCGTCGACTGTAATAAGACTCTCACTCGGCGGCCGAACTTCCCCGGATGGGGCCTCCCAGACGACAATGCCATACAATCATTTCATTTGATAGCTTCGAAGAATGATGACAGGAGCCACAACTTGAAAAATACCCCGATCAGTTGAGGCAAGGGCAACAGTTGACGGCTGAGATATGTTGTGTCCAACGCGTATTACTCGTATAGCATCGCTCACATCTCTTTTGTTTTTGAGGTAAAAACTAAAAACATAGAGTATCCTAAGTAATCACTTATTTTTCTCGGTGAGCAGACGAATAAAATAACATCAAAACCTGAAGAGAACATCCACGAGGGCGTGCTGAAACCTAATGCCTTCGAATATTTTATCTGAAAACTCTTAAAGCTTTTTACATGAAGCAAATGTTAATAACATTTGACATCTTTATTCTTCATGTCTACTTATTTATTTCTAAATATAGACACTCTGGTAACGAACATATTTCTCCGAAGCACAAACCAGTTTGTTGATACTGTCACTGTAGTATGTTTGACTTTGTGATGGAGCCACCAGCTCACCTCTGCTTGCAACGTTATGCCACTATCAAAGTCAAATCCTCGAAGGTGCTCTTTAATTTATGGAAACAAATGAAAATCTAATGGGGCCAAGTCAGGACTGTATGGTGGATGGGCGATGGCAGTGAACCCTTTGCACATGACGCAGCGCTCGTGTGTGGTCTGGCATTTTCATGTTTAAGGAGAAGGTGCTCCATGTGTGAATGACCTCTTCGAATTCGAAACTCGATTACAAGATGTTGTTTCTCACGCACCGACATAATTCCGTTTCACACAGCCATGTTCGATACAGCTCAGAGCCCACTAGCGGCTGAGGGCTGCAAACATGAGGACATGAAGTCTAAAAATGTACAGTGTTAACATCGTTTATTTTATTTAAAAAGCTTCAGTAGTTTTCAGATAATGAATTTGGTGGCATTACTTTTCAGCGAACCCTCGAAGTTCAGGATTAGAGACTAGAACTTCAGGAGAAAAGCACCGTCTACATGAAAAATGGTTGCAACACTATTGACGGCTTTTCGTAACCGATAAATATTGAGAAATCAGTCTTCAGTTGAGATAAATATGTCACTACCTAAATCAGTATATGGCTCGTCTGCGAAGCAGGGATCCGGTTGTGCGCTTTTAGTTTAAGCCCTTATAAAAGCATCGATTATTCGTATAACGTGACTAGTGGAGAATCTGTGAATAGTTAACAAAGAAACATAACCAGATGAACAGATTACTAAATAAAGGTCATAAGAAAGGAATTATCACAAAAGATAATAATGAAGCCTAACCACAGGATTAAACTTCATTACCATTATATACAGATCACACAAAGTTATTTCGAATGATGGCCTCACACAGAATAACATACAAAGACAGTGAAGCAGTTATAAATGAAATAAATGACCTATCATAGCGTTCGCAGGCAATATATATATATATATATATATATATATATATATATATATATATATATATATATATATATATATATAATATGTATGTTTAGACAACTTCCAGACGGATTTGGCTTCATTACTTGTTAAACAGTGTAGAGTATTGAATTGTGATGAATACTTTACATATCGCAAACCAGAATGACTAGCTTTATTCAGCTTGTCGCTAGTGTACTACGCTACTCAAGCATAAACCTTAGAAATATTGGCTTATAAAATTACTATTAATAAATATGAAGAATGTGGAAGAACAGGATAAATCATTCATGTTGATGCTAATCTATCGTGTATACGTGGAGGCACTCTATTAGAAGTTGTTGTTGTTGATGGTGTTGTGATCTTCAGTCGAAAGACTCGTTTCCTTCAGCTCTCCATACTACTCTGTCCTATGGAAGCCTCTTCATCTCCGAATAACTACTGCAACCTATATTCTTCTGAATCAGCTCTCTCTATTCATCTCTTGGTCTCTCTCTACGGTTTTCACCCCCCACACTTCCCTTCAGTACTGAACTGGTGACTCCTTGACACCTCAGAATGTGTCCTGTCAATCTACCCCTTCTTTTAGTCAAGTTGTGCCTCAAATTTCTTTTGTCCGCAATTCTGTTTAGTACTTCCTCATTAATTATGTGATATACCCATCTATTCTTCAGCATTCTGTCGTAGCACCACATTTGAAAAGTTTCCGTTTTCTTTTTGTCTAAACTGTTTATCGCTCATGTTTTGTTTTTATACGTGGCTAAACTCCAGACAAAAACTTTTTGCTTTTCTCAGAAACATCTGTCTTTTCACCCAACATTTACGCGTTTTAAACGATCAATGTACTTGAATAAATCAAAATTTTCTGTTTTTCACTGGTATTTATCATTTTAGCTTCCCTTCCCCACCCCTTCCCGCTCCCTTAATTGTTTATTCTAGTAAGAAAACAAGTCTGATGACTCCATAGTCATCGGACAGAAGATTGGCAGGTGAGAATACTTTTATCTACTAATAGGCAAACAGTGACAGTCATTATACCTGATTTCTCTCATTAATTAAAAATCTACCATCCTGAAAAATCAACAATAAGACAATGAAAACAAAATCAAATGGTCAGAAGCTTTTTTAAAAAACGGAAGCTTAGTGAGCTAAACCCATTCAGTGAAATAACTTTCAAGTATACCTAGTATACCAAAGCTTATCGAAATCCATCCTTCGCAAGGTCTAGTCTCTCCTTGTTAGTAGCAGTCCACAATAATATAATTTAAAATATGCTTTAGCAATGCTTAATCGTCTGTAAGAAATAATGAAGAACTCGAAAGAAAAGAAACTTAAGTTTTTCGCGCTGTGTATTAACATGTTCCAGCCATTTTCGCTTCTGGTAATGATTAATGTTGGTGTTACATGCTATGATGCATTGTGCCATAGAGTCCATGTCCGAATACAGATCCCCCTGTAATTAGCTGGTTAAGTTGTTTGACAAGTCAGAAGGAGGTAAGGCTATCCCAACACCAATAGGACTATGACTAATACAGCAGTACAGCAATGTTGTATTCAAATTAACCAAGCACTGTTTTTATTCCAGTCCCGACCGACTATAGAACTCTGTAATATTCGTCCAAAGATAAAGTCCACATCACTGAAATCAGCACTTAATTTGAGAAAGTCGGAAACTAAAGAGAATACTAGTATCAGTTGAAATTGTGCGGCCCCATAACATACTTCATTCTTGCGACGGACACACTATACACACTATGGCTCCTATACAGAATGACCCTATGACTGACAGTCTCATGTTGACCGACCGAGCAAGACTGACAATGAGTGCTCATTTTCCGCGGCTTATACACTTCCTGACAAAAACAGTGAAGCATCCAGAAGACATGGTCGGATGTCAATGTAACTTCGTACACGTA
This sequence comes from Schistocerca piceifrons, assembly GCF_021461385.2. Taxonomy (NCBI): domain Eukaryota; kingdom Metazoa; phylum Arthropoda; class Insecta; order Orthoptera; family Acrididae; genus Schistocerca; species Schistocerca piceifrons. The sequence continues at coordinate 58,974,186 of NC_060149.1, forward strand.
AGTAATGTAAACTGGCGGGTATGTAGATCATTAGAGCCGAAATTGTCTGTGACAGGTAGAGAAGAGACCGGAGTACATTGGTGTTGTTCGTGTTAGTTATGTTATCAGGCCTGGTAGGAATTATAAGCGGCGGAAGCAGCGTCAGATGTTCAGTGGTCACAGTTGACGACATAGAGATGCAACATACTTGTGTCAGACAGCATTATCTGTGCCTAACAGGGTTTGAAAGCTGCCGTGTTGTAGCCCTCCATTTGGCCGACTGGTCGTACCGTGCAATATCCAGATTTTTGGAGCATTGGGATGCGACAGGCGCCCGATGTTGGACTGAATCAGAGTGTGAGGGCAGACATATCCGTCTCAGGATTCCAGCCGACCACGCCTGACCGCCACAAAGGAGATTCACCGTATTGTGCCCCAAGCTCATCGTAACTTCTTCACATGTGTGTCCGCCACTCGCCAACAAATAATGCAGTCCCTGCACATTCTATGCAATCCTACGAGATTTGTCGGAGGCTGACAGCAACCGGACTAGAGAATTACCGTACTGTGCGTTGGCTGTTGTTAATACCACAAGGAAGACGCTACGTCTGCAGGAGTGTCGCGTGGACTGCTGATGCATGGCGTCGCGTGCTGTTCAATGACTGTGGTTCTGTATGGCCATCGTCAGCGAGTATGGCGACGAGACTGGGGAGGTCTCATTCTTCGTATATATTAGTGGGGGAGCCATTAGGTTTGACTTCGGGTAATGACTGGTTGAGATTAAGGGAATCCTGACAGCACAACGGTACGTCACAGACATCACGCTTCCTCACGTGGTATCCCTCACGTGACAGCATCGTAGTGCCATTTTTCAAGAGGACACTGCTCGCCCACACATAGTACAATTCCCTATCATCTGTTTTCGTGATGTTGTGGTACTCAGGTTGGCAGAAAGATGCTGAGATCTGATCCCGTTATAACACTTGTGGGACCAGCTCGGGCGTCACCTTCATCCCATTGCTAGTATGAAGAATATCAGCGACCAGTGACAACATTTGTGGTCCAGCTTTCTTCACGAGGGGCTACGACTGGTTTATCACGCCATTGATAACAATTTCATTGCATACTTCCGGTCGAGAGAGGATGCAACGTCATACTGATAAGTAGGGTGATATTGCCAAGTTCTTTGTATATTTCACTCGATCTTGTAATCTCTTAAATAATATCAAAATCCCTCTGGCTCTGTGAAGTTTCGTTTCGATTCTTCCTCCTCTTATCTCTGCTTCACTTCTTTTTCTCAAGCAATGTATAAACACACAACCACATAATCCTCACGATAGTTTCACAGATATATAATTCTGAGACACAATTTAAATGTAACATGCAGAATATACCTCGAAAGACGCGTCTTTTGACGCTGGTTACTCTACGACCTTTCGAATGTACGTATAATACACGATATTTATATGAGCCTAAAAATGCCAATATGACGACATGATCAAAGATACAACAATACAAATAACCAAGCAGATAAAATTATTACGTTACAAAAATTGTTCAAATGGCTCTGAGCACTATTGGACTTAACTGCTGAGGTCATCAGTCCCCTAGAACTTAGAACTACTTAAACCTAACTAACCTAAGGACATCACACACATCCATGCTCGAGGCAGGACTCGAACCTGCGACCGTAGCGCTCGCGCGGTTCCAGACTGTAGCGCCTAGAACCACTCGGTCACTCCGGCCGGCTATTACGTTACACATAGCCTTCTCGAACTGTACGGCTCTCTGAGTCTCATCCGCTCAGATCATCAAATTTATTCTAAGCGGCACCAAATTTGAATAAAATTTTAATTAACTATTGATGATTTCATAAATCGTTCATTTTATTAATAATAGAAACTGAGATACTGTCTGGATAAGTGTGGGTGAAAGTTAGGCATTGGTAGTTACTGATCTACTTTATAATACATCTTGATCGATGTGTATATGTGGTTTGGCTTGGTTAATTGATTCCGTGTTCATTAAAATGCCTTTCATGAGGTGGTGTGGCGTGCGTGCCTTAACCATAGAGATAACCGCACCTTAGATGTAACCGCATTAGATGTATTTGTGGACAGCTCGGATAAATTTACGCTTTATTAACAGGGGCAGCGGCCTTTGCAGGCCAACAGTCTGAATGATTGAAATGGCTTTGTAACATTTAATCAATAGTGCCTATCTATGTTGGTACTGCGAACGGCTGAACACAAGGAAAAAATACAGCCGATACTTCTTCCTAATGCATCGAGCTCTGCTGTTTGGCTTTATGATAATGGCATAGTTTTGTGCAAAATATTCTGGAGGTAAAATTTTAACTCATACGAATCTCCAGATTGGAGGTATTTAGAAGCTTATCATCTGGAGAATCAAAATTCACGATCTACGTGTAGATGCGTTAGGCCACTTGTGAACGGAAATTGATGGGTTGAAATTAGATATAGTGAGAATCACGGAAGTGGGGTAAAAGGAATAACTGGACCTCGCCTCAGCCGAGGCCAGGATTATAAACCAAAAATTAAATAGGGTTAAAGCAAGACTATGATTTATAATGAATAAAAAAGATAGGACTACGGGGAACTTACGATGAACAACATAGTGAAGACATTATCTCTCGAACGTAGACACGAAGCCAGCATCCACCACACTAGTACAAGTTTAAATGCCAAACATCTCCGATGATGATGAGTTTAGAACAATGTACGATGTGATGAAACAAATTATACAAGTAGTTAAGGGAGTCAAAATTTTATTTGCGATGGGAGACTGGAATTTAACAGTAAGAAGTATAAGAGAAGAAAAAATTGTTGTATATCATGCTCTGGGGGTATGGAACTGGAAGGGGAAACTGCGTCGTAGAATTTTGCATAGGGTACAATGTCGTTTTATTATCTTCTAAGAACCCCGAAAAAAGGCGAAATGTAATGAAGGGCATTGGAAGTTTTCCGACTGATTATAGACTGAAAAGACAGAGGCATCGAAACCACATTTTAAACTGCAAAACATTTTCAGCGACTATGTAGACTCTGAATATAACTAATTGGTTACAAAATGAAGATTAAAACAGAAGATATTACCGAAATGCAGCAATTTATGGAGATGGCACATGTATCAATGGAAACAACCGGGGCTTTTGAGGGTTAGATTAACGGAAGAAGAGGTAAAAATTCAACATGAGACTAATGGATGGCCTACAGAGGTGAAATACTGATGGCAGCAGAGAATCAAATAGGAAAAACAGACAAGGCCTAGTAGAAAACTTGTGTAACACAACAGTTATTGCATTAATAGACGAAAGAAGAAATCATAAAAATGCAGTAAATGAAGCAGGAAAAAGGGAATGCAGATGAGCTAAGAAAAGCTTGACAAAAAGGGTCAAACGTCAACGCACTACTAGGTATAGGACAAATGCAATTTCAGCAGAACATGCGTAACTAGCGGAAAGATGCAGCCGCCTATACGAAATTAAAGAGACCTTTGGAAAAAAGAGAAGCAACTGTGCCAGTATCGAGAACTCAGAGGGCAAGCCAGTGTTAAGCAATGAAGGGAAAGCTGGAAGGTGGAAGTTAAATAAAGAAGGACTGTACTAGGTAAGTGAACTTTAGGACAGTATTATAGGAATGGAAGACGAAGTTAATAGATATAAGACGGGAAATACGATACTGCGCGGAGAATTGGAGAATATGACTGAGCTCGGAAATAGCTATCTTGTAACAAGGCCCCTGGAATGGATGACATTCCCAAAGAATTAATGATCCCTGATAGAGCGCACCACGACAAAAGTTTTCCATCCGGTGTGCGAGAGATATGAGAGACAAAATACCCTCAGATTTCACGAAGAATGTAATAATTCCAAATAGAAAAACGACTGGTGCTGACAAGGGGTGACCTCTACTGAACTATCAGTTTATTAAGTTTCGTCTGCCAAATATTGACGCCAATTACTGCCAAAATAATTCAAAAACTAGTAGATGACGAACTGGGGCCTGATCAGTTTCGGTAGGAACAATCGAGGCAATACAGACCCTACGACTTAGATAATAGTTTAAAGAAAGCCAAACCCACGTTTATAGCATTTGTAGGCATGGGGAAAGCCTTCGATAATGTTGGCTGAGGTATACCACTGACAGTTCTGAAAATAAAAGGGATATAACACAGGGAGCGAAAGGTTATTCACAACTTGTACAAAAATACGACTAGTTACTAATGTCGAAAGGACATGAAAGGGAAGCAGTGTTTCAGAAAGGAATACGATGGGTTTGTAGTCTTAACCTTATATTAATGAATTTTCATAATGAGTAAGCAGTAAAGGAAGCGTAGAAGAAAAGGAATTCAACATCACCGGAAAAATAAATAAAAAGTTTGACGTTTCACGAAGATATTGAAGTTATGCCAGAAACTGCAATGGACTTGATAGTGCAGGTGAAAATAATGGATAGTGTCTTGAAGGAGGTTCTAATACGACCATTAAAAAAGTTCAGCAAGGGTAATGGAATGTATCTGAATTAAATCAAGCGATGTTGAGGGAATTACATAAGGAAATGAGACATTATGTGTGTGTGAAACTTATGGGACTTAACTGCTAAGGTCATCAGTCCCTGAGCTTACACACTACTTAACCTAAATTACCCTAAAGACAAACACAAACACCCGTGCCCGAGGGAGGACTCGAACCTCCGCCGGGACCAGCCGCACAGTCCATGACTGAAATGAGACATTAAAAGTAGTAGATGAGTTTTGCTGTTTGGATAGTGAACTAACTAAATATAGTTCAGGTACAGAGGATATAAATGCAGACACGAAGATAAGAGCGTTTCTGAAAAAGTAGAATTTGTTAATATCGAATATAAATTTACTTGTTTGGAAGCCTTCTTAGAATGTGGTATTGTACGAAAGTGAAACATTGCCAAAAACAGTTCAGACATGACTTCAGTAGAAGATTTTGATATCTGGGGCTACAGAGGAATCCTGAACATTAAATGGGTAGATCGTATTACTGTTAAGGAGGTACTGAACAGAACTGGGAATGTAGAAATTTATGGCAGAATCTAAGCACAGGATGGTGATGGAGGGCGCCGTGGGAGGTAAAATTTGCAAAGCAGACCCAGGGTTGAATTCAGTGAGCGGGTTAAAACGGGTATAGGTTGCAGTAGTTACGCAGAGGTGAAGAGGTTAGCTCTCGATAGATTACCGTGTGGAGCAGCATCAAACCAGTCTCCGTAATGAAGGCTACGACAGTTATAGCCGCACATTTCTAAAACTATAAACGTATCTGGATATCGATAAGTGCCTCTTTTGATTTATAGGATTGTGTAACCTCTGCTCGGAGATCGATTGTCTTGTACCACCAGTCATGCTCCGATAGCTTGTAGAATTCATTCTAGATCTGGATTCGGCGTGCCGAAGGTGGACTAACACGCTATAATTATTCTGTTTAATAATTATATACCATTCGCACACATATTTGACACCACACCACCAAAATAATAAAAACGTATAGCTGAACCCTGAATCGGCGGTCTAGGGGTCAGTTGTGTCCGAATGACACAGTTCCTCTTCGAGCGGCGAGCGGGAAGGTTCTTGTTTATTTCACTTGCCGCAGCGTCGCTTGTGTGGAGTTTTCTTCGTTAGCGTTGTTCTGTCTGTCGAGTGACTCGTAGTGCCTCCGCTCCGCATTTACTGTCTGTGTTCGTCTACTTGCAGCGGCGTCGGCCGCTCCGCTATGGCTACCATGGTTTCTATGTGTGTTCCACGAAAAGGCACTGTGAGCCTCAATTTCGATAAAGCAATGCGACACGTGCAGCCCGGGTCTCTAGAAATCCACGATTGGCTTGTCGATACAATTCAAGTGAATTCTGATCGGGTCCACACTGCTTATTTTGATGTAGACGAGTACGTGTTTTACGTGAAATTTGTGGATCCGCTTCACGTTGAAAGATTACTGTCGCAACATGGTTTTCAAGTCCCGTTCAAGCATCGCGATAATTCCATTAGTATGGTGACCCTCGCAGATGCTGAAATCGAATATACCAATGTTCGAGCGTTCAACCTCCCGCCGGAAGTTGATGACAACTTTCTGAAGGACATATTGACTCCATATGGTAAGGTGAAAAACGTCCGCCGTGAACGCTGGTCTACGCAACACAGATTACAGTGTTAGAGTGGAATTTCTTCCGTGGAAATGCATGTCGAACGCAATCTTCCATCGTATTTACAAGTGTGTGATTACCGCATTCGTGTCATGTATACTGGTCAAGACGGAACCTGCTTCCTATGTAATTAAAGTGGACACGTTCGGTCTTTGTATTAAAGCCGTCGTTAGTGCAGAGTCATAAATTGGCGGTTGCTGATCTTGTTCCCTCTACTGCCGCCGTAGGGCCTACTTCTGCCTCGGATTATAATGAACAAACAATCAGTTCTGATAATCGTGTCAATGAATTTCCGCCTTTACCTCCGCGACAGGTTCACAATCCTATTGGCCCCAGGATAGAAGTCATAACGGTGACAAACAAGCGACGTCGCACTCAGGATGGTAATGGTGAGGATTTGGCTGTGCCTTCTGCGCCAACCTCCTCCGCATAGATTGTGTCCTCTGCTCCCCTCGATGCTACGATACCTTCCGTGCGTGGTTCAGTGAGTGGCGAAGAAGTTATCTCCAGCATCTCTCCTGCTCACGAGGTGGCTCCTTCTGAGCTGCCTGTGTGTGGAGAGGGAGCAGAGTCCCCCCCCTCCCCCTCCCCCTCCCCCTTCCCCTCCCCCTTCGTCTTTGTGTCCTCCGTTATAGTCTGAGACAATACGATGTCCTCCTGCTCCTTCGTCTTCAGCCGCCGACGGTCTCCTGCAATTGCCGACTAGAGCAACTCCCAAGGAGAATAAAATTAGCAGCCAAGTATCACCTGTTGCATTGGCAGTTCCACAGCATTCTTCCGCCTTAGTGGCTAGAACTGCGTTACATGACCCTAGTTCTGAGTGGCAGGAAGCTGTGCCTATAACCCCCTCCCACACCTCCGCCTGCAGAGGCCGCCATCCCACGTAGCCGACAGAAATAGCGTATACAACACGACCGTGCATTGGCACGTAAGAAATCTAAGAAAAAAGGTTGCGATGGCGGGGGTTATGGTTCCCCGATGCCTGATTCCTCTGCGGATTCCGTAATGGACCATGACTCTCAGCTGTCTACCTAAATCTACTCGACAGTTCCGTACATCCCTGTTCAGCTGTGATCAGTGACCCAAATCTACACGCTCCTTTCCTTAAACGTTAATCGTGTGGAATCAGAATTACGATTGGCTTCCCTGCGTCAGTTCATTTATGATTCATGTGCCGACATGGTCTTCCTATAGGAGGTGTTATTTAGTAATTTCTCTTGACTGGTTTTCAAAAGATCTTTAATGTAGCACCAGAATATTCTGCGAGGACCGCCTTATTCTTTCGCGAAGGCATTCCTATTGCTGAGGTGGAAGTGTTGGATTCTGGCAGGGGCATAGATTGTCAACCATTTAATCTTGACTTCTGGCACTGGTCGCACGGTGGATCGTTCGCGTTTTTATAAAGAGGATATTGTTTATCTGTTGCGTAAGTGTCCTCCGGGTATTCTGTTGGGTGGTAATTTTAACTGTGTATTACGAACTGCAGATCAATCTCCTAATTTTAATTTATCTCGTGAATTACACGAATTGGTCCGCTCCTTACGCCTAAAAGACGTCTGGATATGTAAATCCTGCCACTTTACTACGACCTAGTAGCAGGTTAGATAGGTTTTACTTGTCAGACTGCCTCAGCGATAGTATTCTTAATGTTGAAGTCATCCCAGCTTGCTTTACGGATCACTGCGCTGTGGCCACAACTCTGTCTTGAACGGCAACCAGTCAAATTGTTTTGCCCTCCGTGGATGCTAAACGTCGCTTACCTAGCTGACCCGTCTCTCGATGACGTGATGCGAGTCGCGTGGGAGCGTATTCTGCGATTCACTGGGAAATTCTCTTCCACCCTTGAATGGTGGACACAGCTAGAAAAACCGAGGCTCACGCAAAAAAAAAAAAAATGGCTCTGAGCACTATGGGACTTAACTGCTGAGGTCATCAGTCCCCTAGAACTTAGAACTACTTAAACCTAACAAACCCAAGGGCATCACACACATCCATGCCCGAGGCAGGATTCGAACCTGCGACCGTAGCGGTTGCGCGATTCCAGACTAGCGCCTAGAACCGCTCTGCCACACCGGCTGGCTCAGGCAAACTTTGATACTTTTTTGTACTGCCAAAGTGCGAGACTTTCGGAGTACTTATGAATATTACTATTCCATCCTGCATGAACTTTATGCTGCTTCGGATCAAGTCCCTATGCGAACTGCTCACGTTAGGCATGTATCAGCAAAATTGTGGACCTTGAATGGATGGTTTGAAAATCCGATCGAAGCCGCGTTCATTGGTGACGGAAGAACTGACTTCTTTATAACATTTGCTTCGGCATCAGACCCGTCGCCGACGCGCTTGTATTCATTCTCTCACGAGAAATGATGGACGTACCGTAATGGCGCATGCTGATATAGTGCGTATCTTATACCAGTACTATGTAGACATCTATGACATCGATGAGTCCAATGAAACCTTTTACGTCTCACTTCTCAGCATCTTGGATACGACAATTACAACTGAACATAATGCACCGCTCTTAGCTGCCTTTCAGCCTGAGGAAATTTACAAACTTATTGTGGGATCACCTTCTCAAAAGTCCCCGGGTCTAGATGGACTTCCCAAGGAATTTTACGTTTGCTTTGGGCCGTTGTTGGGTGCTACCTTTACCTTCCCTTTTGAATGAAGCTTTACAGGGTAGAGCCGTGCCGACCTCGTTCAAAGTGGGAAAAATTGTTTTAATCCCGAAACGCGCTAGACCGGCTGCCCATGATAGCTTTCAAATGGTTCAAATGGCTCTGAGCACTATGGGACGTAACTTCTGTGGTCATCAGTCCCCTAGAACTTAGAACTACTTAAACCTAACTAACCTAAGGACATCACACACATCCATGCCCGAGGCAGGATTCGAACCTGCGACCGTAGCGATCACGCGGTTCCAGACTGAAGCGCCTTTAACCGCACGGCCACACCGGCCGGCTGATAGCTTTCACCCACTCACTCTGTTTAACTTTGATTATGAGACTAGCGAGGGCAGTTAGTAGTAGGATGTCGGCTCCGATGGAGAAGATTGTTGCAAAACGTCAAAGCTGCGTACCTGGTCGTACCATTCTTACCCCTATAGTCGGGTGTCGTGACGTGGTTTTGGTTGCTGCTGTAACGTCCGTTCCTTGCAGCCTTGCTTTTCTACCCTTCTATAAGGCATTTGATCTTGTTAATCACGATTTTCTGCTTCGGATTCTGGAGGCAGTTGGTTTCACTGTTGACAGACGGCAAATGCTCTCAAATCTGTTTAGGGGTATTTCGGCTTCGGTGGTTGTTAATGGCCAACTGATGCCCCCAATAAATATCGGTAGGGGAGTGCCTCAGGGCATCCCGCTTTCAACGAATTTGTTTGTGTTGTCTCTGCAGCCCCTCCTTCAGGCGTTAGCATCCCAGCTGACAGGTTGCACGCTTTCCGGTGGAACTACAGCAGTTCGTGCATACGCAGATGATGTGATGGTTCTACTTCGCAATCCTGCTGGGATACCACGGCTTAAGGCTGTAGTCGACGATTTTTGTCGGAGTTCAGGGGCAAAACGTAATGAAGGTAAGTGCAAGCTTCTTCCCTTGCGTAGTTCCGATGACGCGGTTGTACCATGGGCTACTGCGGTGCATCGGCATACGTCTCTCGGTATCATCATTGATCGTTGTCCCCTCAAAATGGCGACGTTCAACTGTAAGTCCGTTATGGACAAAATTCAGGCAGCGATACTAGAGCACGAAAGGATTTCTCTTACTCTGTTCTAGAAAGTCCGAATACTGGATACATGTGTCTTATGCTAGGCTTATAACATAGCCCAAGTTTATCCGCTCTCCTCCGTGATGGCGAAGAAAGAACAACTGTCTGGTCGTTTCTTAAGGAAGAGACATATTTCGCTTACGGTGTGAGGTGATCACGAAGCCTCATTCCTTTGGGAGTTACGCCTGACTGATATACGGGTGAAGACTCGGATACTATACCTGCGGCGTACTGTTTTGAGGGTGACACAAGAAACTCACACATTCACGCCTCATTTATTTCTCTGTGTCCGTCCTGGTAGTCTTGAGCCCCCTATTGGTGTTGGTCCAATAAATTATATGTTAAAACACATTCGTTACTCCTATCATGCGGTGAGCTATTTAGGGGCTGACATATTGTGGAGACCTGTCCTCACCATGAAATTCCTAAAGACTCGATAGGAAACAGTCCCTTGTCCGAACCTCGTTGAAAGAGAATCGCCGCGCGGGATTAGCCGAGCGGTCTGGGGCGCTGCAGTCATGGACTGTGCGGCTGATCCCGGTGGATGTTCGAGTCCTCCCTTGGGCATGGGTGTGTGTGTTTCTCCTTAGGATAATTTAGGTTAAGTAGTGCGTAAGCTTAGGGACTGATGACCTTAGCAGTTAAGTCCAATAAGATTTCACACACATTTGAACATTTTTTTTGAAAGAGAATCGCCGCATACAACCTGGACGACAGTTTGGTTCAATATCAGTCTTCCGATATTGCCGATGCGCGTAGCTTGCTCGTGGTACAAGGTAGTAAATAACTTGATTCTAACGAACGAGCGACTTTTCCGTATTGGGCTTAGTGACACGGACTTGTGTAGTGGTAGTAAGTCTCCAGATACGATACGACATCGCTTTACATGTGGAGGTCATATGGCAAACTGGTCTTGGATCAGGACATAATTGGCCTTCCTTACTCGATCTTCTGAGGCTGTATACACTACCAACAATCATATTGCGCCCATATTCTTCTTTCTTTCCACGGTCGAAAACCCATACCGTTACGTGGTTGCTGGGACACTTCACTCATTATGTTGTAGAAGACGACGACGAAGATCACATTAACTTCACGCAGTACATGATCACTGACTATTGGACATGCTTGCGAATGCCTCGATATCGAAACCTCTTCGCCAACATGTTGAATCTTGTTTTCCGTCGGCAGCGTGTTGGTTAATTTACTTTCTCTGGTAAGTGTTTTTCTTGTTATGTATGTTCCCATCTGATTTGCTTACGCTTGTCCTCTCCAGGTTCCGCTGTTCATTTTGTTTTGCGTATTGACTCAGCATCGCTCCAATTCCACTGCAAAATGTGTATAGCCTAGATGAAGTATAAATACACATGAGCGTCGACAATCCTTGCAGTCAGATTTGGATTATTCTTAGTTTGCTATTTCGAATGTAATCTGGTTTCGTTTTCCTTCTACTTGTAGATTTTATTACAAACTATAAAAATAAATAATAAACACAAAATAAAAAAATAAAAATTACTAAAAAACCATATAAAGATAATAGTTCATACATATCTTGTGAGCTTGGATGTGGTTTGTCGACTATGTTCTTTTTTATTCTTTCTTTTATTCTTTTCTTTTTTCTTATTCTATTATCATCATTAATTTTTTCTCCCATTTGCAGCTTATAGTACATGATAATTTGACTATGGTCTACTGATGTGTCATGATAGCACCAAGTTATTCTGATAATAATAATTGCTTAAATTTTGATTAATAATAAGACTTCCAGCATAAGAAATCACCCTCGTTCTGCCAATGGCCTTGTCAAAAACGGCGGAGGAGCGGAGAGAGGTTCAGGGCACTCTCTTCTCCTAAGGGTGAGAAACTGCCGCTAAAGGCCGAAGAATCAGCAGTGATCAACGACATGAGGATGCATAAGGCAACGGAAAGCACTGCATTAAAGACACGTAACGTGTATCCACAGGGGACGTGGTCTGTAATTGAAAAGTGTCAGGATGATCTCTCCATTGGCAAAGGATTGCGGAATAGCAGCCCATTCTGATCTCCAGGAGGGGACTGCCAAGGGGGAGGTAACCATGAGAGAAAGACTGAATAATCAACGAAAGGATACATTCT